>NW_015090990.1:19470931-19496198 GCF_001431845.1 Calidris pugnax
GGGCACCGGCGAGGCCTCACAGGGGACGGGGACACGAGCACCGAGGGGGCTGGCTGCGCGGTGAGTGTGCGGCACACCCGACCCCCAACCGCTTCCTCTCCCGCTCGACAACCACCGACACAGAACCCACACCCCTCCCGCTCCCGCCGGCACTGAGGAGCACATGTGCGCTGCGCTCCGTTTTATAGCAACCGGGCGGGCCCACCCCAGGCGCCGCGCGGGGGGGGAAGGAGGGAGGGACGCTGCCGAATGGAACCGTCCGGGGTACGCGGAGCGCCGGGACTGGGCAACGGGCGGGCGCGGGCCGGCACCACCCGCTGATTGGGCGGTGCCGCCGCCATTTTACCCTTCTCCGGGCGCCGCCGCGCCAGACGCTGTCCTGGCCGCTGCAGGGGTGGGGAGGGCTGTGTTGGGCTCTGGCCGGCGATGTGTCACTGGGTGCTCTGGGTCGGCTCAAACACTCGCTTCTCCTCCCCCGAAAACAGCCCAGCAACCCTGAGATGTGCGGCCGGCGGGGCAGAGGGGAGCTTGGAAGCGATTCGCCCCTTGCCCGCGCCATTTTAAGGCCTGAGAGGGGTCTCGTCATACAGACCTCTCGAAGGGTGATTCCCCAGGAGTTCCTGGCTCACTCATTGAGAAAAAAAAATACTCAATTTAGAAGAAGGAGGCGTTCGTTGCGACATCAGCTAGGCGCAGTTTTGTTGTTACTCAGGGGCAGCCTGAGGTTGGCCTCCCCCGAGCAGCAATGGCCGAGTCCAAGTGCTCAGTGGATGCAGGGAAAGCCTAGGATTGTGCAGTAGCTTCCAGCGCCAAAAAAAAAAGCCTAAATCCTGTTAAGCGCTGAAAAGGCCATGAAAGCACTCTGAACTTTACCAGGGGCCATCTGCGGAGACAGATCACTCTGAGCGTGGCTACAGGCTTTGTCAAACAACAGGGGAAGGCAGCTTCTCCAAGGGGGAAAGCCACCAAGGTAGTGGATGGACGACAAGCCCAGTCACCCCTGTGACGTGCTTGGCTGAAGGGTTCTGAGGAAAAGGCTCCCTGCCACAGAACTGTCCAAAGGTGTGCAGGTGGTTGTGTAATTCCGCTCTCCCCCTGAGGAAAGGTGTAGCCACACTCGGCTTTTCCTTCTCGGAGCCAGACTGAGCTAGCTGGGCTCTCCCGTTTCTGTAAGCACAAATCCATAGATGGCAGCGGTTGTGAAATGCTTGGCCACGCGTTCACCCACACCAGAGCTCTGGTCCAACAAACGTTGTGCAATGCTTATCTGGAGGCAGTGGGACAGCCCTGCTGGGTGCAACTCAGGGCTTGGGATAAAGGGAGCAGCTTGCAAGAATCTGAGAGGAAGGCAACACGAGCCACAGGAGAATTTGCTTAAAGCCCCCAAGAGCTTAATCCACTTCTGTCCCAAATCCTTCAGTCGGTGCAGATGGAGGGGATGGCAGACTCGCTCGGTGGCCTCTCTCCTGACTGGCTCTATAACTTTAATCTGGTAGCGCTAAAACCTTTAGAGTGATCAACTGTGTGTCACTGCATGAATTGCTTTAATTTAGTCACTTGGGAAAGAGTTCAAACCAAACTCTAGGAATGACAGTGTCCCTGGCAAAGGCTGGACAAAAAATACTTTTGTTCGTATAACTGATAAAATTTTTCTGTACAGATGGGGCTTTTCTGCCTTCCTTTCCACCTTTTGTCTGCCCCATCTATTTAGAGCCCTTGGGAAAGAATAATTTTGTATCCTCTGTTTTCAGCCCCAGGCACAGTAGGACCAACCCTGTCCTGGGTCACTCACTGGGCCCTACCAAACCAGAATGTGACTCTCAGGACTAAAACGTCTGGGACAGGACAGCCAAAGGCTGTGTGCTGCTCTCCCTCATGGAGAGCAGCCCTGTGGAAAACCCCCACAACCAGTCCCAGCTCTTGCATTTTGACATATTAAGAGAGAAAACGAGAAGGTGGAGCATACAGCAAATCTCATTGGAGGTTTGAGGACACCCCTTCATTTTGCAAGAAAAAAAACAGTTAAAAGAATACTCACTACAAGTCCCAGGCAGAGAGGAAGTCACGAGGGTGGTTAGCTCAAAAGCAGAAAATACTAAAAAAAACACTTCACCAAGAACACACTTCTAGTTACGTGTCACTGTTGAGGTAGTTTCAAGTGAACATCCTCAGATGTTCCTAATTCAGGATCCTAAGAGGGGAGACTGAGGCAAAAGGCAGGACCACAACTCTGATTTTGAAGAGCAGACTTTGGCCTCTTCAGAGATCTGCTGTGAGATGTGGTCCTGGAGAGCACAGGGGTCTAGAAGAGCTGGCTGGCTTTCAAAGATCACCTCTTCCAAGTTCAGGGAAGGGCCATCCCAAAAAGTAGGAAATCAAGCATAGGTGATGGGAGGGAGGCAAACTCTGCTCAGTAGTGCTCACTGACAGGACAAGAGGCACAAATTGAAACACATCAGATTCTATCCGAGCACAACAAAACTTTCTTTTTTTTATTATTTTTTGTTGTGAGGGTCCTCAAAACTGGAGGAGGTTGCCCAGAGAGGTTGTAGAGTCTCCATCAATGGAGTTATTCAACACCCAGCTGGACACTATCCTTGGCAACCTGCTCTAGCTTAGCCAGCTTGATGGAGGTTGGACTAGATGATCACAAGAGGTCCTAGCCAACTTCATTGATTCTGTGAAATATTTCCTATCTGCCTTTTCAAATGAGAAAAGAGACACAGAGGTTCAGAAAGCTTGATGCATGGAGTAGGAAGGCAACATCACAACACCCCCTGTGTCGTTAAGGTCCTGGGACTGTGCTGGGGAGACAGAGCTGGTCATCTTCCGTGTTATTATCAGGGACATACACCTTCCTTCCACATCTTTTAAGGCAGCATTTACAGTGTCTGTGCCACCACTAATGAACGATTTTGCTCTGTTTGTTTCACAAAGAGACCCTTGAAATCTGGCTCATATTTTTTTAATCGTCATTCCAATTGCCAGCGCCCGAGAGTGTCCTTGGTATTATCCAGCAGTAATTGAGCGATTCCTATTTGCTGTGAAGGTGACCTGCAAAGTAAAACAGTTTTTTCTCCCTCCTTTAAATGTGCAAAGAAACTGTAATTATTATTAATTTATTTTGTTTTTCTAGCGTCCTCTTTCCTGCTTATTTTTAACCTTGAAACCGTAAGGCTATCAAGTGGCAGCTGTGGGTGGGGGAAGCACCAGCTTTCTGACCTCCTTGCTGGAGGTGTAGTTAGTCTTCCACAAGCAGGAGGAGCACAGAGAGCTTTGATGCAGGTGTATCTTCAACCACAAGAGCTTCCAGAAGACTCACAAGTACCCTGTAACAGCGGGTAGGTCTGAAAAGAAGTTTGGAAGCTGTGACAGCAATATGCAGTGGAAAGAGAGAAGAGAGATACGCAGTCAGTATCTGGGGTTCCTGCAATAACAAAATGTTAATGAGCACGGGCTGCATGAGGGGGTCACGCTGAGAGGCAGCACCAAAGCTCGGCTCTTGCAGTTCACAGGGAGCATGTTGAATAAACTGTGTGACTGCAGCCAAAGCAGGAGCCCTTCCATCACTGAGGGAGCTGCGTGCCACTCAGCCAGTGTCTTGCCACACCAGCCAAATTTAGCCCTCAATGAACGTCTACAGCAGGGGTTCCACTGATGAAGTTGAATCCCTTTCCAAGCTCATTTGCTTTCTGCAGAACGTTTTTCATCTGTGTGCAAGATATAAGTGTTTGTAGGCTGAGACTCATGGGGAGGTTTCAGTCCAAAGCAAAATCAGGGTTGAGTTGTTAAAAGAGTTCTTAGCAGTCGCAAGGCTGGCAAAAATCCCGTGCATCTCAGCAGGGCTGGGATTTCACCCTCTGGCTTTAATGGAGTTATGCCAGCAGAGACACCGGTCCAAACTCCCCCTTTTCTTTCGGTTGCTCAGTATTCAGTGCTACTGGAGTCCCAGAGTAGATTTTCCTGCAAGAAAGCTGCCAGCAAGAGCTGAAGTTTAATATTTTATTGTCTGCAGATATTAAAGATGTGTGGCAGCCCTCAAATGACTTCTTTAGCCAAACCTTACCAGGCCATTACCATATGTCTGACAAGCTCCTAAATTAAGCTGCAGGTTTGGTCAGCTGATTTTTAAGATTGATGACACTTCAGCTCCCTGATGACACTTTAACAAGCTGGCATCCAGTCTGGCATTCTGGAGACCCCAGAAAACAGTGCTTTGGTGCCTTCAGCATTTCTCGAGCACACCATATTCAGCCATCAGGGTCAGGGTTTCTCCAAGGAAATATGAATGACTCCAGGAAAAGCCACACAGGCTTGAGAGGAACTTCAGCCCAGAAGTCAGTGGGACGGATGCGATGGTGGGAATCCCCACTCCATTGGGAATGGGGCTAATTTCATGCACCTAGTCCTGCTGCTGGCTCAGGAACACACACCCAAACTGCCTTCTGCCCCTCACCACTGCCTCTGAGCAGTGAACCTGCCCGGTGCCTGGAGCAGTCAGGGCTGCCGGGTGTCTGACACATGGATTTCAGGCAGCTTTGCCTGCCTACTTAGTGTTAGCTAACAAACCTGACTGCAAGACTGAGTACTAGGGCCCTGTAACGTACCACAGATTAAAAAAAAAAAATAACTGCCAAATAAACATTATGAATTTACAGCATTGTTTCTGAAGGAGCCATGTACACGTACTGCAGAATCATAGAATCACAGAATGGTTTGGGTTGGAAGGGACCTTCAAGATCATTGAGTTCCATCCCTCCTGCCATGGGCAGGGACACCTCGCACTAGACCAGGTTGCTCAAGGCCCCATCCAACCTGGTCTTGGAGTAATGCAGCCTTTTCTTCACAGGCTCCACACAATTTAGCAGATGTTTTCATCAGAGTAGCCAGTCCTGCAAGGCGTTTATGGAAGTTCTTTACTTCCCTCTTTTGATTAATCCCACACACATCAGCAAGATGCCTTACATGAAATCCCTGATGTAGGGCAGTTCTAGGGCAAACTTTCCTGCTCAGCTGTGAATCTGGGCTTGGACCAGAGGAATTTGAGTCTAAATTTGCCCTGTACATATGGAGAGCATAGGAGCTAGTGGTTCCTCATCCTTTCCATTAGAGCTCCAAAGGACTATGCACAACAAGTCTCAAAGGTTTGTGAGCCCACTACCACTCGCAGTTGCTGTTTCTTGAGTCTCTAGTGAGTGCTGTAGCAAAAACCTGACCTCACAGCCTCACTCCTTCATCAGACTGATCTTTAATTAAAAGGTTTAATGAGTGCAGATGGGGGGATTAGCACTTTCCCACTGTAGCTGAGCCAGAATAACCTCCACACTGTTCATGAGGACACCGGTCACAGTCACCTGAACCCATCCAGTAACTCCTGTTTACATAGGGAAAACAGATAACAGCTTTACACCAACAAAAACATGGAGTGATCCCTTAAACTAGCCCTGCTGCTGTGGTTGGTTGGCTGATAAGAGAGAGACAAGCACTTCAAGTCAGAGGAAGAAGACAGTTCCAGAGGGGCACAGAGCTCGGCATAGAGCTCTGCCTTTCTCCTGAGCGAGTCACTGGTGTCACGCAGGTGGCTCAGCACAGGGCGGTCAGCACTAGGGGGTTGTGTGAAGTGGCTCAGAAACCCTCCAAATACCAGCAAGGTGAGCCCTTTCCTATTGGTTTCAGCTGGAGGAGGCAACGTTTCACAAGGCTTTGCAAATGCCTTCTTTCGCCAGCCCTGTCTCTGCCAGGGGTGTCTCCAGCAGGCTAGCCCACGAGTTTGTCCCATGATGCCCCCATGGCAGCAACACATGCCCTCAGAGATGAGGAGGCTCTCTTAACGCTTTCCAGCCTGGGAAGGGTTTTTGCTTCTCACCTCTTCTCCAGTGCCTGGAGGAGGTATGCAGACACACCACATCACCCTGTCTGCCGGCTGGCTCCGCGGAGGCTAATGGGCTGGAAGTTCAGTCTTGGTCTTGCATCATCTAATGCTGACCTTCAAAAGGAAAATTGGGGATTTATGTCCAGGAAGGAGGCTTTGAAGATTTAATTTGGTTTGGATTTATTTTTTGTAATGGAGATTTGGGTTTCTTTTCTATATTCTTTTTCTTTTTTTTTTTTTCCTATAGTAGTTCTGCTTTTTCCTGAAAGTTTGCTAGTGGTCTTAACAACGCGGACTTCCAGCTTTCTCAAATCTTAGTAAGCTCTGGGGTGTGTTAAAGATGGAAAAAACCCCACCTTCCCACAGGTCTGTTCCCTAGGCAGAGGAACCGCATCTTGTTTGTGCTGCCACGGAGCTGGATGAAGATGTGCTGACCCCCTACCCTGCCCAAGGTGGTCACCACCCCTCCTGCCTGACCTCCCGGCGCGACATCCAGCCTCCATGGGTGACCGCTGCATTCCTGCCGTGTGGACCGGTGTGCTTGCCCTTTCCCTGGCACGTCAGAAGCAGCTGCAACACCTGGTTGGAAAAAAGGGGTGTGTGGTGCTGGGATGAGTAACTGTGGGACTATCAGCCCTGCCCTCCGTGCTGTGCAAACAACGTGGCCGTGCTGCCGGTGAGGTGGCTCGGAGCTGGTGGGTGCAGGGCAGGGAGCAGGCTGGTGTCTGCAGAAGAGCATGTAGACACAGTCTCCGTTGTTCAGCTCTGTGTTAACAGCGAAAAACAAATCCTGAGCGGGCTAAACAAATCTCGTCGTGGCAAAGTGCTTCATAAATTACTAATTCAGCCTCCTGCGGACTAATAAGAAATCAAGCTGTTTACCTCAGAGTATGACACATCTTTCTTTCTTGCCTTCTCCCTGTGGCACCTGTAGATAGATTCTGATGTGCAAAGCTTTGTGTCAGTGACTAATGAGCACCTATCAGTTGCTGCAGATTTCCATAGGCTGTACATTATCACTGCTATTTACAACATCAGGAAAGGACCTCAGAGTCATCTGCCTGGGCCAAACGGGGTCAGAAGATAAAAGAATGTTCTTTCAGATCATCAAACCTGGTGATGCAGCACATTCCAAGGGCCGCTGGCAACATGGAGAGGTTTTGTACCACAGCTTTTGCACTTCCTCTTCCATTTTTTTGACCATGTATAGCATCAACATTCCTGTCCAGATGGGGTAACAAGGGAAATTGTTCCCTCTGAAACCCACCAATATATGTGAAATCAAATGGGTTCTCCAGGTGGTGCTTTGTGATGAGCACCTCTGGGGAGGCACTGTGTGAAACCAAGTTATAATTTGGGATGTTTTAAAACAGAAAAAAAAAAAAAAAAACAAACCTAATTTACATGGATAACCTGTTTGTAGGAACCATTTTACTACAGTCTATATTGTTGCTCCGTGTTGTGTTAGGGTGTGGGAGGGAATAGAAAAATAAATGGAGTACAGTGAAAGCTTCCTAGGACTTCCCAGCTCTTGGGATTGCTGGTGACTGACGGTTTGGGAACACATGTTTCCAGACATTCCTGAATAATCCAGGCAGGGCAGCTCAGAATAGGAGCATCCACACTGCGAGTTACTGGGAAATAGGGGTTGCACTTTGAATTCAGACCCAACTGCACTCGGGAGGGCAACGCGGCCGGGCGAGCTGCTTGGGCATTGCACAAATAGGGATGGAGCCATCCAGTTCCTTATGATCCCACAGCAACAAAAAAGCTGTGCAACAGGCTCTCAGGTTACAGACCTCACATCATGGGCCGGGTGATCATTCCCTCCTGGCATCTCACGCCTACCAGTGGGTTAACCTTTAGAGGCCTGATTTAGTTCTCACTGCAAAAGGCGTGCACTCGGGAGGGCAACGCGGCTGGGCGAGCTGCTCGGGCATTGCACAAACAGGGACGGAGCCATCCAGCTCCTTATGATCCCACAGCAACAAAAAGCTGTGCAACAGGCTCTCAGGTTACAGACCTCACATCATGGGCCGGGTGATCATTCCCTCCTGGCATCTCACGCCTACCAGTGGGTTAACCTTTAGAGGCCTGATTCAGTTCTCACTGCAGTCCCTGGGAGCTCCTCTGAGAAGGCAGTGCCAGCGGAGTAGGCACCACGTAGTCAAACAGGATTTTAAAAAAAAAAACACCACACCAATAAACAAAACAACCCATATCAGATGTCTCAGTGAACGCAGCTTCACTTTGTTAAAGAAGAGCGTGACTCCCCACCGGCGCTGCTGGGGAAATGGTTATCCCAAGGCATCAGATGCCTTCACTGCCTTTACTTAAAGGGGCTGGCCAGTTGGGCACATTTCCGCCACTGTAAAACTTACACTACCATGAAATAATTATTGCTTCTGTTCTGCTGGGTGTCCTTGATGAATAAAAGTCTTCAATAACAGTAAAATGGCAGATAATGTTTTCGTGTTTTGTAGCAAGTCACTCCATTCCCTTCCTGTTACTTTCAGATATATATAAAGGAGATCTAAAAATTCTATTCTTGTATGAACTCATTTTTTCTGTGTTCTTAACTATGAAGACACTGGTTCTGCCAGGTGTACTTCTTCCTGTTGGGGTTATACCTAAAACATTTCTAAGAGTCTCGTCTTTGCTGCAGTAGTAGATAATACTTAACAAAATATATTTTTTGCAAAAGGATGATTAATTATTGGAATTAAGCTTAACAAGCAAACATAAATAAAAAACCTTATGTAGCTGGAAGACCAAAAATTCCTCCAGGTTGTTCGGTTTGCAGCTGTACTGTCTATTGATGCTATACTTTCATTAAGTTCTCCAGTCAAGCTAGACAATACTGAAATCTTAGCATACAAGGAAATTATTTGGTATTATACCTATTTCAAGCTTCTTTTGTAATTTATAAAGAAATAGAAAAGCATTAGTCCAACTGTTTCATGTAAGTCATCTTTACTGTTTGTGGATCTCACTCCTTCTACAGCAGTATTTTAACTTCTGCTGTGTTCTGTGATTTTTCCTGTACCAAGAGGGAGTTTTTCCAGTACGTTACACTACAGGCTACACTGTTAAAATATTGTTAGGTAGACTAAAACAAAATCCTAGAAGAACAACCCACTTATCTTGCAATACTGATGAAACAAATTATATTTTATACTTGTCTAGCATCTTCTGTTGGATAGAATCCAGGCATGTTATCAACGGTATATTAATTTAACTGCTTGAAATGGTGGTAAATTAATGGATATTATATTTGGTTAACAGATGAGGAGATTGTGAGGAAAGGGGGTACCTTCTCAGTCTGGCACTTGCTAGATTTGTGAGTCAAAACTGTATTTTGCCAGTTGTATTGCAGTGTCTGCTATTTCTTGCCAAAGGAAGCAAACAGCAAGCTATCGAAATGATCTCACCACTGACATGAGTAGGAGTAGTATTTTATTCCCTGATGCAAAGTATTTCCTGTGATACCCTCAGTGCACTTTACTGGTCTGAGTAGAGTCAATTTGCCTCTCCCTTCCACATGGGCTCGCGCACGGAGAGTCCGACTGAGAAGGTACTTACTGGGACATATGTGTGTCCATGGAAAGTCTTCCACGTTGTCCAGCTTGCTTATTTCCTGCAGGGTCATTAAGGAGGCCCATCAGCCGCTCATTGCCATTTAGTCATCCGTCTCTTATGACTGTGCTTCAGCTGCTGTGATACAGAATGGAGAGACATGAACACCTCAATAACACGGTTCAATAACCTTCTAAATAAGTTAGGTCCTGATCATCATCAAATGCTACGTAAAAGAAGATAGATAATGACATGCATGGTGAATACTTTTTGTACAGGTTTTCCATATTCAGGGTCATTTTTATCTTGTGATACAGAAAGAGTTTTTTAAACATTTGTATAAGCTGGGCTTTAACCAGATGTTAATTTCAGAAGCTTGATGGCACCTTTCTGGTTTTGAAAGACGGCCCTGTATTGGAACTATAACGAAACTCTGCAGTGTACACAGGTTATATTAAGAAAACTCCTCATGACATTTGTCAGCCTGGCTGCCAAGGTGAAGTCATGGCCAGTCCAGCATGACAGAGCTGGGCGTCTGATCGTCCCTGCCCATCTGCGATGCACGGGGTCCATCCAGCAAGACCAAGAACCCATTGCTGAGAGGGAGAGGTTTGTTTAGCCTGAGAGAAACCCTCTCTCAGCACAGCCCCTTCCTGGCTGCTCACTCCCAGGAAACCCTGCTGAATTCCCAGCACTGGGAGCCACTCCTTCAGTTCCCTGAAGCCTTCAGAGGGAACTCCCTCCTCTGATGGCCTTTCTGCAAACCTGCAGAGCCACTGTGCTGTGTCTCTCACTGCTATTTATTTTTCCAAAATGTGTCTGTGCCAACACGACTGGGTTTCTTTTCCAAACAGATAAGAAGAAATGGCTTTTCCTAACACATTGTGTTCACCTCCCTAGAGTTAGGAACTTAAATACCTTTATCCCAATCGATATTGACGTAATTCTGAACAGGAATATCAGTAAATCCTGAAGAAGATTAAAAAAACCCAACCAACCACTGCTGCATTAGCCGTTCCACGTTCTCTTGCGATTAAAATTTTTATCCTTCACCTCCACATTCACTAAATTTGGTGGTCACTACCCCGGAGAACACACATCTCAACTTTGCAGCCTTCCTTAATTAGCAGGTAGCAGAGCAGCACGTAATTAGCAGGAAGTGTTGTCTGTTTTCAGCCAAATGATGCATCAGGGGAGGATGCAGAAAGCTCACGTGGAGCAGATGTCACATGGGCCACTCCGTGCTGGCATTACTTCCTGGGAGAGTTCATCAGGTACAGGTTACCCATTCACCTCAGCTGAGAAGTCTGAGATGCTCAGAACATCATTTTGATAGCCACCCTCTGATTTCACGGGGTTGATTTGGCATGGAGGCATCTGGTGTGCAAATTGCAGAGCAAGTTAAGGGCTTTATAAATAGCCCCAGGCTCACTTTTCAGTCATCACTCCCCTCAACCCAGAAGCAAGAGGTATAACAGTGGCAGGAACCCCATTGCTAAAACTGCATCAAGCGACTGAAATCAGCAGTGGTGGCTAGTGCACAACACTTCCTTTCTTTAACGTAAAGACTTAAGAGTGGGAAATACTCATTTCTACCAAAGCATGAGTAAAGATACGGCAAAATAGTTTCAGGTCTGTGGGAATTTAATAAAACTGCTTGAGTTTGTCAAATGGAATGCAAAAAAAACAACCACCAACCAAACAGTTGGTGTTGGTTGAGCTTGGCATGAACAGGTATATACTCAAGTTGTCAGAGTACTTAATAGGAATTAAATTATTCCTATAAAGTTAAATTATTATTTAAGTTAAGTTAAATTATTTCATGCCCCCATTCTCCTACATGACCCACGTTCCCCCATTTAATTTTCCATCCTGCTGTCCCCCCTCAGCAGCGACAGGGGTTTTCCTGGCCAGGACACAGCACAGGAGATGTTCCCCTTTGGAAATCTGAGCCACGGAGGAGAATCGAGAACACGGGGCATCCAAGCTGCTGTTCTGTGGGCACTGCCACTGCTCAGACAGGGGAGCTCTCTGCCTGGCTGACCTGGAAAACATGGCTTCAGCATTTGGAAGCTCTGGAGTCCTCAGCACAGGAAGGACATGGACCTCTTGGAATGAGTCTGGAGGAGGGCCACAAAGGTGATAAGAGGGCTGGAGCACCTCTCTTGTGAAGACAGGCTGGGAGAGTTGGGATTGTTCAGCTTGGAAAAGAGAAGGCTCCGGGGAGACCTCAGAGCAGTTACCAGTACCTGAAGGGGACCTACAGGAGACGTGGGGAGTGACTCTTTATCAAGGAGTGTAGTGATAGGACAAGGGGTAACGGTTTTAAACTGGAAGAGGGGAGATTCAGATTAGATATTAGGAAGAAATTCTTTCCTGTGAGGGTGGTGAGACACTGGAACAGGTTGCCCAGAGAAGTTGTGGATGCCACATCCCTGAAAGTGCTCAAGGCCAGCCTGGATGGGGCTTTGAGCAACCTGCTCTAGTGGGGTGTCCCTGCCCATGGCAGAGGGGTTGGGACTAGATGATCTTTAAGGTCCCTTCCAACTCTAACCATTCTAAGATTCTATGATTTCAGAGTCATGTTCTTTTTCAGCAAAGAAAATGACTCTTTGTCCCTCCCCTGGGGAAAAATAAGTGTCAAAGTACCAGAGTTCACTGTGGGACAAAATTTGTTGCTACCAGCTGTCCTGCCAGAAGCCCAGGGCCGCTCAGTCCCTGCCTGGAGGAGGTCAGCAGGGTGCGAAGGCTGCCCTGCGGGTGCCCTGCCAGCAGTGAAAGGGACGGGCACCAGCAATGACTGGGAAAGCAGGGTAAAAACAAAAACTCAAACCACAATCTGACGTTGAATGCCAGAACAGCATCATTGAAGCTTACCCAGGCTCCCCCACCAAGACTAAGAGTTTTGCATGAACGCTGCCAGGCTGCACAGCACCGCGTTCCCCCCGGGACTGCCTGCCCCTGGCTGCACACAGCTGCGCTAGGTGGCCCAGCACGCAGCTGAAGCCAGCACCCAAGGGGTTAATTCTGCACAGGGAGGTATCACTCCTTTGAAGAATTGGTCACTAGACACCAGATAGTTTCCACTGCCGGTAATTAAGCCAATTTGGACCTCCAAAGGGCAGTTCTCTTGCCAAGGTGCAGCAGCTCCTGGCAGAGAGCCCTCCCAGCTCTCCTGCATCCCGCTGTTGCCATGGCAGCGCGAGGGATGTGCACCTTAGAGCTTATTAGGCTCCAAGAAGCATTTCCCATGTGAATCGGGCTGTGCAATCACAAGCACGGAACTGTTTAACCATCACGGTATGAAAATTAGCAGTGGCCACAATTACACAAAACTCGAAAAGCTGGAAGAGCACTTGTCATCTCTGCTCGCTGGCTGTCCCTATTTAAGGCTTTATCTCTTGACTTCCAAAACACTTCAATAAGCAGTGTCTTCTATGTGGGGACATCAGGTAAACAGACATCCTTTGACTGCGTTTGACAAAGAAGCCTTCCTCCCTTTCCACTCCTGTTACAGTAATTCTTTTAATATTTACCCCACACACAGTGTTTATTTTGCAGTCGGAAAGGAAATCCATCTGCTGTGCCTGTGCTAGCAACCCCCTGGAATTGCCAGCAGTGAATGTAAACTCCAGTGTGACCTCCTGGGTCTATAAAGCCTGTTGCCCTGGATCACGCTCTGCTGTTTTAGTTTTTTAGGATTCCACAGATGCCAAAAGTAATCTCAGTTTACATTAAACACAGGCAGGTCAAAGACACTTCACCGAAGCCAAGAGCGCTGCTTGCATGAGTAGGGGGTACTCACAGGAAAAGGATTACTGGTGGAAATAGGGATTAAAAGACTGAAGACATCAGACCGTAAGACTCTTTTTCCCTGTGTCAGGCCTTGAATATATAAACTGGTGTCGAGCTGAAAGGCTCCCAGGATAATGTTGCCTGGAGATCATAGCCCCACCTACCTTCCCCCAAGGTTAGACTCTTTTGAAGTTTCTACCGGTTTGGAGGACACCCAAGCCTAATTACAGCAGGGACTGGGTGCTGCCAAAAGCACAGAAGCTGCTGAAAATGTCTTCATACTCTAACATGGCAGAAGCGGCTCGGTGCAGCTGAGGCTCCCAGCAGAGCGGTGTATTAGGGAGCGAGGCGGTGACAGGGAGTGATGAAGCACCCACAGTGGTGACCCTTTCAGGGCTGTCACAACACCCTGCACCAGGACAGAACGTGCACTAGCTGACTGGCACGTGGGTCTTCTAAATTACATGGGGGATGTAACCTCTGACAAGGTCAGGAACAGGTTTAGGGTGACCCGATGTGTTAATTTGAGACACTCGCAGCAGAAGGGGAATCCTGCAATGTTGAGTCATGTCACACAGCAACTACTTTGGGCCAACGACCTGGCTACAGCCTGGGATGCTGGCCAGGCTCCCGTTTGTTAGCTGTGGCACGGGGAAGAGGGGTTGTGCCCAGACTGTGGCCTGAGAGACCTGAGAGTGAGACACAGGTAGCTCCTGTCCCTTTCTCTCCTACTTTTGACTAAAAGAAAGTCTACCTTTTACAATGCATCCACCACCAGTGAACTCAGTGGTCTTCTGTGATGGCTCCAGGTCTGTCACATGCTCTGTTGTGGTGGACATCACAGCACTGATGTCTTTGCTAACTCTAGTTAGGACCTTCCTGGCACATGTCGCCTTGGTGCTGGTTTCTCTCTGACCGTAGGCAGTGCACAGCTCCTAGGGAGGAGGACTACCAGCCTGGTAAAAAACCCTGTGCTGACAAGAGCAGAAATCTCTATGGGGCGGGTAGGAGTGATGAGGAGAACATCAACGCAGGGACAAAGCAGAGAGCCTTTTCCTAGCAGCCTCCGGTAACAGCGGCCTTTCAAACCCCCATGTATGTGCAAGCTGATATTTCAATGCCTTCAGGTTGCTATGGACAACCAGAGATTCCTAAACTGTCTTACAGAGCAGAGCCCTGTCACAGTCTACACAGTAACAACACTTGGCATTTTTATTACCAAGAACTCTATGTCAGAAGATAAGAAGTACTGTAATGACTTTGCAACCGAACATACTGCAGATATGATCAGCTTTAAATAAAAGCAATCTCTCAGGTAAACCCCACCCATTTAAATGCTTTAGTACCTAAAATCACCTCCTCAAACAGACAGCCCCTCAGATAACCCACACAACTTCTGGGGCTGAAGCACAGAGAAACTATGTGGAAGCAAGTCACTGGGATAAGAATCACGGAATTCTTGGAGTTGGAAGGGACCTCTAGAGACCATTTAGTCCAACTCCCCTGCCAAAGCAGGATTGTCCAGAGCACATCACTCAGGACTGCATCCAGGCGGGTCTTGAAGATCTCCAGAGAAGGGGACTCCAAGATCTCCCTGGGCAGCCTGTTCCAGGGCTCTGGCACCCTCACCAGAAAGAAGTTCTTCCTCATATTTGAGTGGAACTTCCCATGTTCCAGCTTGTGCACATTGCCCCTCGTCCTGTCACTGGGAACCACTGAAAAGAGTCCGTCTCCGTCATCCTTCAATCCACCCTTTAGGTACTTGTAAACATAGATAAGATCTCCCCTCAGCCTTCTCTTCTCCAGGCTAAGGAGCCCCAGCTCTTTGAGCCTTTCCTCGTATGGGAGGTGCTCCAATCCCTTAATCGTCTTGGTTGCCCTACGTTGGACTCTCTCCAGCAGTTCCCTGTCTCTCTTGAACTGGAGAGCCCAGAACTGGATGCAGTATTCCAGTTGTGGCCTCACCAGTGCAGAGTAGAGGGGGAGAATGACCTCTCTTGACCTACTGGCCACACTCTTCCCTGTGCAGTCCTGTTACCCGCATTTCAGACAAGGGAAAGAGACAAGAGCAAAACAAAGTGGCCTACCCAACATCATGCAGGACTTCCGTGGCAGAACGATGGCAGAGTTAGGTCTCCTGAGTCTGCTGACAGCATTGCCTCAGGACCAAGACGGTTATGAAATTTAGTGACCTACTCCCATTTTAAGCTGGTGAAAATGCCTGTGGAGTTACAGAAACTCACGCCCCGCAACTTGTTGCGTTAAGCGGAGAAGCTCACTTTCATCTGCTCTAACACGAAAACTATGATACAAACTGATGCAGGATAGTTAATAAAATTACAGGCTCTGAACGATTCTTTGGCTTGGCACAGAGAAAATGTCAAGGAAAAAGATCTAGGATTACATTTTGCTTATCCTTGTCCATCTATACTCAGTGCATGCCCTCCTCTCTCTCAGCAGATCTGCAAAGCGCCACCTAATTTATCTTCCCACCAACACAGACACAGAGCACACCTCCATGATTAATGGAGTTTTATACCCGAGGAGTTGGTTACATTGCAGCAGACAATGAGAAATTTGATTACCGCTAATACGGTATTGACACAAATGTCAATGCTGTAAGGCAAGCAGTATCATTTTGAATCGAGGATCCCTTTCATCATTATTTTTTTTTGTTTGCTTCTTCCATTTTAATAAGCTACTGCTCTGTGTATTACCCAAATACTCCCAACTAAAACTATCTGGGGGCAATTTAGTTTTCATGTAACACTTCATTAAGTCAGAGGCACCTTTACCAGAAAGGTGCTGTGTGTGTTCACGTAGCCCTGTTATCATTTAAACACACAATACTCCGGCTGAAAACTCCAGTCAGCTGATGCCTTTACCTCAGTGATAACTAATCCCTTGTTTTATCAAAGTCAAATACAGCAGGAAGCAGGAATAATGGCTTTTTCTTTTTTTTTTCCCCTCTAGAGAATTGCCCTGATCAAATCACTCATATCTTGACCAGTCAAAAATTAAATTAAGCCCTGTGATCCCGTCACTGCCAAACGACTGAAGGACCCTCATCTGCAGGTGGGGACCTTTCCTTAAGAAGGGCCCACCATGACATGGGTGGGAGGCTGCAGCCTTGTGTTCCCCTGGCCACCCCTTTGCTTGGGAAGAGGACCATCCTTCCCAGTTGGGCAAAAGCAGAACAGGGCTACTCTGCTGGGTTGTCTGGTGGGACCAGTGCCTCGGTGTGGGGCTGCAGGGCTTTGCACTAAAACGCCTTTCCTGGTTCTGGACTTCCTTGGCCAGGCTGCCTCCCTCCCCACACCTGTCCCTTCCTCTCCATTGCAGAGGGGTCTCCCTCCTGCGAAGGATGATGGCTTCAGCTGTTTTTCCTGACTGCCTTTTCATGAGTGAATCTCATTTTGATGCTTTCTGACAGTGCCTCCGGCCTCTTTGGGCTCTTCCAAGCACTGCCTGAAAGCATCAGGTCTCACATGGCATCCAGCTTGGCAGATGGAAATGGTTCCATGAAGAAACCCAGTTACCCTTGCTGAGTGATCATTAAATTTCCAGATCTTCAAGAAGAAATCAGCTTCTGACACAAAAATTTCAATAAGGACTAGGGAAATAAGCAGGATGGGAGAAGAAGCAGAGTTTCTCAGGGCTAGGAAAGGAGCTCTTTGTGGCATCCATACCACCATTAAAATCCTTGAACTCAGCATGGAGGCTGCACAAGAAATTATACTAGACTTTGAAGCCAATATCATTTCTACCCAGAAAGAAGAGGGGAGTGGAGGGAGAAGAATTGGAAGGCAGGGCAGAGATGAGCCTTATGGCCAAATGGCGAAGTGATTCATGCATCGCTTTGAACTTTACACCTGTCCTTCAGGAAATGAAAGCACGGCCCAGGCAAAACAAACAGACCAGAGATTACCTGGGAAAAACCTGAAGTGGAAATCAGCAAAACCAAAAAAAGCTTCAAGAGCTAAAGAAATAAAAAAACCTTCCATATTTTTTATTAATATATTAAAAGCAGAAAGTCTGCAAAAGCATTTGTAACCACCTGAATGGAGCAAAGTATGAGACAGAAAAGCACTGTGAGGCAGATAAATAATCTCCTTGCCTCCGTCCTGCTGCAGGATGTGATAAGGTGGCATCTGCATCCAGCCTGCTCCTCGGGGCAATGGACCGAGGTGCTGTCAGGAATGGGGCGTGAAAGGAGGATGCACAAGCTCAAACTGATAAATAAAAGAGAAAAAAAGTTATCACAAGACTGAAGGGCTTTCACTGAAATAGTGTTTCTTCTTGCTATTGCTAGTTTCTTACTCTTATGCCTGAAAATTGGGAGTGCCTTAGTTGAAAATAAAGTATGCCAGTAATGGGAAGCTAAACTGTTTGAACAAATGAGCCGGTTGCTCGTGCTGAAGCTATCGACTCAGTTAAAACAACCATCCACTTTTCTTCTTGAGGCACTATGGCCTCTGACTTGTTGCATCTGAAACACATTACACCTTCTGGTCAGCAGTTGCTTAGGTGGCCATTTCTCTCTTCCTCAAGACCTAGATATTCTCACAAGCTGGTTTACCCTAGATCTATTATTTAGTGATGGCAGCAAATTTAAAAGCCAAAAGGAAGAAATGAGTCACAAACAAGAACAATTTAATGCTACTTCAAGCAAAGAGATACTACTCCCAAGGGGGAGAATCAATCCTCTAAATAAGGAACACAGCCCAATAGAGTCTGCCCAAGTGCTCTCCAGCCATGGAAAAGCAGAGGACAGCTCAGCTCGTCACCATCTCCCGAGCATTACATCTTTATATTCTGGCTCCTGTGACATTAAAAGGAAGACGACAAAGATCACTACCCAAATGGTTGGTCATTAGTGCAATCTATTAAACAACCAGAGACATGAGCTACAATTCACACCAGTGAATATAAAAACTGTATGGAAATGCCATCCATTTCACGCTGCAGGCTATGAAACAGGCAACAGCTGTGACAAGGAAAAACATTCCCTTCCCCATCACTGGAGACTTTAAAAACCGAGTCAGACAGACACCTGCCTGATGAAGGTAGAGCCAGTCACGCCCTGGGGCACAGGGGTAGCCTAGATGGGTTTGAAAAGGCTATCCAAGCCCTGTTTGCTACAGTCATATATGCACAACACTCCACGACTGCTGTTGGTTCAGAAGTCGTGGGGCTGCGATGATGAGATCACGGTTACTACAGTAACCACAGCGATTTTCTTTTCTAAGGGATAGACAGAGGAGGGTTTTTTTTCTTCCCCTCAAACTGTAACTGTGCTCAACTCACATGCTAAAATGCCTGCCACAGCCAGGCTCTACAAACTAGCCCTGAAACAAAGAGTGACAGCAGTGTTTGGTCCAAGCGTGGGCTGTGATGGTACCCCCCAGCACCCACACCTGACACCGCAGGGCTGCTGCAGACTGCTCTTTAGCAACTTCAAAACTAACAAACAAAAAGGCCTCCGCAGATTTCCTCCCACCAGATGCGATTCTCAGGTTTAAAAAATTGCAAATTAAAAACTAACTGAAATAGCTACAGAAACGGAGAACAGTAATTACAAAGAGAATTTAGGGTTCTCATTGGTAGGCCAGGAGCAAGCTTGATCTAAGACTGGAAATTGCGGTGCAGCCTGTAAATAAGATACATGGACTGCCCTCTACAGTGTATCATTAGACTGCGCTTAGTTTGGCATGTTCTTAAGTCACTATGACTATTTTAAAATTCAAGTTGTACATTTAATTTATCCGCCCACATACCCATAACATTTGTATCTAAGTGTGAAACCTTGATCTGCCACATTTATCTTTCTTTACTTTAGACATTTCTCCATTGCTTTACATTTACTTCCCCTAACAGAGAAATAACTAAAGGAAGAATAACATTTATCTACTGAAAAAACCTCTGTTGGTACTCACATTGCTGATAGGGATATTCTCTAATTCTTCTAATCCTCCAGTCCTTATGTGGGGAGTCATTATTTGGGAAAAACTCATTTTGAATCATCAGACTTAGCCTGAAATTGAACTGATGAAGCCTTTATTCACCCCAGATAGAGCACTGGTTTCAATGATATGATGAATGTAAAATGCTCACCAGTAAGAGGAAAGGCTTTCTAAACTGCCCCTCATGTATGCAAGTGGGACTTAGCACCTCCCATCCCAGCATTGATCAGCTGCAGAGATTGTCCTAAGCATATTTCTAATGCCCTGTAAGTCTGAGGTTTTGTGTAAGTTTACTGATGCCTAGCTTTATGCCTTGTATCTCATGTTCATTGACATGAGTAAAACTTGGGGTTTTTTTCCCCCTCTATGAAAGTCTTCCACTGGGATCTGCTTATCTGTACTGGGCACTTTTAACAGCATCACAAACTCCTTTTCCCCAGCACATAGTTTCCCATCCTATTATATTTATGTCTCTGCTCGACTTTCTCTGCCAGCACATTTGTTGAGAAAATAGCAGCCCTTGGGGGCAGATATTTCTTATATTTTCTTCATGCCTAAAATAATTGTACCTACTTATTAAAAACCTCGCTGACAGCATGATACAATAACCTTTGTGATTTATTTATCTTTCAGGGAGCTTTAAAGAGAGCTACTGCCTCTTTTCCAACTTTGTACTCTATAGTCCATCATCAAATGCAGCCCTGCGCTCTGATGTTTGTAACATATGACAACAAGAAATTGGTCTTTGAATTACATTTATTCTACCCTTATCTAGTTGATTTACTGGTTCCTCAAATATTTGCTTCCTTATACTATCTTAATTGAAGATTCCTCCTGCCTATATTTTCTTTCACCACTATTCTATAGAGAGCAACGCTCTCCTAGCAGCACTTTCATGCTGTCTTCCCCATTTTTTGTGTACACCACCATACCTATATTTTTCCATCGCTTTAGTCTTTTTAAAAAAAAAACCAACAACCAACTAAAAGATTTCAAGGGCATTAAAACCAGCTGGATTCCATGATGCATTTGTTCTTTTCTGCAAGAAAGGTCTGCCTTCTGAAGGCACAAGCAAAACATTTATAAGAAGTACCAGCATTGTTAAGGAACCTTTGACTTTGCCCTTTGACTTCTGTATGCCCACTATTTTTCTGATAACTTCACATGCAAGGTAAAGGACCTATTAACTGTGGGTTTGTTGATGTTTCCTGGTAGATGTGCCTGGAAGCATGGCCAAAACCTCACCAGTTTCTGGTCTGTTCCTGCTGTTCTAGCTTGGAGTAACTCAACCGTAATCAACCTTCCCCTGGTATAATGGAGATCAGCATCTGGCCCCACAACCTGCCCAAAGCAATGTTTGATACACCCAAAATCAAGAAGTTTAGTCTTCCTGTGATGTCAACAAAGTGTACATAGTTCCCGCTCTTGTGGATCTGTACCTGTGAATGAAAAGCAGATGAAAAGATCTACAAATTTAATCTGTTGGGTGGTGGTTGTTGTTTGTTAGATCAGGTAACTTGAGTATGGCAATTCTCGTCGCAGAGCAAACTAACAACCCGAGACTGCGAGCAGTACCAAGTGCTTCAAATAAAAGAAAAAAAAAAGAAAAAAAAAAAAGAAAAATAACAACCAGAAAATGCAGTTCTTAAACCTATTAGAGAAGAGGCAGATATATTATGAGGCTGGTACTTCAATGGCAAGTACTAAGAACTTCACTTTATGCTCTCTCCTGTGCCTTGCCAACCTCTTTGATAAAGTGGCATTTTGTGGCAAGGATTTATGCAAATTAATTCTGAGCATTTTTTTTGATTGGTTTAACTCCTCTCAATCTACATATCTTTGAGTGTCCCCTGTTTATCCTTGAAAGAGAAAAAGGAAATGAAGCTCCTGATTAGCTCCTCTCGATATTGCAGAATGTGGCATGGCATGCGATGGCACTCCATATTCTCTTCTAGTAATTTTTAAAGTTTCCCAGAGGTACTAACACATTTGTAGCCCAATTTTGAAGCCTCCTTTTTCTCAAAAATATAATCATCTAGTTGGAAGGAAGTTTAGCCCTTGAGAGCAAAAGAAAATCTCAGGTTTTTCCTTGCCTGCTGGGCACTAAAACAGAGCTATATCTTGTCTTCTTTTTTTTTTTTTCTTTTTTTATAATTAGATACAAAGAAGGCAACTAATAATGACCACAAATAGGAAAGCTTTGCCTGAAGTTGCTAATAATATTCTATCACCTTATCTTTAAATTGTTTTTCATGGATTATAGACATTTATAATTATGACTCCTCCAGCTTCATTTTATCTAGTACAATAACATAATCAAAATCATCCTGCTCCAAACTCTCTATAGCAAATCCTCTTTTTAAAACCCTTGTTCAACTTTCTCCCTCATTTTAATTTTCTTTGCTGCTTATTATTATACCAAAGCCTAGTAGCTGAAAATTGAACTGTAGAATTAACCATTTTTTCAACACAGACAATACCTATTCTTTCTGGATGTTAACGCTGTAAATATGTTTTAAAACACCAGGCTGCCTGCAGTGAAATGCCTTACATTCCCATTATGTTACTGTAAATACCATTATTATGAAGAAACTATTGACTTTGTTTAATGCACTAGTCAAATAGTCTGCAGAGTTGTCTGTGGTGCAACTGTCATTCCCGTGCTTTAATTATAATTTTAATCATCCATGATCTTCCATTTGTTTGTGCTGTAAGCTAATTGTTTTTTCCTATCACAAAGCACTGGAACAATGTCTTAGTATTAATAATTTTCATTATTAAGTAGATTTGCACTTCACTCCTGCTTTTTTTGCTCCGCAAGATCCTCAATTTCCAAAGCTGCTCCTAAAAACACACAGAATGGATTCTCTGTCTCCCACCCGCTGCACCTAACCAGGACATTTGATGACTTATTTAGATTTGGACTTGGATTAGCAGAGAGTCACACTGCAGTGTTAATAGAGATGCACACCTACAGGGCAGAGGAACAACTTAGTGTACCCTACAGCCAAGGTCCCACATCTCCGTGACCTTTCAGACCCTTTTCCTTGCCCTGTGGTCAGTAATCTATATCAGATGTCCTTCACAGGTTGCCTTTTAACACTACTCCTGTACTCTCTTTTGGCAGGCAGGTACAGGAGAACGCGCTCTGCTCTGCCAACCAGACACCCTGTAGTCACATAATATGGCACCACCAGTCCTGAGACAATACACCAGATGAGCGGCGGGTCATACTTGTTTGGGGCAAAGCACCTCTTCCATCATACAGCGAGCTCACCTTAGGCTGCAGCAGAGCAAAGGAGGCTTGACTGCAGAGGAGCAAGGTGCTGCTCACTTTCTGAAGTCCCTTCAACCCCACCAAAGGCTCTGCCAGGAGCTGGAGGGACTCTCATCCTGGAAGCAGGATGGCACAGCAAGGCATCCTACCCAGAGGCTCCCAGGTGACTGTCACTGCCTTGCAGCCAGCAGGGGGGGCCTACCTCATTAATCAAGCTTTTCCTTATATAAGGTTATTAGCTTTATTTCTAATTCAATTCCCAGGGATGGAAGGGGAAACGCTGGAGCCCTAGTAGCAACTACCCTCTGTGAAGCAGAGGGCCCTGTAGCAGCATACTATATATATTTATAAGCCGCTGAACTATGGGATGTCAAAAATAACAGAAAATGCTGCTTTTGTAGGATTTGCTGTATTAGTTTTCTCAGATGTGCCCTGACAGAAGTTCTTTTTCCCTGAATACCAATATCAGGGTGCAATCCACAGATCCCCAGCTAATGCTGGTGGTAGCAGGGAGCCAGCCACCAGAGGGTCACTGCAAAGGTACACGAAAGGCATCTGCAGCAGCTGCAGACAGACATCTGTGGGCTGGATGTTCAAAGTGCCTGTACCCTTGTGCCAGCACACAAACAGGCGTGTGTCCACCTGTGGTTTTTGAAAACACCTTCAGGTAGATTAAAAATCGGCCTAATAAGAACAAGTCTGAACACAGAAAATGTGGAAACTGAGCTGAGCGAGCCTCCTGCTCCACACCCCCTTCACTCGAGCAGGGATGGATGCAAAAGACTCACAAGCCCTTGCCCAAACCTCCCCTCTGCCACAACCAACTGCCCGGCAGGCTGCGCCTCGGCAGGAGGAAGCATGAAGGAAGGTGCTGCTGATTTTGGGAAGTGATACTGGGGCTGCAGAACCCAGCCCCCATGGTCTGCTCAGCCGCTCGGCCACCTGTGAGAGGTACCAGCTTATCTGCTCCAAAAAGTCAGATAGAAAAAAAACCCTCTACCTCATTTTCTTCATCAGTCTTCCTCAGACGCCCGCGCACACACTAGAAAGCCTGCAGGTCAGCTCCAGGAGCAAGCAATGAAATATGACTTAGAAACAATTAAAGGCAGGCTCAAGCTAATTTTTTAAGAATCCCTGAGCGCAGCAGGTGTTTGGGTATGGGTTGTTAGTAGCAGCAGAATTGCATTACTTTTCTGCTTCTGTGGTTTCAACAAGCAGGCCCTGGACGTGCCGGGAGGTCGTTTGGTATTATGCTTTTTGGCTTTTATCTCGTGGGTGGATTTGTGTCTCTTACCCGCGTGGGAGGGTTTTCCCCGTTTCCCGCGGGCTGCAGGCAGCTGCCTGCGCCTGCCCTCTCCCGGCAGCCTGGCGGAGGAGGAGGAGGAGGAGGAAGGGACTGACTTGCCCATCACGAGCCGGTTTCATGCCAAGACAGTGACCAAGAGTGAGTTCACACAAGGGCTTTCACAGGCTGCGCTGCCTGCCAGACTTTCCCCGTGATGGAATCATCTTCCTACGTGAACTGGTCCAAAATGCCATACTTTAAAGCCTATCTAAAATAACGTCAATATTACAGCAACTGTAAGGCACAAAAAGGGGGAACTGGAACCAGGGGAAAGGAGCCTTTTTGAATTAAATGAAGAACTATCGTTTTTCTTCCCATCAGGCTTTTTTAGTCAGTAAGTCTGGTATTTTATGTCCAGCAGCAAATGCAGTAGCCATTTCCAGACCAGCCGTGTCACTGATGGAAATACACTGAGGCAAATACAGTCACCAGAGGTAAATGCACTCACCAAACAGCTACAAGCAAAGCATTAAACTAGGGCTAAACACACTGAGCGTGTCTTAATCTGTCTGACATCGGGACATGGGGAGCAGGAGTGACCTGAAAAGAAGCAGAAGCTGCAGAGTGGAGTAAGATGTTGGTGCCACCAAAACCTGAGGTGAGGTCGTGGTGGACCTCAGAGGCCAGGAGCTGGCCAGGCTTCCTAGTCACTACCCTCGTTCTCCTTGCCCAGAGAGGCTGAGCTGGCTCGCTCATGCAGCAATGGAAACACAACCCTCCCATGAAAACAAAACTGGTGGCTTTCAGGCAGCTGGGCTGGAGTCCGGGGCAGCCGTTTCCCTTCTTGCGTTACCCAGGATGAGCACAGAGCTTACGGGCTGTCTGCCAGGCAGCAGAACCAGGTCCTGAAAGCCAGGAGGCCCTTGGGGTTGCTCAGTGTGGAGCTGCCTCACTGCCTGCCAGCCCAGGGGGGACAGTGACCCCAAAAGGACCAAGAGATGGAGCCAGCACTCCAGTCTGAGTGCCTGGGAGAGCCGTGCAGTGTGTGATTACCACTCCTCTCAGCTCAAGCTCTGCTTGCCTACAGCTGCGTTGCAGCACATGTCCATACTCAGTTCTTCATTATTTAGTTTATCTCCCTGTAACTCTCCTACTGGGATGGCTCCCTGGAGCACTACAGAGAGGTGGCTGCCACCAAGCACGGTCTTCAGTACGTCGGTGGTGATTACACATGCCAAGGAGCAGCCCCACCAGCCTCAACCTTTCTTACTAAAATCTGCCTGGAGCAAAAATCTGGCCTTGCTGATCTTAGTGACTTCTAGCTCCCTTGGTAGCTCTCCTTAGGAGAGGCTGTTCTCCATCATTCCTTCCAAATGATACTGAAGCTGAATCAGATGCATCCTGCAGTGATGACTATTAGCTTCCTCACAGCCCTGCCATTCCTTTTAAAGGCCACTCAGAACAATCATCTTCCCCCCCCCCCCCCCCACGGGACGGCG
>NW_015090990.1:19496710-19563755 GCF_001431845.1 Calidris pugnax
CCCCTCAGAAAATCCCTCTCCCCCCCCCCCCCCTCAGTGGAAGAGTAATTAGCACCTAAACCATCAACCTGTGTGCTGAATGCTCTGGTTGCGAAAGCCACACACTCATAGCTGCACACTCATCAGCTCCCATTTCACACTACTCATCCAAAAAGATTAAATCATTCTTACTACACGATCACATTCACATATTGTTCTCAATTAGTTGGCCTTTGCGTGGCTGTTTGCAGAGAAGAGTCTGTGCTTCTTGACTGACAGTAGGGTCAGAGCAGAAAGATGCTGATTTAGAGCAACCATTGTCTCTGTCTTTTGTGTCTTTGTTTTCTGCAGAGGTTGCACTTTCACATTAAATGCTGTTTTCCTTTTAACATTGCTCAGCTGAATTTATCTCTGTATAAAGTGATTACGGCCTTAAAAATAATTTTACACAAGGCAGCAGCCAATGCTTAGAAGCGATACCTCAGCTTCCTCTTTTCTCCTCAGTGAGACACGAATTAAAAACCCACTTGGGCACACGTAAAAGGCTGATATCATTTCCCCAGCAGGGAGAGGAGGAAACGTTCACCTGGAACCAGCACAGTAGATGGGGTTTTGTGGGGATGGAGCTGAGTACTGCTGGCGTACCCTCATCCTGCCTGCTGCCCATGCCAGCCCAACAGCATTGTCACCTCACCCCCTCCTTTCCTGGTGGCTGACAGCCAAGGGGATGATGGGGATAAGCTCCTGCTGAAGCCACTTAGAGCGGGCTTGGGTGAGAGGCATCACGGGACCTCATTGAGCAGCTCTCCACAGGGAGCTTAGCAGGTACGTCTGGAGCCGTCACTGCTGTTCCCGCAGCCCCTCTCTGTTCTTAGACCCTGCAGACATCAGGGAGTCAATTCAGATTCAAGTCCCTGAGACCTGCCTTTCACATGAGACTGTTCACAGCCTTGAGAAACGAGAAACCAATAGGAAATATTATGCTTTAGAACTTGAATGGAGTTCAGCCAGCTGAAGACAAGTTCCAGAGCCTGCTCCAAAGTCTGTGAAGCTGGTGGTAACGCAAAGATTTGCCTTGACTTCAGAGGGATGAAGTCCCAAGGGAAGAGCAAGTTAATAGCTGACCCCCTTGCCTCACAGCACAGGCTGAGAAAGGGAGCTGAAGCACAGATCTCTTTGGTGCATCAAGTTACAAGCAAGTCCCCCGATGCTGCAGATGCTACAAGAAAGATGAATGTGAGGTCTGGGTCTCCCAGGGGATTTTTTTTGTTGTTTTGCTTTTGCTGAAAGCTGCGGTTAGAACAAGACTCCTTTGCTGAGCTGATTTCACCTAAGTGTTTGTGCTTCACAGTGACTTAATTTAGTTAACAAACAAATTACAAATGCGCACAAAATCTTGGCATTTCAGAGCATCCCTGTGCTCATCTATACTCTCCTTGCTAATAGTTGCCCAGTCCCCTCTCTGCTGAGAAATCAAAGCTTTCTCACCGGAGTCTTTCCTTACACTTTAGGCTCACAATCAACATCTGTTGTCGTCTGTCCCTCCCCCTCCCCGAGAATACCAGGATATAAAAGACAAACCACAGTGCTGATGCAAATAGCAAATTAACAACAAGGAACAGGAGCAAACCCCTTCGTATAGGAGCTTCCACAGGAAAGTCCAGGGAAAAAACAACATGATGTGTTTCTCATCTGCCCCTGCACCTTCCCAGGCTTTTTTAGCAGTATTATTTTTAAAGTCCTCAACTGAGGAGCCAGGGAACCAGGGCCCTGAGTGCACTGGTGATCAACACTGCATTGGGGGCAAAGAACAGTGACCACGCCATTTAGACACTGGGGCTGGGCAAGGCAAGCACTTTTATCATCCAGATTTTAACTATTTAAGCAATAGGGCTTTCCTTCCCTGGTGGGAAGGATCAAGGAGGTACAGGCAGCCTGCTTTGTTCAGCTGTTATATGGTAACCCATCAAGTTGTGGTAACTTACTGCCTTACGGTCGTCCCTTAATGCTCTAACGCCTTGTTCTGCACAAGTGCTGGGCTGTGCCTCCAAAATACACATAACAGAGGTAGGGAAAATTGTGCAAGTTAACTCTTTTCTTTAAGAAGAAAAAAAAAAAATCTCTCTCGTTTCTTAAAAAAAAAACAACCCAAAAAAACAACCCACGAAAAACGACCCAGAAAAAAAAAAAACTGTTCACAGAATATTATTTATGATAGCCTAACATCTGTTACTTTTTAAGTAGGAGTTTGAAGAAGGCTGTCAGTCCACAGTTACCCTTCATTAAAATCCTGTAGGTCAATATGGAAATAACTCCCCTTTATTGAATAGATAAATTATACATACTGAGGAGAACTAATCATCAATGAGAAGTCTGAGGCTTTTTTCTCCAACTCTCACAATATCTTTTAGCATACTGTATAATACACTGCACGCGTGGTTTCCTTTATGGAAGAAATAGTTTGTTGACTGTGACAGGCTGTAATTAGACTGTAATATAAAGCAGGGCCAGCCTAACACTCTGTGTTCATACACTGTGCATCACAACGGGATCTCATTCCTGGTTGTCTGTTCCTTGTGCCTGCCCTAATAACCATCATTAAAAACAACAACAGCGGATAAAAGCTCTTTCCTTTGCATACACTATGCAAAGTCAGCCTATGGGCTGCATAAAAGGAAATGATATTACACTGGCCATACCAAACGTGAATGGAGCTAAGAAATGAGCTTCTCTCCGACACTGAATTTGATCAGTGAATTACAAAAGCTTCACAGACAATTCAAGCTGGGTAAGCATCAGTTTCAGCAGCAAGGCAGGCCATGTTTTTTCCAAGGTTTGGAATTAAACATGATTCTATGAGTCCATAAGTTACTTCAGCTTACAAAAATGCAGGTTCGTTTTTATTTTACCCACTGTGGCTTCTACGTTGATGCAGGACTGGCTCCAAATCCCTGAAAGTGTTGAAGATACAAATCAGCTACCCTCTCTGAGGAAGCCCAGGGACACTTCTACATGGTGGAGGTTGCAAGAGACTGCTATCGAAGTATCTAAAGGACAGAGGAGTATAGCAGGCACAATGGCACGGAGGGAGGGAAAAGTCAGAGAGACTGTGTAGGAATAGAAAGAGAGACAATGTTGGATTACAGGAGAGCACATAAGAGCGAAGCCCAAAGATGAGTAGACTCATGAAAGACCTTGAAATTGAAAACAAGCGTAACCCTGGTCATGCAGGAATTCAAAGAAATGGAAAGGTCAAGTTAGCTGCATATTCTCTGGATTGGAAGGAGATCTTGTGCATATGCACGCAAGAGGAAAGAGACTGCAGCAACCAGTGCAGGAGGTGTTGAAAGAGACCTTTAGATGGAAGGAGAGAAAACAAACATAAGCACAATAGCTAGTGTCTCAGTGGGGCTGTTCTGATCCCTTCTGAAGAGCTGGTGAGGAAGCTGACAAAGAAAGGGCTTTGCTGGGCTTGTCACAGCGGCTACTCTAGTGAATAGTCCCCGGTGACACAGAGCCACATGCAAAGAGTGAAAACTCGGGAAGGTCACTTCCCATCTCGGCCTTTCTTTGCTTTCCCCTGCGAGCGGCTGCCATTCAGATGCTGTGATAAAGCAGGTTTCTCATTTGCATTTTCCAAAACAGGCTGATGGTTTGTTTGCTTTTTTAAAATTCTTTCCTATGACCTTGGCTGGAGAAAGCCCACAAATTACTTCTGCTATCTGACTTGACCGCTCATAGGAAGCGGAGAGGGGAACATTTCAGCAGTTCTCAGCCCGTGCACGTCAGTAGCAGCTGCCCCATGTCTCCCAGGTTTCAGCTCCAAGAACTCAGCCTTTCAAGCAAGCCCGTTTGATATGAAAAACCACAGTATAGATAGGAAATAGACCTTTGCACGCATCTAATTATTGTTTGCTTGCTGCCCTAACAATTAAGTGCAATACTACACGATCTGTGGGCTGTCACCCTCGTGCCCTGACTCTGTGCTTGCTGAAGGGTTGATTTCACACTCAGGGAGGCACATGGCACACAAGAAAACAAAGACCCCTATTTTTTCCAAGGCAGCAACTGGTTGTGAAAGCTCTTGCGGCAGTTTGTTACAGCCTGTATCACTGAAAATGCTGCCAAACATTCAAAAGAGACAAGCAAAGGTCTGGAAGATCTGCAGAAAATAAAGCCAGTCACTGGGGCTGGGGTTTTCCAGGGGAAATTAAGTGGGGCAACTTTACTGAACAGGAAGAGTGGGACCTAAAGTACTGTGAATATTGCTGTCTTGCTGTGACCAAATTAACTTTTGTGTGACTAAGAATAGACCTGACAACTCCATATGTGATCCAGAATAGCTCCACACAATGCAAGACTCTTTCATTCACTCCCATTAGGAAGGTGGCAGGCAGGGCATAATGCCAGTGAGAGAGGGTCTTAGTGAAGGGCTGCAGCTCCCAAGCACAGACGTCAGACATGAAAAAGCAAACCTGGGTGTCATGGCCACAGTGCATCACAGGAGGATGTACTACATACATTTTCTATTGAAAAACCTACCCTCTTTGTTCAAGGAAATCTAAGTGGTTTCATTTCTCTGCTGCAAACAATTCACTTCCTCCTCCTTCTAGCAGAAGGAAGCTGCGGGGATTTTAGGCAGGAGAACATTAACCCCAGAGAAAGGCCACCTCTGAAATACACCTACGTACATCACTCATGGCTGTCTCAGAAACACTGGTTTGCTGCTTGACCTATTTCTAACTTCAGCAAAGGAGAAGAAAAACAACCCGCCATTGATTTTGCAAGTAGTTGTTCTGCAGAGTAAACCAGACCAAACCCAGTGTTTATTTTGCTTCCTGGGGATCTGTCAGAGAGGCCACTGGATAAGTTACAGAGATGTAGAACAGGAGATGAAGAGAAATGAGGTTGTTTTCAGTTCAGGAGGTTGATACTTGCTAAAGCTACCCACCTGCCCTAGATTTCCCCTTACTGCAAGAGTTTGGTGGAAAAATAAGCCTTATAAAGGGCAAAACCTGTGAATTACAAAGTGGCTTTGATTCCCCAAAGGAGGGGTTTAGAACAGGCTCTTAAAGACTGATGATAAATGATAACTTTCCGTGCAGGCTCTCAGCATGAAACAAGTCCATGAGCATCCTTTCTCAACGACGCTCTCTTGCTCCTTTCACAGCCCCTTCCCTTGCCTTTGCTGCCACCTCAGCTCAGCTAGCTTTCAGTTCTGCTGCCCCATGGGGATGAGTCCTCCCTTAGCCCATCCTGAAAGAGCTAGGATGTCCTCTACTGGAGAGCTTCTCGTCCCTAACTATTTAGAGAAAAGCCACTCCCGAGCCCCTGGATAGGCAACTGAACTGAAATCTCCTGCAGCAGCAATGTTTTTGCCCAGCTGGAGGCTCCAGAGAAGTATAAATGCTCAGCTGGAAGCAGGTGGGTGCATCTGACCCTCTGCAGAGCTCTTGTGCTGCACCAGCCCTGGAGGCAGGTCTCCAGGGGGATGCCGGCACAAGTGGGCTTGGAAGAATGGAGGGAGCAAACAATTTCCAGCAGGTTTCAGTTAAATACTGGGACCTTTCATACTTGTTTCTGTGAAGGGCAGCGACAGAAAAGCAAAGGCCGCCTGCAAAGTGTAGTTTCCCAGCGAGGTGCAGTGCTGCTGGGGGTTGCATTTGCATCAGCAGAAAAGCAAAGGCTGCCTGCAAAGTGTAGTTTCCCAGAGAGGTGCAGTGCTGCTGGGGGCTGCATTTGCATCAGGTACCAGTCATTAGGCTTGGCAAATGGAAACATTTAGGTCTCGTGCATTAACCGAGAATCACAGCACCAACTGCAGTCACCTTAGAAAGAAGAAAACAAATGACATCTGCCCACACAGAGCAAACTGAAATGGGAAGCAGGAGGCAACACCATGACAACACCCAGCAGCTAATGCTTTTTTGGTTTGGTTTTTTTTTTTTTTTAAGACGGGACAAATGCAGTAGCAGCCAGGCTACTTGGCTAATGGAAACATTTAGGTCTCGTGCATTAACCGAGAATCACAGCACCAACTGCAGTCACCTTAGAAAGAAGAAAACAAATGACATCTGCCCACACAGAGCAAACTGAAATGGGAAGCAGGAGGCAACACCATGACAACACCCAGCAGCTAATGCTTTTTTGGTTTGGTTTTTTTTTTTTTTTAAGACGGGACAAATGCAGTAGCAGCCAGGCTAGGTGAGAGGAGAGGTCTTTAAACTGCTGTTCCCTGCCCCTGACCATAGCCACCTCAGAGTCTGGGAAAGCACACAGCAACACTTCCCTGGAGCGTTTTGTCCAAGGATTTGAGGAACTGACACCTCCCTCTGAGATGTGTGGCAGAGGGCTGGAAATGCTGATGTGCCCACACAGGTCCCCGTGCTAGGAAGCATGAAAGTAAAACACCCTTTGAGCCCAATCCAAGAGGAAAAGCTGGGATTCACGGCTACAACAAAGACTTTGTGAAAGGGCCCTGTGGCGAGGAGTGCCCCAGGAGGCACACAGAAGAGGCAGACACCCAAGCAAGTGTAATTGTTGCCCACCCACCCAGTGGGCACATCCCAGCACGTCCCCTGGCTACAGCTGATGCAGTGAAGTGCTCATCTCAGCAGGCAGGCACAGGAGAGTGAGCCTGCAGGACAAGGTGTTCCTATTCCCATGTCTACCTCAGAAAGCCCAGCCTAGCCACCAGGATCTCTCCCTGTTTAACGCAAGAAAAGTCAAATGGAGCAGTAAAAGGTGATGAATTCGTGATGAAAGAGTCTGTAAATCATGCATGCAAGCAAAACGGTGATGGGACAATCAGCTGTCAAATGAAGTCTTGGATAAAAGAGATGAGGAAACAGAATAGTGCACTCTCACCTGGCTCCTGCAAATATGCACCCAGAAGCATTAAGCATAGTTAGACAGAGCCACCTATTTTTGGAGTTAGGAAAATGAAGCAAAAGTGCCTAAAATCAGATCCTCCTAAAAGAGGGCAGGAAGAAGGGCTACAAAGAGCAAATGAAAAGCTCTGGTGATGGCTTGCTGTGCTCTCACTACTGCCAGGGAGGACATCTGGAGGTCACAGAAATGCAGGGAGAATCCACAAGCTTTGCCAGCAGAGTAATTGAAGATTTTGTAATCCAGGACCTGTTCCCATGCCTGAGGCCAAAATGCCTGATCAACACTTTGCAATCAAGCCTGCAAGCCTTGCATATCAGATATGTTTGGTATTCTGAGAGCTGAGGAGGAATTTCAGAGGGGATGGATAAAGAGCAGTTTCTCCCTACCCAGAGGCTGCCTCTGACAGTAAGGAGATGATGAAAGAACATAGGGGCTGAAAACAAAGGCAGCTAGGTGGGAAATTCCCCTTCATTATAAGGGTAAAGAGCAGACACAAGAAGTAAGTCCTCATCTGCTCCTGAACACTTTTTTCTCAGCAATTCTGACCCAGAAACATTCCCTCAAACAGTCTGTCTAAGAAACCGGAGCTAAAAACTGCAAAAGAATGATGTATCTCACCTGGCAGTGCAAGGAACCTATGGAGAGGGATGTTAGGAGGAAAGACACACACCACAGGCCATTTGCACTGTCACCGAGTGCCTCCCTGTTGTAAAGCTACTTGCACAGAATCCCACCTGGTTCAGGAAATAACCACCCATTTACTGCTTAGTTTTTTTTTTTTTTAATTAGATCTACACCTCATGAAAAATTGACCACCATGCACACACAAAAAAGTGTCACTTGAATAGTAAAAAATAAAAGGCAAAAAAGGGCATGATCCTGTTTCCAATACACACTTTGTCAGTGTGCACACCAAGAGCAGGATTTTCTCCCTGCCAGGGGTGGATCCATCACCGGTGGTTCACACTGTTGCTCCCAGCTGTCAGTCCCAGAGGTGTGTAATGCTGCTCCACCACCAGTCTGACCACAGCTTTCAGGAAGAGCTTAGTCACTGGTGGTATCTAGTTACTCACTGCCCCTCAGGGACTGTCTCAGCTGATGTCAAACTGACTTCATATATATATATATTAACATGGGAAAGTAATCTGACTGTATCAGTGGTCTAATTTTGTCACTGCTGCTGTACAGCACACATGGGAAGCCACTCGAGGAACTGGTAAATGACCAAGATCTGAAGCATCTCTGAACTGCTACTGCCATTATCTCCTTTGTGACCAACCAGCCTGTCTTGGCACAGGCCTGCATCTACCAGCCATGGGTGCAAACTGGATAAAAGGCACTAGAGAGAGACACACGAGGGTCATTTTGACACAGGCTTGTTTTAGGCCTTGCTGCTTCCCACATAAACACGCTCCTCTGAAAACACAAGTCAGTATTTGTAGAAAATTCCTATGCTCTACATACATCACAAACACATCGTGATGGTCCTTTTTGTGGACCTTTTTCACCACTCTCCCAAATGCCCATTTACTTATTGTAGAATGAAGTTTGAGACTCACCAACTGTGCAGCTGGTGAGCAGCTGAAGTCTGGCCCTCTCTCAGGTCTTCATGCCATAGTGACCAGCGTGACTAGGCTACCACGGGGTGATCCAAATCCCAGCCTGGATGGAGAGAGAGTCACAAGGATCATTCAGACTGGTGCCTCCAGATCACCTCAGTGCCTGGACACCCATTCCTGGCACAGCCCTATATCATGGAGAAGGGTGGGATCACCGGTCATACCCGGAAGTATGAGTTGTGCCCAGATGTGCACAGAGAAACAATCCACTTCACATTTATTTGGGTGAAATGCAATACAGGGGTGCCCTGTGAACTGCCTGGGGACATGTCTCCCTTCATGTTGTGGGTGTAAGGCACCCCACATACTACCCCTTTCAAGTTGCAAGGCTCTTCTCACCCCTTTATTCCCATGCCCTTGTGCCTCCCTACAAAGTCATCAGTCAGCCAAGTCTTACACGGTGACCAAGATGATCAGCTTCTTAAACTGTGCCAGGGTTGTTGCTAGCGCTCCCATGTAGGGCAGAGGAACCCTAGAGACTCTTTCATGTCTGCATCCTATAGCAAAGGCCTATCTGCAGAGTGATAAGATGAGAAAGTTTTTATCGGTTGTTTCTGTGACTGCAGATACTGCCTGCCCGGCGCTGCGGTTGCTTTTCCTCTAGAGCTCACAAAGGCTCTAAGGCTATTTTTTACCCCTAGGAATGAAAATAAATCACTCCAATCAGCTGCTTTTCTTGAGGTGCTACAAAACAAACTACAGTGGAAATGTTATCATTGGTAACAGATTCAGCCTGCAGGACCATGTGTGATTTAAATTTTAACATTTAAAGATAGTTTCCTGTGGCACCATGTAAATACGAGGTATGGCCGGCACAAGCAGATACAAATTGAGTGAAGTTATATTGCTTGCAGTTATTTATTTCCACCTTTGACAGCTTCTGATGAAAACCTGCCTCATTACTCCTCCATGCCCCTCATGCATTCAGGACACTGGAGCGACTCAGAAGGAAGAGCGTGCAGGAGACATTATCATCTTAATGATTACAGTGCTGCCTCTCTCTATCACACCTGCCCAACACCCAAATATCTGGGATAAATAAAACATTTACTCTGGTGACAAACCAACTGTGCCCAATTCATACCACTGCCAGAATTAGAGCAGTCCCTAAGATCCCAGAGATGCCATCATTGCACTCCTGCTTACCATGCTACTGTTACAACCTGCTTGATGGCAAAATGGGTTGTATATCCACTCTCTTCTCAAAAAAAAAAAAAATAATAAAAATAATCAGTTTTCTCTGGGAGCTGTGAGGTGGAAGAAGGAACCTGCAAATACTTTGTGTCATTCCCCAAAATAAACTTTAAATATACCTGCCCAGCTGTTTAAATAAACCAACTCTGGGTAGAGGGAAGATGAGTAAGAGGGGCTCTTATCTGCTCAAAATTCAAAGCTTGCCCTGGAGGCAGAGACACCCCAAGCAGTAGCGTCTTCACTCTCCCTCCTGTCCCTGTGCCTGGACCCGCTGCCTGCAGGGCATTGCCTGGGCTCTGCTAATCACAGCCTCTTCAGACTCACAGGCTGGCCAAAACTAAAGAGGTTTAAGCCACATTCCTAGCAGAATCACAGAATCTTCTAGGTTGGAAGGGACCTTAAAGATCATCTTGTCCAACCGTCAACCTAACTTTAACAAAAATAGACACCCGCACAACAAACAAAAAGCATCACCATCACTAAACCATACCTCCCAGCACTACATCAACCCCTCTTTTGAACACCTCCAGGGATGGCGCCTCAACCACCTCCCTGGGCAGCCCATTCCAATGGCTGATAACCCTTTCGGTGAAAAATTTTTTCCTAATATCCAGCCTGAACCTCCCCTGGTGTAACTTGAAGCCATTTCCTCTTGTCCTGTCGCCTGTGATTTGAGAAAAGAGACCGATGCCCACCTCTCCACACCCTCCTTTCAGGTAGTTGTAGAGAGCAATAAAGTCTCCCCTCAGCCTCCTCTTCTCCAGGCTGAATAACCCCAGCTCCCTCAGCCTCTCCTCATAAGACTTACTCTCCAGACCCCTCACCATCTTTGTTGCCCTTCTCTGAACCCACTCCAGCACCTCAATGTCTTTTTTGTGGCAAAGGGCCCAAAACTGGACACCGCCCTCGAGGTGGGGCCTCACCAGTGCCAAGTACAGGCGGACAATCACCTCTCGGTCCCTACTCGCCACGCTGTTCCTGATACGGGCCAGGACCCTGTTGGCCGCCTTGGGCCCCCTAGGCACAACTGCTGGTTCATGTTCAAACGGCTGTTGACCAACACCCCCAGGTCCTTTTCTGCCAGGCAGCTCTCCAGCCACTCTGCCCCAAACCTGTAGCGCTGCAGGGGGCTGTTGTGACCGAAGTCCAGGACCCAGCACTTGGCCTTGTTGAACCTCATCCCGTTGATGTGGGCCCATCGATCCAGCCTGTCCAGATCCCTCTGCAAAGCCTCTCTACCCTCCAGCAGGTCGACACTGCCACCCAGCTTGGTGTCGTCTGCGAACTGACTGAGGGTGCACTCGATCCCCTCGTCCAGATCATTGATAAAGATGTTAAAGAGAACGGGCCCCAGTACCGAGCCCTGTGGGACACCACTCGTGACTGGACGCCAGCTGGATTTGGCCCCATTCACCACCACTCTGGGCCCGGCCCTCCAGCCAGTTTTTAACCCAGCAGAGGGTATTCCCATCCAAGCCATGGGCAGCAGAAGCTGTCATTCCTCCAGATGCCGAGGCCTTACCCTGTCAGACTATCACAGCCTCTCAAATAACAGGCTTTTCCTCCTCTCTCCTTGTCCACAGAAATGATACTTTCCTGAAAATATGGGCGCTTTCCTAAAATACTCAGCCTAGTCCTGCCTGGCACAAACTGGCTCAGGCCACGCAGTGAAACCTTGCCAAAGAGACAGCAAACTGAGAGCAGGATCCAGTAAGTAGCAATCAAGCGACTTGCCCCCTTAAGATGGAGCTACTAAATAGCAAAACAAAAGCAGCCTATGCCTTTATAGGGCTGAGGACAAGCAAGAACAGCCCAGAAGAGATGCTGTGTGCTACCTTGTGGGAGCTTAGAAAGAAAAGCAGGGAGTCAGAGAGGCCAAGAGTTGTCTTTGCAAGGAAAAAAGGCTTCAGTACACAAAGCACGGTGTACTCAGAAATACTGAGTTTTCTCCCCACTTGCAGTTTAACAAAGGGGTTTAACAAATCAAGGAAAACAGAAGGAAATCTATCCTGGCATTTCCCAGCCACACCTAGTTGGATATGTGTTCCTCATGCAAATCTATCTGCCTGTGCTCTGTCTTCCCTACGGACCACCACGTACTGCCCACTATAGTTGGATGATGCCCAAGGGCTGCTGCCTTGAAACAGCATCATCCTTAGGGAGATAATGACACAGGAAGAAGGAAAGGGAGAAGCAGCAACATGAAAGAGTGACTGTCAGAGCCTGGAAGAAGTTTTCAGACCTGGCATTTAGGGAAATTCTACTTCTCACATGAAATAAACTAGACCTAGAAATAAAAACAGAAAAAGAAAAGATATGGAAGCCCTCATCATCAATCTTAGAGGCTGGCTTTTCAGAGAAACCAGCTTTTAGGGTCATAGACTCATGTGCCAGGTGGCACATCTCTTTCAACTGAATCCTTACCACAGATGGGCTTTTAGCTGAATTTGTTTAAAAAAACACCCCAAACAACAAAGCAAACAAAAAACCCACCAAACCCAAAACCACAGACACAGTCTTATATGCATACACACCGGAAAAAACTATCACAAGTGTCAGAGGCTTGTCATTTTTGTCATTTCATATCTTCCTTAAAATAGAGGTTCTATTATAATCCTATAAGCATAAGGAATCATGGAAATGATAGGTCTGTACCAGAACAAAAGTTTCTGTTTGTTTGTCTGTTTTAGAGAACCTGAGTGGCTACTGAAGAAACAGGCAAGGTGTTTGGTCTTAAGTTTCCTGCTTTGAGATCATTAATGGCAACAGTAGGGCATCAAGAGCCCTATTGGCTGTGATACGGTTACAGTTCTGTTGGATCATCTCAAATATTTGCTGGAAGTTGCGTTTTTGTTCACGTTCTATTTCTTTTTACAATTTAACAAAAGACACTACTGCAAAAGCTAGAGGAGAGGAGGGATGGGTCACGTTCCCCTCCTCTGCAGGCTGTTCCTGCAGTCAGCAGAGAGTTGCGGTACCTACCCGTGTCCCTATTTAACGCTTCAGTCATTCTTCACACTCCTTTGCCGGAGATGCCAGAGCTTTGAGACAGGTCTACCAGCAGGTGTACTGGGACAGAAGCGTGCTGTGAAGGAACACAAACACCAGCTAATTAAATCTATTGTTAAAACAATTTGTTTCTTGCTGTGCCTGAGTCATCTGAAAGCATTTAAACAAGACAGGTTTCATTTCTGAGGGCAGACTGCCATCTTCACTCGGGAGCTCCTCACCCTCCTTGCTTCTGTTAAAGTTCAGATCAGCAGCAGAGAAGGGATTTATATTGAAATAGTAATAAAATAAAAATCCAAGGCCAAAACTCTGATCTCTTCCTTAGTAAGAGCAGTGTTTGGTAGGAAAATCTGTGATTTAACTAGGCAGCATGAACTCCTAGAATAAGCAACGGTGGTGGTGGGAGCCAGCAGTGAGCTCTGCAGCATAAAACCATGAAGGTCTATTTCCAGTGAACACCTGCCCCCAAGAGGGCACTGTAATATTAGATATTCTTCATGGCTTGCGAGCAGCAGGACGCAGACATGCCTGTCCTCCTGTCCCAGCCCATCCTGGCGTGCCTGATCTGCAAGCTCTGCGGTGGCTGTTGGTAAATCAAGGGGAGTTTCTGCTTTCAATGGATTCATTTCCCTCTCAGGGAAGCACACAAGCAGGAAAGCAGCAAAAAGCTCAGTTTTCTGGAAAGCAAACTAATGAATGCAATGCAAAGTCTTCTGTACTTGTGTAAGCAGGTCTGTGTTCGCTGCCCACCCAAACCACCTGCCCTTTTCTCTCTGCGTGTGATAAGCCTCAGTTTGCTTTGGTGGTTTTCCTCTCAGGGTCACAGCTAGATTCTCGCATGGTTTCTCAGGTACTTTCTTCAAATACAACTAAAGCCTGTCCAGTTAGGTGTTGCATGGAACAGCAAAGAGACCTTCAGACCCTCACAGCTGCCTCCAGCCTTGTCCCTAGTGTACCCGCCTGTTTCCCTCTTTGATAAGTGCATACCCACAACAACGGGCTGGTCCTCGTTTACCTCCTTCTGCCACTTCCAAATCTCAGCCTAAACTTTCTCATCAGTCTTGACAGCTCTGAAGCTTGCTGCTTTGCATCTCTAGCTCCTTTAACTCTGGACCTGCCAGACTCTTGTACAGGACTGGCTCATCCAGGACTAACCAGGCCTGTGGGAGAAGCAGCCTCAACCTGAAGAGCACCTTCAGGAAGCATGTTAGCACATGACTCTAGAGAAACTCATGAAATCAGCCTCTGATAATGTCAGTATCATTTAAACATCTTCTCCATTGCCATAACACTTTGCCATCTGCTTTTCAACTCTGGGTGCCATAGGTTGTCATATCCTAATTACAGGCCAAATTCTGCAGTCCTTAATTGGCCACAAATTAATTACAGTAGGTGCCAGACAACTAAATCTCTTTCTGAATACGTAATACTCTATGATGAGGTTCTCCACAGGCAGTAAAATCAGTGTGAGGAAGAAATGTGAGTATCCTTCACTTGGGGTAGTTAACCACAAAACACTTACCTGCTTTTCTAACTTAATTACATTTGGATTCAACAGCCGTAACTTGACATGGTAAAGAAAAGCTTCTCATTTCCCAGTTTTTCTCTTGACCCTCGTCACCACCCAATTCCAGCTTCATTTTGGCTAACCCAACTTCCTGTGGTGTTCAAAATCTCTGCCTTACTTAAAGCCTCGCCTGACGCCCTCTCCCTCCTGTTCGACAGCCAGCTCTGCCTAGGGACATGGATAGCAGGCACCCAAATACAGTAACTCAGTGCACAGCCCTGGTAGGCATTTAATCTTTCTACTACAAAAAGAGACTTGTTGATGCTGAAGCAACAACAAGAGCAGAGAAATGTTCCCTGGTCACTGGAGATGTGCAGCACTGAGCCCCAGTTCCTACGTATGCCTTTCTTACACCCCTCAACGCTGGGCAGCTGGTATCTCAGCAGGCTTTCTGGGCTCTTTCCCTGGCCTCAAGGAGGGGCAGGAAAAGCAAGCTTAGACATTTCTCTTGACCCAGCAGCCTGTCAATGCTGCACAGCCCTTCCCTTTGGCTCGCTATGGTGTCTGGAGGATCTCCCTGGTAAGTACACAGGAATCAGCCACTTGAAGGCCAAGCCAAGTGTCTGCAGCACCAGCCAAGGAAGAAAAAGCTTCCTAGCTCTCGGAAGGGAGGTGGTGGGAAGGAGCTGTCTGAATGAAGACCTAGGGACATCAACATCTCCGGCCAGGAAAGGGGTGGGGTGAGCTCCCAGGGCTGAATCACCCCTCTTCCCCCAGCTCTCCCCCCTGCTCAGCAGACGTCCCAGCATCAAAAAAGGAAAAGCTTGCCTCCCTACACAGCTGGTTTTCCTTAGCTCTGGCAAGCCAGGCACGACTTTCCACTTACCGGAAGGATGGAGGCATAAGATCTCACTCTTCTCCTGCCCTCTTTCCAAAAGGGTTTTTTGGTACAAAGCCTCTAAATGGCAGCTCTACCAGGGGAATCCTCCCACTCCCCAAGGCACCAGCCTGCCAAAGCCTGCTTAGTCCCTTTTGTTTCCCACTCCACTCCAGCTTATTGCCTTCAGGTTTGAAATTCTTGGCAGGTGCAGCCTGGTGATACCAGCTGCAAAATCATGTTTGCAGACCAGCCCATTAGCCCTTTCCATCCTTCATCTCCTTTGGCACCTACTGAGGCACTCACAAGCTGCCTAGAAGGTGGTGGTGTGGCCTGTTGCCATATATTCATTCCTGATGGCTTACAAGCCCATTTTATGTCCCTCATATGGTTTAAATTCTCATTTACATGAGGAGATGTTTCTGGCACACAAGGTGTCTGAACAACCTTAGTTAATCAAATGGACATCCGTAGAGTTTTCTGTTCGGTGTTCCTCTCAGCCTGCCAAATTTCTAGGAGACCTCTTACTAGTCCCACAACCAGCTTTGCTAGTTTATTCTGTGTGAACAAGAAGCTAAAGGCAAGATCTGATGGCAAACAGCTGTGGGGATCACAGCTGCTTCTGAACATCAGGAATGTGAGGTGCCAGATCTCCTTATCTACTAAAGGAATAAAAAACTCAACATAGCCAGAGTAATTCAAACAAATACCAAACCATGAGACATGAGAGGAAAGAAGGAAAAAGAAAATGCAGTACATTACCATGCACAGCTTGCCGGTTACCTGCGACTTTGGTTTTCTCCATTGCCAACGCTGTGGTTCCCACCAGTAAGGAGCCATGAGCCCACGGCCAAATTCAGGCTGCAGCTGTAGGCACACACACAGCTTTCCTAGAGCATTCAGAGGAAAGGCTTTGCAATTAGTTTTGCACCTTTGACTTTCTAGGTCTGTTTAATACCAGTGCCTAAAATAACAGCGCAGAGAGCTTGATTTTGCAGGAAAGGATCTAGGGCAATGATAGCAGTTCAGCTCCTGAGGCAGCTTGGATTCGATGTACTTTTCATGGGATCCACCCCATTTTTCCAGCCGCTCAGACATCACACAGGCCAGCAACCAATTACCTTTAAATAGCTCTCTGAACAGTAATTGGCAAGTAAGGGGCAAATAACATCACTAGAAAAATGAGAGTACTTGCCAATAGCATCATTTTCTTTACTGGCTATGCTCTATCTAATGAGTGTCTGTACCTGTTACAAGTTAGCCTCACCTTGGCTTGTTCCCTTTGGTACTAATGCCTAGAGCATGTTGCGTAGCTCCACGGGACTACAGAAGAATTCCCAGCTGAAAAATTTTCACCAGCTTGCAGCACCTGCACGAACTCACTGCAACATCCAGACGGATGGAAAATAGTGTTAACAAGCTGTAGGTTCCTTTTCGGTCCAGTGTTTTCTGTAAAACAACTGTATGTATATATATATTTTTAAAAAAACAATCAAATACAGGGAAAAACATCAAAAGCTTATGTTTAAAGACCTCTTTTTACCTATTACTGGCAAGAAGATCTTGGTAACCAGTATTAGCTAGGAAAAATTGTGGTTGCCCTTTGCACTATCTATAACGAGCTAGTCAAGCAAAAATATTATCATTAGTTATTTTTACTTCTTGTGCAGCTGTTTGCCCATTCCCACATTCACAGGGTGGTAAGCAATAAGGTCTGGTCATAGACTGGCCACCGAGTGGGTCACCCAGGAATTGCTTGACTGGTCTTGAAAGTTAAAATCCCTGGGCAAAATCTCTCTGCCGGTATGGAAATTGAGGTATTTAAAGAAATCTCAAGGGATCCAATGCAACGACAGAGGTCGTTCCGCACATTGTAACTTACAGCCTCATGGCCTAAGGTATAAAACTGTGGTTTGTTTTGGCTTCTAGACTATCTGCGTTAAGGAGTATAAGTTTTGGTATGCTTGTGCCAGCAGGACCCACATGATGCTCAACAGCATTCACTCACATGAGAAGTCCTTGCCCCAGAGGTGTCAATCTGTCATCAGGTCAGTGACCAGCACCCAAAGACCATGCGGCCAGTCTGTCCCCATGCCAGCAGGATTGGGTCACAGGATGGGGGACTTTGGGCATGATGGAATCACAGAGAACAGGCAGAAGTTTCAGAAGTATGTATGCTCTAATGGCCCTCTTGTTAGCTCAGTTATTTGCCATCCTGCATGGCAGAGGCTGTCTCAGTCCAGTAATTACACTGACATAGCACTGCCTCGCTGAGGTTTGGCAAGAGGGCAGCCACCCAAAAAGGCACAGCATAGACGTGTTTGATTAACCCTGACGTTTGGATAGCAGGCTGGTGATTTCCCAGCCATCAACTGCAGCACAGCCAGGATTTTCCTGCAGGAGAAGACTGAATTATTAGTGAAAAAATATATGGGATGACACAGAAAGAAAAAAATTAATCCCCCTTTGTTACATCTCATAGCTTGTTCGTTCTTCTCTGTTTGAAGGTAGGTGTGTACAGGGCAGAAGGCTGTAGACCTTCAGCTGTGTTGTCTTCTCAGCAAGGTGAGTTACCCCCCGGGGAACACCATGCTGTGTAATTGCAGTGCACCCAGGACCCAGGCAAGGTAAACTCAGAGCTCCTCCTGGTTTTGGTGCCCAGCACAGCTTGGCCTCTGGTGAGCAGTCCAGCCCCAGGCGATGCAGGACTCGCCTTGGGTGAACTTACCCACAGAGGTAAATTAAGTTATGCTGAGTTTGAAACAGGAGAGTTGCTGCTGGGGCACCTGGTAGCTCTCTGGTGTCCCTGCACTGCACAGCAGCATGAATGCAAGACCGTCCCCCCATACTGGGCACTGGTGAGGTCCCACCTTGAGCACTGTGTCCAGTTTTGGGCCCCTCACTACAAGAAAGACATTGAGGTGCTGGAGTGGGTCCAGAGAAGGGCAGCAGAGCTGCTGAGGGGTCTGGAGAACAAGTTTTATGAGGAGCGGCTGAGGGAACTGGAATTATTTAGTCTGGAGAAAAGGAGGCTGTGGAGAGACCTCATTGCTCTCCACAACTACCTGAAAGAAGGTTGTAGTGAGGTTGGCATCGGTCTCTTCTCCCAAGTAACAAGCAATAGGACAAGAGGAAATGGCCTCAAGTTGCATCAGGGGAGGTTTAGGATGGATATCAGGAATACTTTCTTCACAGAAAGGGTTATCAAACATTGCAGCAGGCTTCCCAGGGAAGTGGTTGAATCACCATCCCTGGAGGTATTTAAAAAACCAGTAGACGTGGTGCTTAGGAACATGGTTTAGTGGTGATTTTGGCAGTGTTAAATTAATAACCAGACTAGATGATCTTAAAGATCCCTTCCAACCTAGACTATTCTGTGCTTCTATGAATGCTCGTTCAGGGGTTTATCAGCTCCTTGGCAGGGGAACTGACTACGTGTCAGGCTGATGCACAACCACACTGTTGGAGTCGGAAAACATGCCCATAATGAAAACCCTGATGGTGAGATTCAATAATTTATACCTTTGCAGACCAGCTCCTCCTGCCCATGTACCAAACTGAACAAACCAGTAATTGCTGCCTGATTTCCAATTGCTCTCGTTTACAAGAGCAACAGAACAAGTCAGTTCTACAAACACAGCTTTGATGTAAAAAAATTTACCAGAAGGCTCAGTGTCCTTTTGTATGTTAGTACTGAGTAGCCTACTGAAGTACATTGGTGTGACCTAAATATTTATCTCACAGGCAGCAGTGCTTGAGGTGGAGGGGTTGGAAGCAAAAGAGGCTTTTGGTGCATTTTTATACCAATAAATGTTGAGCCAGCAGCCAGCAAGGCAAAAATGTGTTTCTCTGTGATCTAAGCACAGCACAAAAAGCTGAGCTCAGGCATCTTTCCTCCTCCTCTGCCTGACAGCATCCTGCCAAACCGAAACCTCTCGTTCGTGCCTCTGGCTGCCTGTCGTTGGAGCTCTGTGCAGCGGTCCCAGGCCACGCTGCGAGCTGTGGGTTCGGAGAGCAGACACGCACGGCGATGATGTCTGCAGCCCTGGCAGCAAAGCCATCTCGCAGGGGTTTAGCCTGGAGCCTACAGGAGGGGGAGTGTTTGCTACGATAGCTCCTCCATTCCTGTTTCCACTGGAGCTTTCTTCCCCATCGTCTCCATCCAGGAGACTGCTCAAAGCCCTTCAGCCCCCAGGATGCTCCTGCAGCATCTAAGCACAAAGTCCTTTTCCTGGGCTTAGAGGAGGGATTACTGACTCTCAAACTGTCTACCTCAGCCAAGATTGCTGAAAACCTCTCAAAAGTGACAAGCTCCCTCGAGCGAAAAGAGTCCCCCAGCTAGGTGGGACCCCACAGCATGACTCCTTACCATCGCAGGGTGGTTCCTAGACACCGCTTCAATCTTTCCACTGTGGTTTGAACGACACCTCTTCTGCTTATGTTATTACAGGGGGCTCCAAAGAGCTTTCTTGTAAATGAGGATTTTACCTGTAGGCTTTGGGAACGTGTCTGTAACATGAACTCCCCTTCCTGTTCCAAAGGATATACTGAGCATCGGCCCAGCTCCTCTAGATAGCTGCACACACATCTGTCCATCTGTCAGAGCACGCGAGGATGGCATTTTCCAGAGGTGCTCCAGTAGTAAGAGGGGAAGGGACGCCTGGTCTGAGCATTTTCCCTTGTGAAAATGCCCACATTCAGTTATGTTTAGCCACCTCAAAGTTCCCCGCTCCTGTGAGAAGCCCGGCTCAGCCTTCTGCTGAAGTCCCTGTGGTTATGACTCACGGGCTGAACAGAAGTGCCAGGAAATCGTGTGTATCCAGCAAAATGGCTTTCTGCAGCTGGCCTGCTGATCGCTAGGCGGGATTTTTTTATATTTAAGTAACAGCAGTTCCTGAATGGGAACTTCTGGAAATGGCTTCTTCCTGATCCGCTTCAGCAGTAAGAAATCTGGGGGCGTTTATTTGATGGCCCAAACAGAAAGGGAGCGTTGGTTGGGTCGTGTCCTGCACTTCTGCATGTGTGGGGGGATTCCGTCTCCTCTCCATCTCCACAGACATCAGCCCCTGGCCATCAAACGGGACCTCTGCTCTCTTCAGAGGAGATAAAGATGGACTGAGGACATCCCTCAGTGGTCAGCAGGGTAGCCAAATCCTCTGTTGTGCAATGTCCCTGCTGCTTGCCTGGCCTTTTGACAGCACATCTGGTGATAAATGCCTGATGGTACGTGCCCAGTAAAGGTGCTTCTACAGCACATTGAATACCTGCGCTTCCAAATGGCCTGTAGAAATAGCATCTGAAGTGGGAAAGTGGTTGGGTTTTGACCCGCAACTCCTACAGCAGATAAAACTTGATTTGACCATTACTTGCCCTTAGGATTCAGGGCACAGCACCCCTGCAGCACAAACAGAACTATGTTTGCAGTTTTTCATTAATTTGGTTTCTTCAAGTGACTTCAGAACATGGACAAGATGAGGACACTCACAAGAAAGGTTTTCTTCAGTCTTCGGTTGAGTCATTCCTCTCTAGAACCGATTTGCAAAATGAAACATATATTCAAAAATTAAAAATAGTATTTGGGCTGGTATTTAGGAGGCCAGACGCTTTGTGGTCCTAGGCTCCTTTGTACAGCTGGAAAGGAAACGCAGGCTCCATGGGGAGGACAGGATCCTCGAGCAGCTTAAAAAACCAGCACAAACCAGAAACAACTGTTTGTGAGAGCCAAGGAGTCAGCACAAGGAGGATGGAGCTGACAGTGGCCTGAGACGCAGCAGGGTGCAACGCGAGGGAGGCTTTGCCCAGGAGCAGCAGTTGGGACCCAGCCCAGTTGCCTTCTGCTCCTGCCCCATGCTCAATTCCACTGTCACCTTATGGAAACTAAAGCTCACTCAAAGCACTTAAAATCTAAATTACAGAAGGTCTCCAAAGGATTCTTCTTCTCTTCTTCTGTAAGTCTCCAAAATATCATTTTGATAAAAATAAAAGGAATTCAATTCCAGATTCAAAAACTGGAGAAGTTGTTTCTTCTGAAAGATGAGTTTAAGGTTCCCCATCCACACCACACACAGTCAGAAAGCCTACCTAGAAAAATAGCTCCCTGCACCATTGTAATAAAAACCTAAATGTTTACAGCCAGCTAAGGTAGTTTGTAGTTGGGGACAGTAGAAAACACTCCCTTGTACCACTCTGTAGGTCTGATTTTAATGTAATACCCTGCAGAAAATAAGTATAAGTCCCCAGAGGGATTCCTCATCCCAGAAAACTGATGTTTAAACTCTCATCACCAGAAGATCCCCATTTTGAAAATTCAAGTGAAGAGGAAAGAACGGTAAAACTCCAAACTATTCGTCCATGGGAGTTCTCCCCCAGCGTGTGTGTGGGCATGCCTGGGACACTCCTGAGGGAAGGGCCCCCACCAGCCACCCTTGTCACCTCACAAAGGTGCTGCCGTGCAACGCTCCACCCCATCACAGTGCCTAGGTGAGTACTGGAGCCCACTGAGGCATCTGTGGGACCATGGGGGAGAACGAAGCTCAATAGCTTCCACACACCATATATTAAGTCTTTCAAATCCTGGAGCAAAACCCCAGCTTTGATTAAGCCCAGCGGGATCACACATCATGCCAAAAAACGATGCGGGAGAGAAGCTCCTTTGTGAGCTGGGCTACAGCCTGGGTCACACTTTAGGGGAGGGCAGCTTTTCCAAGGTGAAAGCAGCTACCTCCAACAAATACAACGGCCCCTTAGCCATCAAGATGGTGGATCGGCGACGGGCACCCCCAGCCTTCATGTACAAGTTTCTGCCCCGGGAGGTCTCCATCATGCGCAAGATCCGGCACCCCAACATTGTACGCGTCTTCGAGCTCATCGAGGTCTGCAGTGGGAGGGTCTACATCGTGATGGAGGCGGCAGCCACTGACCTGCTGCAGCTGATACAGGAGCTAGGGAAGCTACCCTGTGTCCCCAGGGCCCGGGACATCTTTGCACAGGTCGTGGCTGCCGTGCGCTACCTGCACGACCGCAACTTGGTGCACCGGGACCTCAAGTGTGAGAACGTGCTGCTCACGGACGACGGCCGCCGGGCCAAGCTCAGTGACTTTGATTTTAGCAAGGAGGCAAACAACTACCCAGACCTGAGCACCACATTCTGCGGGTCAGCAGCCTACGCTTCCCCAGAGGTGCTGATGGGCATCCCCTACGACGCCAAGAAGTACGACATGTGGAGCCTGGGGGTGATGCTCTACGTGATGGTGACTGGCTGCATCCCCTTCGACGACACCCATATCCGCAGCATGCCCCAGCGGCAGAAGAAAGGGGTGCTGTACCCTGAGGGGCTGCCCCCGCTGCCGGAGCCCTGCCGGGCCCTCATCGCCCAACTGCTCCAGTTCTGCCCAGCCTCCCGGCCTGGTGTAAGTCAGGTGGCCAAGAACAGCTGGCTGAAGGGGGACATCTGAATGAGGAAGCCATCTCCTGAGATCCCACGAGAGCAGCAGCGCTTTAGTGCAATCAATGCTGTGGTGGAAAAAAAAAAAAAGTTTCTGTGGTTTATTGACCATTTTGAGCCCTGGCTTGCCTGTCTGTGGAACTGGTTAAACTTCAAGCACTTGCAAGACCTTGCAGATCCCTCCACAAAGCAGACATATGAGTCTGCTGCAGGTTGGGTCTCAGGACACGATGACCATGCTAGGGTAGGGTTCAGAGCAAAGCGTGAGGCTGCTTGCACCAGCAGCGAGAGCCTGACCACAGAGAGCCTGCACCCCCCATCAGGCAGGTCAGGGCTCCCAGACCTAAATTAGGCACAGCAGTAATTTAAACGCCCTTTAAATTACCTGCTCCTTGGTGCATGTAACGAATGCCAGAACTCCCATACCTCTCCCCCTCTCTGCTGCTCCCCATCCTCTGCCACCACATGCAGGGGGCACTGCCCAAGGCTGCAGGAGCAAAGCAGCTTTGACATGGGTCCTGCCTTGTCCTCAACCTTGTTCACCACCAAACCGTGTTTGAGCTGGTGGGAGGGCAGAGGTAGTCCTGCAAATTGCTACTGCAGAGAAAATTTGTGGGTTTTTGTACACCGCTGTTTATATCTCATGGTGATATTCGCAGGCCAAATTCAGAGAAGGGTGTTGCAGGCAACTGGACAGCATTACCGAGCCAAAAGTTGTGGAGTGGGTTTGAGATCCACACCTTACTTCAGCTGTATCTTTCAGATTTTGATTCTTACCAACGTTTGAAATCTCTGCCAAAAGATATTTGATGAGAAAGAAATGCCACTGGCCATGGAGAACCAGAAATGGGAGAGAGATAACGATATAAAGGAGAACTGCTTTGCTAACACTTGCTGTCCAGCTTCAACGTAGAAAGTTACCAATAACTCTGAATGCAACCCCCAAAACCTACTACAGATCCCTACAGACAAGTCCCATTTTCAAAGGGTCAATTAAAGGTAGGAGCTGGCATCTGAAGTGTGCTTTCATGAGACATTTCAGATCCCCTTTAAACAATCTCCAGTCTGGCTTCCACCAAAACTGAAGTCAAACAGGAGATTTCCAGTTGGGTGGTCTGTCAGCCTCCATGTTGCTGGTGCCACGTGAGCTAACGCAGCACAGCCCTGGCAGCAGCTCCCGCAGCCAGGCTACGTCTTACACGAGCAAACCAGTGCACATGGTTTTGCTGGAAGAAAAGGAAATATCTTTGGCAAAGCACACATTTTGGGTCTATTAAAAGCAGCAGCTTAAGTAGAACAAGATGTGGCAGCAGAGCCAGCCCAAGGCTTTTCAGCACATGGGCTACAGTGAATTTTGCCACCCCAGAATGAAGATTTATTTTGTTCGCCTCCTTGCAGCTGCAAAATGAAGCAGGAAAGTCCAAAGTAGGAAGGGTGTCTTGGGGCCATTCATGGCTGGAGAAACAGGCTTGGGAAGGATCAGGAGGATGCTGGGTATGGAAAAGAAGGAGAGAAGTTGTAAGGATATGGGAAGCCAGGAGGCAGATTTCAGGGTAGTGAGATTTTCAACAAGGCTCAATTCTCCTCTTCCTACTCATCTTCCAACCACCCCCTCAGCCTCATCCCTCTCCAAAAGCCAACACCTTCCTTTGGAAGAGCTTCCCAGTCCATACCCCGGGACATCCAGGTATCTTCTCATCTCCATCCTCTGCCTCATTCCAACCCTTTCTTACCTCCAAGTACCTCCCCATAACCTGGGAAGCAGAAACCTGGTGCCACACCTGGCGCTACTATATTGCTTCTCCTTTTGTTTTCTTATCACTTTCTTTTGTTAAAGACAAAGCTCACGTAAAATGAGTTGTTCTAAAACCAGGGCCCTATTAATCTCACCTCAGCTTCGTATTTCCTAAAGAACTGCATCTGTTGAGGACCTGAGTTGGGACAGATGACTAATGTTTTGCAAGGAGGTACCCCCTTGAGTGGCTCGGGAGAGCAGCTGGGGTTCGAGTGGCAAGTGATTTGAAGGAGCCACGGGAGGCTTGTAAGGCTGCCCCACAGCCCTCGCCCTCACGCAGATGGCAATCTCACAGGGCCCAGCACTAACGACCTCAGCGCGGTCCCAAGACGGTGAAAATAGCCCATTACAAACCTAATTATGCAGATTAAAAATAAAAATCACAATTAGAGATGCTGAACCAATTCTTACCTAATTCACGCCAATGGGAAATCAGTTTTGAAGGAGGGCAGAGCCGGAGGGGCTGGGCGGGCTGGGGAGGAGGCCGTGGGGCCAGGGGACGAGCCCTGCCAGCCTTCCTCCCCTCCTCGCTCTGCTCCGGGGGGACTCCGGAGGGCTCTGTGTGAGCTCACCCTGCTGCTGCCCTCACTTCATGTCCTCCTCAGGAGAGCAGAAATTCCTTTTAACCTTCCCGGGAGGCGCACAGTCAATGGAAGTGCCCCTTCCCTGACTTCTGCCAGATGAGCCCCACTATCCCGGCCGTGAATCACAGCGCCCTGTATTTATGGGAGAGCCCTTGAACTTTGCACAGGCACCCGTGGGAGGCGTAAACAGCCACGCTGGGTTATCGATATCCTGATCAGTCCCACCGGAGTCGTTCTGCAAGGTGACTCCGTCCTCCTCAGGCTGTTTGTAACGTACTGGTGCAGTACCATCTGGAAATGAAGGGTCCTGTCTCATACCAGCACCGAATAAATAACTTTCTGTGGGGGAGCTGATCACCATGCAAGATACACAATAAATAGACTTTATTTAATGCCTCTTCAAGGACAAGAAGGCAAATGTTCAGAGACCGAATAAGGCAATCCTGCGGCATGCCACCATCTTGCTCCTGTTGGCTTGTTACGTGGTCCGAGCATCACCCCATCCATAGCCCCGTCGTTGGCTGTTGTCATACCCTATGTCACCCAATGGGCTTTCTCTGTCTTTCAGATTTTTAAACTCATGTCTTGGAATCAATTAGGGGGACTCTCAAAATGACACACAGCAGAACAGAGTAGTTTCTCAAGATATTTTCTAAGCATCTTGAAGCAATTTTAGCCCATTTAATCCAAGAAGAGCGTTAATCATTTCGAAGACATCTTCCAGATTCTAGTACAGCTTTCAACCCACTGCTTCTTTGTCCAAATTCAGCATCACCTTGCCTGAAATACAGATTTTATTTCAGGCAAATGAAAGGAAGGGAGATAATTCACTGCACGTTGACATTAAAGCTCCCTTTTCAGGTAAGCAAAATTTGCTTTCAAGATTTTAGGTCATAGCTGATGTGCCTGATAAGCTCTAGGACTCAGCTATTTAAAAGTCTACACGTTACAAAACTCTGGAGATAAGTATATTCATGAATTGTGGGAAAACACCGCTGGGTAATCAAACACCTCCTGTATTCCTGCACGAACTCTGGAGCTGGCTCTCTCAGGGCTGTACGTTTCTGCCTACAGCGAAGCCGAGCTGCCCAGCCCGTGGCTAATGACCTGCTTCAATTACCCTTGGCCGAGCCAGAGCAGGCGGGTTGGGCGAGAGAAGACATACCTGAGTGACCCTGCCTCGTTGGGAAGGCAGAGCTTTCAACAGGCAATTTAGCAAATAAATATACCTCACTCTGCTTGAATACATTAACCTTTTCATAATTGCAGTCTTTAGTGCTGGCGGCTTTTTATCCAGCTACCTAGTGTCCTCCTCTCTCTTTTCAAACCCCACACTGTGCCAAGGTATGGGTCTCCCGTGCTCCTGTGTACATCTTAACCTTCTTTAGTTTAAGACCTCCTCTTCTTCTGTTTTCATAGTCCATCACTCTGTGGGTCTCTACACTTGTCTTTTGGAAGCGATAGAGGGGGAGAAAGGAGGCAAACAGTGTCCTGTTTTGAGACATTTGATAATGTTAAGCATAATTTAATAAAAGCTAATAAGAGGTTCTCTCCGAAGGACACGATCCAGGGGGTCCTTATGTGCACAGTCTTCCTCGCAGACAAGAAGCTATCTGTGAAGAATATTTTCATTTTCACAGCACCTAGCAAACATTAACCCTCGCACCAGCACCAAGTGGTAAATATTATTCTGCCCATGTTATAGTGAGCAGACTAAGTGGCTTAGCTCAAGCCGAGAAGATTTCATTTTACACCACAGTTCAAAACTTCCGTATTCTCCAGTCTTCTAGGCAGATCATGACTCTGTCTTGAAATGATAATAAATTCAACAATATTTGATGGCCTGGAAAGACATTTGAATTCCCCTGCTTCCAAATCAATCTCATTTTATCTCATAAATAAATGAAAGGGAATACATTACAAAAGCAGATGGCTTAAGCTGCTTCTCCATGCCCTCAATAAGGAATCCAAATTTCTTGACTGCATTTAACACTCATTTTCAACAGTCAAGGCAACACTCACACCACGGGACGCAATGTGAGCCCAGGTTGCCCACAGAGGTTGTCCCATCTCCATACTTAGAGGTTTTCAAGGGCTGACCAGACAAAGTCCCATGCAGCCTGGTCTGATCTCAGAGCTGACTCTGCCTTGAGCAGGTCCTTGGACTGGAGACCTCCAAAGTCCCCTCCTGCCTGACTTGCCTTGTCATCCAATGAACACAAAATTCTGCCATGAGGTGACAACAGTTATTTCTCTCGCAGACTTCTCAATTATTTTGACAGCAAGGGAAATAAATAACTGGAGTTTCTAAACCTGTGAAAATGTGGGACAGCAGCAATGCTGCATCTGCCAGTTATGTTTTGGTTATTTACTTCTCTTATAGGTGGTGACATGACATAAGCACCTAAAAAGACAGAGCACAGGGGTAATCATGGTTGTTAGGTGTTTCTCTTTGAAGCTGCGCAATGGTGAGTGTACAGCTGTTCTCCTTCCTTCCTTCTCACGTTATTAGCAGCCACAGCAGCAACCAACAGATTCCTTGAAAGACATACGTGGTGTTATTTCTTTCTCTCATCTGACAGATGTTCATTATATTCAGGTGGCACCTAAAATCTCAGATGTCACAGGAGAGCTGTTGGAAGAGGTTCTGCGCACAGATTTTGTTATTGATCATCCCTACCTGAGAAGATCTCACCTCTTAAATGAGGTACCTTGGCCACAGGATAGGAACTTCTCCCGTGCCATGCAATCTGTAGGTGGCATCACAAAGAACAGATGGTAGGACACCATGGTGATCTGTTTGCCTCATGTATTACCTAGCATCAGAGAAGCATTTCTGGGCAGTAGGGCTCACAGTATGCTTTATAATACAAGTGATTCCTGCTAATAAACAGGAAACTAATTAAATGCCTCTTAGCAAACCAATTTAACACCAATAATGAGACAAGGTCTATAGCAGCAGCATCAGAGTCAGCGTGGTAGCTGACAGGTTCACAGGCCACCTTGCACCTTGTAGGAGTCTATTTACAAAGGGGCTGGGTCCCTCCAGATGCTGAGAGCTCCCGAGTCCCACTAAATGGTTTTAAAGTAAATAGTAGCTGAGGGAACTGAGCACCACCAGACAAGCCCTTAAGAAATCCCAGACCACCTCTCCTCCATATGGTGACTTCGCATTATTTTCCATGTACCATATTGATCCACTGGACCTGTAACTGGCAACATCATCTTTTTTCATAATACTCTGCACAGCACTGTCATAATCAGTATGTTCTCCAGAGAGGGACAAACACGCCATTTCCATGAAAACCTTAATTAAAAATAGAGCTTGAACATTTGCTGCGGCTGACTTGGCTTTAACTCAGACACTGGCATCTCCAGCCTGAAGGCTGGTAAGATGCTGGAGTTCCACCACAAATACAGGGTGGGTGGAGGCAAAAGCAAGTGTGCAGAAAGGAGAAGCAAGACTTACAGAGAATGCTGGCTGCTGTGTCCTCCTAGTAGAGCACAGCAAACAAACAGCCTCACCCAGGGGACACCAGCGAACCAGACAACATACGCATTATTGCCTCAAATATAATGATAATCCTTGGCTCCTCTTCATTAGCTTGTTAATAGGGTACCTATTATAAAAGACCTAAAACACACAGTCATACATATATGCACCCCGTCATTTATTATAACAATAGCTTCCTCTCTGTCTATTTGATGTATTTCTCCCCTGTCCAGAAAATGGCTCAAATTGCGCTATCCAGGGCAAACCATAATTGATGAATAAATCTCGGGGAAAGCAATTTTGCTTTCCATGCATTATGCAGCCAATTATCTTTTCCAATACTGACAGCTGTGTTTATTTATGAGTGATGGATCCAGGGAATTGCTGGAGGGAGGACCCATGGGAGGGTCGGACCTACTAGCAGCCTTCAAATTAATACACCTATTCTTATAAACAGGGGGGGGAAATATCAAAAATCAAGTCCTCACAAACCACAGGTCTTCAAACCACAGTGTCAGAGTAGAAGGAAGCTACTACTGGTGAAGAAAGCACCTGCTGGGCAGAGTGGTGGCCCAGGCAGAGGTGAGGATGGACCTCCCAAGTCCAAGAGGGGTGGACAGGGAGCGCGGTGTTGGGCAGGAGAGCGGTGGTGGCCCAGGTGGCTGGCTGGGGACAGGGAGGCAGAGTGCAGCCAGCCTGGGTAAGCAGGACTGTTGCTCGAGTACATCCCAGGCTGATGCTGCAATCACTTCTGATTCAGCAGCACGGTTAACTGTGGAGATGGGAGTGGGACATGACTCAGGGCAGAAAAATTATCCAGAACATTCCCTGGAGGAAATTCACACTGGTGGCTGCAGCCTCTCCTGTAGCCACCATGTATTTCATTTCATCTTGGTGGCAGAAAAAGCGAATTCAGTTTTCTATCTTTTGTTAGACTCTACTTCAGGCAGCGCCTGGCAGGGACACGTCTGTGGAGACAACTGTGCTGGTGGTTTTGGGACAAAGCGTCAATCTGTCAGCAGATTAAATCTATTACAAATGCTATTCTCAAGACATCATGTGGGATCTAAACCTTGGACCAGCAGCTCAGCACAAACTTCATTTCATTATGAAACTGGAGCCTTTTCATATTTCGTCTGTAACGCTTCTAAAACATTTGTGCTCTTCGTGGCACCCTGCTCCGTTTCTTTGGTTTTACTCTACCCCTAAATTTGCTGCATGCCTCAGATTTTTACAAGGGTGAGGAACAGCTGCACCTCAGATGCTTCACTAGCAGAACTCCATGGCCCCACAGCCACCAGGGAGGACACAAAAATACGCATCATCCGATGACCTACCTGAGAGCAGGGGAGCAACAGAGGTTTTGGTGAGTGTGTTGGCGTGTGTGTGGCATTTCCCATTGAGCAAAATGCATGGGAGGAGACTTTGGCATGTAGGACGGGGACTTCACCTAAGTGCATATGTTAAAATGCTGACTACTTCAATTATTAACTCTGCTGAAAGTTTAAATATCACATCTCCAGAATGAATGGTCCGATAAAACGAATCACTATGTTGAGTTACGGTTCAAATCCTCACCCACAAAACGATCATCACAATGCACGGCGTAAGTTGATCTCCCCCTGAATTTACTGGCAAGAAAATTTTCAGTAAGAAGAGATGGCTGCAGAGCTGCAGTTCCTGCCAGAACAGGACAGGATCTATAGCTAATTCCAGTACCAGAGAAGTACAAAAAATTGCACACAGAAGGGTAGTTTTTGTAACAGGGTCATTTTTTTCCAGTAGTAGGCAGACTCAAGTCACTTGTGTGTATTTAGCAGACCACAGCAAACCTTCTCAACACTAAAAAGCCCACTTCCACTCATTAAACTACGAATTTCTCGAGTGGGACCTGGCTTCACCCAGCACTGCTGCAGAGGAGGGTCCTGGAACACTTGGTGGCCTCAACCTTTCTGCCTAGGGGACAACACACACGCTACCAAACCCTTGAGAGGAGGTTGCCCACGCACTGAGGAAGGAAGGGCAGTAGCGTGCATTGCAGTGCCACGAGCCAACAGCATTAGAAAGAAATCAACATGCTGGTCTGGTTAGAGAACTGCTGCTCTCAAGGATGGTCTATTGTGGTGAAGATCTCTTGGTGTTAGTACTACGTGAGCTAGCCTTCCCCACAGTTTAAAAAAACCCATACGTTCTACCAAGACAAACTCACAACAACCGGCGACACTGAGAAACAAAATGGAAGGTTCAAGAGTATGGGAGACAATTTTTCACATCGATGGCTAGCGATCAGTTCAGCTGCTACCGGGGCTGGGGAGGCTGGAAACATGGTTGCCTGGAGCTGGTAGGAGGAGGAAAGGTCATAAGAAAAAAGCCCAGAGACCCGTGGAAGGTTGAAGAACACGCACACAAAAAGAGCATGTTGTGTCCAAAGAAAGTTCAACAATTTTCCCAGCTCATTGGATTGTGGGAACTTTGCTTTTCCAGGGAATAACTATGCTATTTTTAGCATTTTTATTATACAATTTGTCACAAGCTGTCTCAGGAGACTATCAACAATCGGTTTCAAGCAGCATCTGACCACAAACACTTCTCCACATGTGATTTAGAACATCTGGAGCAAAGGAGTCGGCTTTCAAAGCATACCAGCACTGCGCTGCCTCCCTGCATTTCTTCTTCCTTCCATCTCCGCATCCACTGTCAGACCATGTGTAGCAAGCAGGCTCCAGAAAGAAAGCTCAAAGGCCCCAAAAATACATCCACGGTCTAGATTTGCTGTCAGTGCGTGGAGGGAGCGGACAGTGCCTGCTTTGAAGAGGAGCACGGCTGGGGATTACTGGTGGCACATTCCCCGCATGGCCGAGCTGCAGTGATTTACACATCACGTCCCCTAGGGATTGGGAAACGCGCTCCTTGGCCGGGAGGCGGGCCAGCGTGAGGACTCATGTCAGAGTGTGCACATTGCATATGGCATCTGCAGACCCGAGGAGGTGGCACACACTTTGCTCCATTCCTCCTTGTAGGCACTAGCTCTGTATTTGGTGCACAGATTTCTCTGACAACCCGGGAAACCCTTTTCACCAGAGAGCTCTGGTAGGGTAACTGTGGATTCACATAGCGCTTCTCCCGCAAGGCTGAGGAGGGGAATGGGAAGATATGAAAAAGGAATCTGAGCAAATAGCAGAGGAAATGACATTATGATCCCAGCTGGGAGCTCTGTAACGATCTGCTTGGTGTCTGTGCAGAAACCTGCATGAGAACGGAGAGAGGTTCAGGCCCCCGCAGAGCCGATGAGAATTTTATCATCAGCCAGAGGGGGGTGAAGGTTTCACACAGTCACTAGTTTTGTGTTCTTCTTTAGTTTCTCTGAATGATCCGCCTGGCTGTGGTGTGGTCGTACAGTAGCCTGTATTCACACCACCTTCTGCCTTGCACATCTGGCTTCCCCACGTGGCTTCCCAAAGCTGTGCTCATTAGGGCATGCACTGTGGTGCTGCCAGCGCTCCCCAGACAAACCCCCTACAAATCCTGGTTTGTAACAAGGAAATCAGCACCAGGGGAGAGAGAAACATTGAACTGCACTTCGTTAAGAGACGGTGACACGGCGGCAGGTTCTGTGTCTACTTCTTAGAATCATAGAATTGTTTAGGTTGGAAAAGACCTTTAAGATCATCAAGTCCAACTGTTGACCTAGCACTGTCAAGTCCACCACTAAACCGTGTCTCCAAGCACCACATCTACACCTCTTCTAAACACCTCCAGGGATGGTGACTCCACCACTTCCCTGGGCAGCCTGTTCCAATGCTTGACAACCCTTTGGGTGAAACGAATCTAAACCAAATCAATCTAAACCTCCCCTAGAGCAACTTGAAGCTCTTTCCTCTTGTTCTATTGCTTGTCTGTCTTAAGTTAGAAAACCTGGGATTTTGGCACACAGAACCTCTTAAGAGAACTCGTGAAGTCCTTGAAACCCGTTGAGACCTCAGCAAACACAACTGCTATCTCAGCGCGTGGTTTCACATCACGCCCGAGCCAAATTCACAGTTCCCCGAGTCCTCCTCCCCTGTCCAGCCCCATTGGGCCACGCAGGGACCTGCGTCCCCCCAGGGAGTCCCTGTCACAGGGCGACTTCTCTGCCCGTCCGGCACAGAGCCCTGGCTCATTGCAGGGTCCGTGGGCAGGAAGGACCAGACCACGCTGCTGCAGGAAACATGCTGGTTCAGCTCGTGCTGAAGCATGAAACCACAGCCTCAGTTTTACTTTTCCAGCCATTTTTAGGAAAGAAATAGCTATAAATACAGGTCTCATTTGCAGTTGCTAGGATCCATTTTGTTTCTTTTTTTTTTTTTTTTCAATATTTTTTGGCCCCATTAGCAGCCAGATCAGTCGGGGGAAAAAAAAAAAAAAAAAAGGAAATTTGTCCTCTGTGTTAAAGTTTTTTCATGAGGAAAAAGACATATCCTTAAATCCATGCAATGTGACCTTTGTGTCACATTGCAAGTGGAACAGTCCAAAAAAAACCCACCCCAAACAAACAAACAACAAAAAAACCCCACCCTGAACTAAAGCTTCCACAGGAGGCCGGGAACGATCTCCAAGGAACAAAGTGGCCAAGTCCTTTACATAATGAGGACTCGCATCCAGCGGATGTGTCAGGCCAAAGCCCTTCACACACCATGTGCATTTTCATTTCTTTGAAGTACATACATTCCCACACTCCGGGTGAGGATGCAGAGAAGAACTTTACAAGCACTATGGTGAGAGCAACCCTTCTTCACCACCCAGAAAATGTGTTTTCCACCAACTAAAGTTGTCATCAGTATTGAACAGGGTAACAACAAAACCTGAAAGCCCCTCACTGACAGCTGAACCTCACAAGATGCTACCCGTGAAGCACAAGTAAGGTGTCTGCCATTTTGACCAACACTCTTGGGTTTTGAGCCCAGGTCTCCAATATTGAAGCAGCAAAGCAGCTAGACCCTGAGCAGTCACCAACAAACTTCTAACACCCTGCAGCTCCAGCGCCTTTTCCCCCGATGCCTCTCACCCATACCCCACTTTTGATTCGGTCTCCCTTCAGGAAAGATTTCCGGCTCCCCCTTACACCCCACCAGTTTCTAGAAATCCCTTGCAAGTGTGATCAAGCCCTAGCAGAGATGGGCAAAAGGGGGCTGTAGGACACGCTGGGGCAATGTCAGAGAAGGGCAGTGCAAAACTGAGCGCAAGGAGAAAGCCACACCAAAGGAAGCCTCTAAGTAACACCACAGACTGGGGGTAGCACAGGAACACAAAAATAGATCAAATCCACAACAGGCTTTGCTCCACTCTGGCTGGAGGAAGACGCAGGTACTCACCCACAGCATCCTGGGGCTTGGCAGCTGGAGAAGATGCTCTCCTCTCTTTGGAAAGGGTTTCCTCGCCTCCTTTGTACAGAAGAGCCTGAATACGGGACTGACACTTGAAGCATGGATCCGGCTCACGGTCCCCCTTTCTTCTCCAGTTTGTTCTTTTTTCCATTTGTTTGTTTTTAAACCCTGAGAGAGCCTACCTCTGCCTCAACAGAAGGGAGAAAGCCACCTGCCAGGACCATGTGGTGCCCAGGAGCCAAGCACGTGCAGGACGTCCCATGATGTCAATACAGCAATGCTTTCTAAATATAGCTTTCAAATAAAGGGCAGGGAGAACTTCTCTGTGCCAGGAATGGGCTGTCTGTGAGCTGGAAACAATCATACCTTTGTGTTGCAACGAGTTTGCTGTTGGTTTAAAACAAATGCCTTTTTCCTCTATCAGAAATAGCTGAAATTTGTTATTCTCTATTTTTTACATTATCCCCAGAACAGCTCATGAAAACTCATCACAAAGCCACAATCCTCATATAATATTAGGAAGTTTAGGATGCATTTAGGACCTTCCACTGCAAGCTCATCCACAACTTTTGGACTTTACTAGTAAATGTGAATCAATAGCTTATGGTGATTTTGATAGGACAGCATTGCTTTGAACACCTCCAATTGGAATCTTCATGGTTAAATTTATTCCAAGGTCCCTTTCCATAGCTACAGCAGCATAAAGACAAGTAAAAGCACACATAAGCATATTCAGAGCTATTTGATGCTCCTTTGCATCTGGATATAAATGAGTTCACTCCTTCTGGCACCATGGTTAGAGACTACAGATTTTATATTCTGATGGGTTCCTTTTTTCAGGCTACAAGAAGCGTGTACAACAACCTTGAAGGCTGCGTGCAGTGAATCAAGCCATCAGGGACTTCAGCACAACATCGCTTTGAGTGGATTTCTCTTCTAACAGGAAGAGACAGAGAGCAGAGTAGCAGCAGCTTTTCATGTTTCAGGCTTCAGTTTCGCTTTTTGTCAGAATTTTGGGAAACACTGGTGATACTGATACAGCTAACAAGTTAACTCGAAAGGGAACACAAAGCATCTTTCATTAAAAACAGCTCTTGGTTAGAAGGGAAATAAAACATTTCCTGTATGTTCAGCTGAAACCAAGGTGCCAAGATGCAGTGGTAGATAATGGAAGAAAATAACCTAAAAGAATACATTACTGCTTTATGCTGGAGACATATGCCTCCCTTCATCGCTGCAGAGAACATCAGAGGACAGGAGGGTATGGGGGCAGGAGGAAACTGGAATGTGATGAGAGCCATAGTGGGAAACAGCACCCAGCATCTCTCAGACCATCAAGCGTCAAGATACTGGTGGAGAAAGGATTTGTAATGTCCAGAAAGAACACTGCCAGGCCAGTAAAAATGACCATTCGTGGTGGCAAAAAGCATCATCTCCCACTTTCACAGAATCACAGAATGATATGGGGTTGGAAGGGGCCTCTGGAGATCATCTAGTCCAAACCCCCCAGCTAAAGCAGGTCCCTCAAAACTTTCCTAACTTTCATTTTAAGTCAAGGCCTGAATACCCAACTCATTCATGTTTGCAAGGGAACAGGAGCAGAACTGGTTCTAGCTGATAACCTGTTGGGATTAAATTTGATATTCCTCTCAGCCCCAATCCTTTAAATAGCCCTAGTTTACTGCAGACAGATACAGCCAGGGGCAGGTCCTGCTTGACAAACCTGATCTCCTTCTATGACAAAGTGACCCGCTTGGTGGATGAAGGAAAGGCTGTGGATGTTGTTTACCTGGACTTTAGCAAGGCCTTTGATACAGTCTCCCACAGTATCCTCCTGGAGAAACTGGCTGCTCATGGCTTAAATCGGAATACTCTCCGCTGGGTTAAAAACTGGCTGGAGGCTGGGCCCAGAGAGTGATGGTGAATGGAGTCAAATCCAGTTGGAGGCCGGTCACGAGTGGTGTCCCACAGGGCTCGGTACTGGGACCCGTTCTCTTTAACATCTTTATCAATGATCTGGACGAGGGGACCCTCAGTCAGTTCGCAGATGACACCAAGCTGGGTGGCAGTGTCGACCTGCTGGAGGGTAGAGAGGCTTTGCAGAGGGATCTGAACAGGCTGGATCGATGGGCCCAGACCAATGGGATTAGGTTCAACAAGGCCAAGTGCGGGGTCCTGCTACAGGCTGGGGGCAGAGTGGCTGGAGAGCTGCCTGACAGAAAAGGACCTGGGGGTGTTGGTCAACAGCCGTTTGAACATGAACCAGCAGTTGTGCCCAGGGGGCCAAGGCGGCCAACAGCGTCCTGGCCTGTATCAGGAACAGTGTGGCGAGTAGGGCCCGAGAGGTCATCGTCCCCCTGTACTCGGCACTGGTGAGGCCCCACCTCGAGGGCGGTGTCCAGTTTTGGGCCCTTTGCCACAAAAAAGACATTGAGGTGCTGGAGTGGGCCCAGAGAAGGGCAACAAAGCTGGTGAGGGGTCTGGAGCACAAGTCTTGTGAGGAGAGGCTGAGGGAGCTGGGGTTATTCAGCTTGGAGAAGAGGAGGCTGAGGGGAGACTTTATTGCTCTCTACAACTACCTGAAAGGAGGTTGTAGAGAGGTGAGGGCCGGTCTCTTCTCTCAAATCACAGGTGACAGGACGAGAGGAAATGGCCTCAAGTTACACCAGGGGAGGTTCAGGCTGGATATGAGGAAAAATTTTTCGCCAAAGGGGTTATCAGACATTGGAATGGGCTGCCCAGGGAGGTGGTTGAGGCACCATCCCTGGAGGTGTTCAAAAGACGGGTTGATGTTGTTAAAGTTAGGTTGACGGTTGGACAAGATGATCTTTAAGGTCCCTTCCAACCTAGAAGATTCTGTGATTCTGTGAAATGCAGTGTGTGTTTCCTGAAACAACAAATTCATAGAAGCACCTTTTTCCTCTTTGCTTTCCAGTTAATTTTTTGAGACTGGCCAAACCAATCCTGCCTGCATTTATGTAAATACATTTTTACCAGAATTAACAGCAACTGTAAATTCACTACAATCTCCATCCTCTCAATAAACTCCATGTAAAAAGTGCAGAAGATCAGAGAGACTTGGTGCTGCTGAACGAGTGAGTATTCTGTGATCCTGTGGTACTGCTGCCAGTGTTACCATGCAAGAACGAACGTGGCTGTTCTGTGCAGTGTATATACAGTGTGTGCTTAAAGCAGCGACTCATCCATAGGATGTTTCAGCAGAAGCAAGTCCTTGCTCCACCAACCAACTCGGCAATGAATACCTATATCTCTAGGAGGAAACACTCCAGCCAGTCATAAAACGGGAAGCCTCACTGTAACTGGGACTGACATGCAAAGTCTGTTTGAGGGAGGTTAATTCACTGCCTGAATTAAGTCTCCTGAAATTACTGAACAGGTCACGGCATTTCAGAGAGAGAGGGCTGTATTACAAACCAGTAAATACTGTGCTGGAATGGCGACAAGATCGTGCTCCATGCCAACAACGTTTAGTTAACGTTTAACTGGAAGGTCACGGGACAGTGATATAACACATAATTATTTTAAACTACACGATTAAAAGCAGTACCCAGAGAATTTTAATCACTCTGAGGGGTTTTACAAACATTGGTAAAGAATTGCCCCCCTGACTCACAGTCAAATGTTTGTGTAAACTACAAAATACTCCGGTAAGGGTGGAAGCTAGACAGGAGGAAAGCCAGAACTCATCTGTTAGTGATGCTAGAGATTACTTAAAATTCCCACTTGCCTGTGTTGTCGTAAATTGGCAGCATCCCCATAAAACACTCTCAGTTCTGTCTTCAAAACATGTGTCGGGAAGTTCTAATGTCCAAAGCAGCGTAGACATGTCCATCTCCCTCCTGCCCACTGCCACCACACTACAGTGAAATCTTCTCAAATAACCATTTCCATATTCTATAGATTATGGAAAATATGTTGTTCTTCAAGATTAAGGATTTAAAAGTTTAAGAATTAACAATGAAATTTACACCAACTGGGGAAAATTATCTCATTTCATATCAAAATTCTGAATTAAATCTTCCATTTTTTCCCCCCACATCTCTTTAGGAAAAGGGCCGGATTTTTGCAATGAAAACAAACCTGGATTAAAACTGAAGATGCTTTTTCTGATTTTACGTTTTAGTTTTCCTTCCATAATTTGTATGATGAACAAAAACATACATAAGTCAGGAAAAAAATGTTAAAGATAAAAAGAGAAAAAAAATATCACAAAACAAACCATGCAACATAATAGGTTTGGGTCTCAAAGCCATTTTTTTTAAAAAATCACCTTAGTCTAGCTAATAATACTCTTCTTAGGGAATCAAACTAAATTCTAATGTTAGGAAGGATGAGTTTGCAGAACTTTCAGAGAAAACTATGTTGAGGAAAGGACGTGCACTGTAGAATTGCACTGAAAAAGGTTACTGTGAATCACTGAGGAAGCGATGCTGCTTCTTAAGGAATCAAATACAAAATAAAAATTCCTTCTCCCTCCAAGTCACACACCAGTGTTGTGTATATTTAACCTAAAATCCCATCACCCATACTTTTTAGATTTGATGGCAGTAAGGAAGATAAAGATATAGAGAAAGTACAGGTCCAGGAACAGAATTTTATTTGATTCTGGAAAGTATCATGCAACAAACTGCATTTGTTTTTAATGATCCTTGCCCAGCTTTCAGGTGACAGATTCAAATTTACAAGGATGCATACGGTTAGCACCATAGCAGGAACAGTCTTCTCTTTGTAGCTCCATTTGATAGAAGGCTATACAAGAAGACAGAGGAAAAGAAAAAGAAAAAAAACCCAAACAACTAGCTGACCTTGCTTTTTTATTTTCAACATCCTAGATACTTAAGTCTAAACATGAAGATACCATGACTCATCTAGCATATCTACATTACTCATGTTCAGCAAAACTTGCTCTGCACATTAGGAAATATTTAAGTGTTGAATGGTAACTATCACAAAGCGAATGGTAACTATCACTACCAGCTAATATGCAAGGTAAAAATTGTAAAGGTCCAAAAAAAGAAATGAAATAACAGAAACCAAAGTGAGGAATTTGCCCCTCTTCCAGTCTTTTGGAGGTATGGCTACCATGACTTGCTGCAAAGATGAAAAAAAAGTAAAGGGGATGTGTACTGGTTCTGCCTGGGGTTGATCAAATATCCTAATATTACCCTGCAATACCCTAATTTCATGGATCAAATACCCAGATGCACTTAATCTAAACTCTCCCATTTCCTACCTGCAAGCAACTACAGGATTACATCAAACTTCAAATGTTTGTTTTCCTTACTTTTGTATTCATTTTAAAAATTTGCCCTGTGTGGTTCTTACTGTAAGGCTTTCAAGATACTGAACAGTTTTACAAACGCTCCAATCTTCACCAAGCAGCAATTCTAGTACAGGATTTAGGAGTTTTAAATTCCATGTTATTATGTGCCATCTTCCTAAGGCAATGGAATAATTCCTTTGAAGTATCCCAGTATCAATACTAGGATGTCTTTTGTAAGCATCTCTAATTACAATACATGTAAAATGATTTATATTTTACTAAACTATTAATCTGACTCGACTATTAAAAGAAGGGTTCAAACAAAGATCACAAGGAAGAGGCAACTTTTGGTCATAGTTTGGAAAACACGTTTTGATTACTCCCACCTTTCAAGGTCACGTGTGCGGACTTTTTAACAGCAACATTAAGCAACCAGTTAAAACAATTGTTTTGCATCCAAACCATAGCAAAATCATTTACTTTAATCCCATAGAAAATTGTGGTATGACCCAAGCCAGCTGTTTTTTTCAGACTGATAAGAGGCCACGATTGGCACTAGAACATCTATTGCAGCAAATACAGTTTCAACGCAGAGAGCCAACATTAAGGTTGAACTACCCAGAGGAGCCTTCGCAGCCACGAGCGCTACATCACTTCACCACCAGGAGAGTAACGAGACTCTGAACTTTTATTATCTTTCTTTTATTTATGCTTGGACTTCCAGCACCGCACATCAGATACCCAGGGTCTTAATCTGTCCTATATCAGCCTGCAAAACCACAATGCTTTCTCAACTGCCCTTGCATGAACAAATCAAACAGTCACATCCAGCAAACCCTTCACTTGAGTAGTTACTTCTGTATCTAAAAACGCATCTCTCCTCTTCAGGATTTTCAACTAATGCTTCTGGCTTATAAAAGATTAAGTGCAATCAGTTACACTGAAAGTTTATAATGCAGCTCTTGATTGTATTTTCTGTGCACGCATTTACATCAGGCACACGAGTTATATAAAATAGTTTGGAGTACAAAAATATGGTTATAACATAGGAGTACCAAACAGCACAGAATTAGAACAGTTTTATTACCTTAATACCAATTTATATACAGACCCCCAAATTAAGGATTTTTTAATTCTAAGTATTCTTCCCAAATTGACAACTGTAGTGTACACTCTAAAAAACTGCAAATTAACAACACAAATCTATTTTAACTCCTACAAATTGTCTATGCAGGCTGCACCAATCCTCTCTCTTGCACACAAAAATGTATCATAAATAATTTTTCACAAAATGTCATGTATGTTTTATTGCACATTGTACATGCCAATATCTAGAAGAAAGGCTCAAACCTTTCGCTTGATAACTAGCTGTTTAAATATCTAGCATTTACTTGTGTTATGAATACTATTGCATTTTTCAGGCTCTAATATTAACTGATAATTTAAAAGAAAAAAAGCAGAACAGAAAATATGCCTTGAACTGTGTAGCTTTTGTGAAAGAAACAAGCTTTTAAGTTTTGCTGATTTCTACTGTATAAATTCATTAAAAACATCTGACTGTTAAAAATCCCGCTTGCAAAATTTCTGCATTTTTTTTTTACTATAAAATTATGCATATAGCTGCTTATATAATCATATATTCCTTCCGTTTTGCAGAATTTGATGTTCCTGTGCTGTATTGACTACAAGATGGGTCCTAGTGTTACCTACAGGAGTTAGTGTGTCAGTCTCCATTCTGCTGGTCTCCCCGAGCACTGGAAAGCAAGGAGCCTGTCAGAACACCAGAACAGGTCGCTATGAAAAGACACTGGGCACAAGTGGTCATCAAGCATCAAGGCCATGTATAGTTCCTCTTAAGCGGATTTCTAGACTAAGGAATATGAGTGATTTATCATTAATATGTGGGTTTACGGTATGCTGCACTAAAATATGACCCCCTAAACAAAGAGAATGATTTGTGTATGACAGATACGTGCCAGCTGGTAAAAATGGCCTCACCGGGTGAAAATCTGCATTTTGAGGGGTTAAAACGCCGGCATGAACAACAAGATTAAAAAGTTGATTGATCAAATGTTTTGCCAAGGGTTTCTAAAGCTATTAGCCATCAACAGCTCCAGAAAGGGATAAAAATAGCAAAACCAAACAACTGAAATTGCACTATTACAAAGAAACAAGTCCGTGAAAGGTAGAGTCACCAGCTGCAGTTAAGGGACAGCCACTTCAAGAAGCCGATTGTTTTTTCGCTTGCAAGTAGGGATGTTGCCATTTTTCTGGCTGCCTTGTATGAACTTCACGCACACTTTGTCTTGTCTGAACTGGACCAGAAACCTAGGAGAGGGAATAATATACATTTTAGTTAAATTTGGGAAAAAAACCTGTGGTGAGCAAAAGTCCTTTCCTGTCGTTTCAGAGCATCTCTCCAAAAGATGTCACTTTAAGGTCTGTATTAATAATAAGAGTTGGGGAATTTAAAAAAGCAGTAGGTTATGGTATAGCTTGAGTCTCCTTCAGGTAGTATCTCTTAATTATTGCCTTTTGTCTGTAACTGTAGACCTTTTCCAATGGTTAGTTTGCTATTCCTTTTGCAAGAAGGCAGTTTAAAACAGAATTTCTAATGTACCAGAAATGCAGCAAAGACTATTTCCAAGTACTTTACCATCATCCAAAGGGACTTTTCTGTTTTCGTGGAAGGAAGCTAAGTAGTTCTATAGCATCATTGGGAGTGCTTTTCTTCTGGTTTACGTTTAATTTAGTATAGCTGGTATTTTAGCAGCTCTCATGTTTCTAATCCTTAGTTAGCCTTTACAGCCCCCTGCTCAGCAATTGGGAAAATTCACTTCCTGCCCAGTGATCTCCAAAATTAGATGTTTTCTACAGTCCAGGATAAATTGATCTGGATTTGACTCTTTGCTTTCTACTAGAAGAGAAATTTTATTGAATGTGGATAATTGCTTTAAAACAAAATAATAATTAAAAAAAACCCCAACCAAACCAACAGGCTCCTGTGGAGTCTCAAACTTCTCACTGATCTGGACAGCAAGATAAAAAGCAATAAACAGGGCAGCGCTGCCTTTTGGCTCGCAGGCAGCGGTTGCTGACCTAAAACGTCCTTTGTAATACAGCAGATTTTCCCTTTTAGCATCCTTAAAAAGTCCTCCAGCAGAGGCCAAAAACTTCAAAGAATTTGTTCTCCAGCCGGAAACCACAAATCAAGCTGACGGCAGAGCTCAGGGGAGGAAGTGGCCTCTCCTGCGCCGAGCTGCCCTTTAGTCCTGCTTTCCTGCTGCATAGCCCAAACGCTCAGAGATTAACTTCTTCAGCGCTCCCAGCCGTGCAGGCATCCGAAAAACACAAGTAGGTCTTACAGTCATCATCTCTTGTCACCAAGGCTGCATTTTCCTAGGCCCATTGTTCCCTTATTACATATATAAGCAGTATGTCTCTTACTAGACTTCTCCTGGATGAGCAGCATTTTTACTTATATAAAAGCTCTCTTCCCCAAAAATAAGTGTACAATAATCAAATCAAGGCCACATTTTCTCCTCAATTCCTGGTTGTGCTTATATCTAAACTCCAGCAGGGAGAAGAGAGTACTGCTTCACCATCAACAGAGATGGAACTGCTAAAAAAGAACCAAACAACTTAAAATTATTTAGTCTGGATAAACCCAATAGCAATACACACTTGAATGTTTTTAATCTGCGAGACAAGAAACAAAACCACATCCCAATGCAAGACTCTCACAAAGCAGACTGTTTTCCAGACCTAAGGCAGGCAGTCCAGACCAGTGCAATGCATCTTAAACTTTGTTTTAGTAGTTTATTCCTTTGTAGCCATCATTAAATTAGAATCTGACTGGGGGCAGCCACACTCTTTTAGAGGCTAAAACGCACACCCTTGAGCAAATTAAATCACATCTGGTAACAGAACAAAGGAAAATGGCAGGTATCATTTTCAAGGAAAGAGTAAAATTAGCTTTTAAATAAACTCTCAAATCTGAACAGATACAAACTGTACTCACCATCATGACTACAATACAAGCAGTGCTGTGCAGCCAGATAAAAGGCTCAGTTTTTGCCTACAGAAATTTTATTTCACTATTGTTAAAGTGTTCCAAATTTTCTTCTTTATTCAGAATGAATAAACCCACCAAATTAACACTGCTTCACACAACAAACTGAGTGCATAACAATGGTGGACTGAGTGAGAGACTCTTACTCAGCAGGCTTTAGGAGTTCACACACACACACAAACATTTTTATTCCATAGCTATAAACACTGCAAATGCAGTCCTAACTTAAGGCCAAAGGCACCAGGCAGAAAGAAATAATAATTTGAGATGCAAGCTTTTGTCAAACAAAGCTTTTTAACAACCAAAAATCCCAAAACAACAACAGGTGGTTCAAAAACTATCAGCAGGAATTTTAGGAAAACGTTTTTCATCTTCACAAAAAAGAAGGTAGAACTGTATATACATTACAAGCACCATCATTATGTGTATTTGGGGAGGAGCTTTTCATTCTACTTTGGTTGTTTTCACTGGAACTTCGCACTTGGTGTCCACTCTGACCAATTGACTTACACCTCATAAGAATATGTGAACTTTTCAGTCACACACAAAATTATTCTCTCAAGTTATCTCTTAATAATTTCTACAGCAACCATTCTGCTTCGTAGCCTTAGTTGAAGCTATAAGAAAAGTACTTTTTCTCTAATGATTTTCAAGAAAGTAAGAGCCAAAATGAATACTAGGAATGAGTACACATTGAAAATTGGATCCTTATTTACAAGTATTCTGGCAAGAGAAAAGAAGTATTAGTTACACAACAGTGTTTTGTTTTTCTAACATTAGATACTTGACTTTTTAGCACATTGCATTGAAGGAAATGCACTTTTAAGCAAACAAGAAACATACTCATCAGATATTTCGATGTTGAGCTTCTGTTTGGTTTGGCTGAGAGTGGTGCGGTAAAGTTTAGTGGCCATTTCAATAAGGTGATCGCTGCTGAGCAGGAAATCTCCTTTACCAGCTGCTCCCGAACCCTGAAACAGAAAGAAAAGTAGTTAGGATCACCAAAACCTAGAATATGAAAAAATATTAAATGCCAGCCAGGCAGGAGATTTTACAAGGAGTCTTCTCTTCCCAGTGCAATGAAACAGTCTTGTGTCTTGTAAATTAAATAGGGGTGCAGTGCAGTGTATAGGATCAAAATGCAATTAACTCTCAAATAAACTGCAAACCTGTTTAGAAAGTTAAACGCCCTTCTGACCCTAAAGGAGGGTCACCTTCATTTGTCCTGCGAAACTATAGTGTTTCTGTATCCCTCTTCTGGCTACACCACAGGAAGCTCACAATATTTTCAGAAAGGAACAGAACCCTGTTACCAGCCCCAGTATTAGGACGAGGGTGGTCAGTACGAAAAGACACTGTATATGATGTTTCTCAAATCCATTTAAGCTAGAATACAAATGCCAGCTTAACGATTTTAGCAGAGCAACGCTGACTGCAGCAAAGCACATACAGCACTGAACTAAGTTCTTTAGCACTGAGTAACGAAATTAGCTGTGCCATAACATAGATTTCTTAGCATCCCATAAAGAAGAGAGAAATATTCTGCCAGTGTGTCAGGAAGATTTATACGAAAGAGGTTACAGTGAAACGTGAAGTCTGATTTTTACAAGTAAATGATAGTTCATAATGTAGTAACTGCTCTCACTTGTCTTCAGTACTTTTAAATCAAACTTTTTGCAGACGTGGCAAAGTTCAATAAACTTCTAATCCTACAGGCGAACCACTAGGATTTAACGCTACAAGATAATTACAATTTTTATTTCACTGCATGTAAAACAGTCATATTGTGTTACCAACCTCCTTGAGGTGCACTGCAAAGAAGCCATCATTTTGGGAGCTCATGGATACTTTGGTAACATCTCCTAGTGGAACCTCTGACTTGATATTCCCAGATTTTTGATCCGCAAGAAGAACGTTATTTTTGGTTAATAAGAAAATCCTGGATGTAGCCTATGAAAATAGAAAAATGCAAACCATTATCTATGCAAAGAGAGAACTGGTCTTTATTGAGCACCTACAAAGACTACAAGCAGTTCATAGAGTTAATAAGCCTGGCCCACATTAGTAAACATGAACATTTGATGTTCAGTAAAAGCTGCAGATCAGTCGAAATCAGGTCAAATTCATTTATGAGTCTAATTATAGATTGAGAAGCTTAGCTCATTTTGGCTCGTATTATTAGATATAAGCAGTTCCTTTAATTACTAGCTTACAGTTATAAAATCCAGCAACTGAAACTCAGAAACTGAGGAAATGAGGATAACCTCATTTCTCATGGTCTGTCAGTCTCAAGAAAACCAACGTACTTTTCAGTGACAGCTAATTCAGGACTATGGTTCACTATTTGCTGTTATTCACCAAAACTGTGTCACAGAACAACACAAATCATGTAGATATTTTCAATACTATGTTCTCCTCCCCTTATCTATTGGAATTATTCTTTAGGATGGTACACGTTCATATTTTCAAATGACAAATATTTTTACAGTATGAATGTGTGTTCTTAAATTCCTTTTAGAAAATAGTAAGAAAGAGAAATGAGAACTTAATCTACATACAGCTTTTTCTCCTGTAAAAATTTAAATAATAAAATATTAACTATTATTATTAAAAAGTGGATGTCTTAAGCACATAGAACCATAGCTCATTATTAATTTTTTTAAAAAATCTTGAGAGCTGTAGGCTATGCAAGTACAGGAAAGATATTGTCTTCATTTAATTAGTTTCTTCTAAACCAGAAAATTAACTTGGCATCAACAACAGGCAACCTAATTTCACTCCTACAAATGCACAAATGACATCTACATCTGAGAAGTTCAGATCTACTACTTCTAATATCTCGACAGATATGGTGAAAACAATTACATTTACTAAGGGAGGATATTACTTCCTGTTTTAATAAGCATAATTTAAATGCAAAACAAGTTCTGTGTTGGCAGATTTAAAAAGTACACAATATATTTAACAGCCTTATTCAAATGATACAAGAAACTTGTCTCTTAATTCCAAAAAGCTTTGGATATCAATTAGAAGATAGGCAAAGCTAGCAGAGTATGCCACTCACAATTTTGAAACATAATAAAATGTGGTAATCAGGAGTTTGAATGACAGTGTGAACCTTGAAAGGTTATGTTTGCTAAATATTGAACAAGAACAATATTCTTTAAGTATTTATTTTCTTCAATTCGCAAATAGAAGATCTACATTTGGTACAGAGACTACATTTAGTTTTGAATCAATACATCCTGTTACCAGTTAATGAAATGGCATTTTTGCTTGAAAAAGTCACTGAAAACTACAAACAGAAATGAAATTTTAGTAATCTTTATGTAAATTTAAAATGGGTGCTTAAAATCACCAGTTTACATAAATCAAACATTTCCAGTCTTGTCCTTGAAAAAAAACAGACATTTTTAAAACCCTCAGACTATTAGCTGACAGAAACAAAGTCTCCCTCTCCATTCATTTATAACAAAAATGATCTACCCTTCTGGATAAAGCAATGCCATTTTATTACCTTCCCATTAGCTCTATTGATCTTATTCACAACTTCTGCAATAATGATCTTTTCATCCACAGCATCCTTAAGTTTTTTATACTTGGGGTTCTTGCTGATTTCCAAGTACGCCCCTTGGAATGGCTGCCCAACACTGCTCAACAAAAAGACAAGAGAAACACGAGTTAAATACAAATTGCAGCAAAGAAGTAAACCTCCTGAAACCATCACATTCTGCTTCAGGCTTCATGGAGCCAGGAGGTGCACCAAGTACCACATTCAATGACTCTGCACTCCCAGAAAGTTCCTTAAGATTTGATATACTATCTGCCAGGGAAAGTCACAATGATGGAATTGTCCTCCTTCCTCTCAGAAGCTGAAAATTGCAGCCCCCCAAGCTCTGCCACTGACTCTTCAGGTTGATACCACCATTCACCCAGCGCGGTGGTGTTGGCATCAATCCGTGCCATACGTGCACACTACATCAGCTCAAAATAACTTGGGAATTGCAACAGAGTAGGATATATCTCACAGCACATTATCTGAGGGGAAAGAAGAAAGGAGCAGGACAGGTAAGAATGGTATGTGTACTAGACATAGAATCTTGTACACATTAACAGCACAGTGATGGTGAATAAAGAAATTTATCACCAAAAACAGTAATAGGATTTTTTTTTTCCTTGTTCTGGAAACATTTTCCAATTAAATGGGTCAAATTGCTATGGTTATCAGACATAAGTACATCCTTGCATATGCAATGAATTTTGACTTAAAATCTCCCAATAGCAGCCTCTCTGAAAGCAGAGGAAATAAAACTTCAGTAGGACTCTGCTCCTCAGTATTTCAGACTGACAGACAAGAACCTGCCTTTAAGATCTGCTGTTGTTTGTTAAATGTGTACCAGCTCTTCATCAAGACTTGTTGTGCTTGCAAATCACCCCCTCTTTATCCACCTCAGGGTTACACAGTAAGAGCTTCACTATCAGTTGAGAATTGATGAATACAGTTGCTACTTGCTTTGTTTGGAAGTCTATTAACTAATCACTTCGATTAAATTACAATCAAAGCACTAAATGCAAAGCTTTGCCAAGACTAGAGCCCAGGAGGAACCAATATATTATGTGGAACAGCACTACCTTTGTAACTGCATCTCTATCACACAGGGAGATGGGAGAGAAAAGGAAGGGTACTGGTATTTCAGTACTCACAAGAAGACCCTCTCTGTTCTTAAATAATTACATTACACACTGAAAATTAGCCACATCCTATGAATTATTATCATACTAACTAATCAGAAACTTTATACAATAATTTCCTCCACCCTCAGGCCAATGAAAAAGATCCAACAGAAGCCAATCAGCTCTGAATACAAGGCAAAAAGAGACGGAAATGTTTCTAAATGCGTGCAGGGTGGGGAAAGCATTCTAACTTTCTACCAGGCTGGAGCTTTGGGATTTTTTTGTTTTTATTAATTAGCTTTATGAAACCATAGTCACCAAAACAGCAGATTCCCTGTGGACTTTGTCCCTATTCAAATGATGACGACTTACAAGCTAAAACTAAAATGAGTCAACAATTACCTTCTATCACATATATCATATAAGAATCTCTTGGAAAAAAGAAAATCAGATATATATTTTGCTGTATAATATTTCATTGTTCAGTCTTGGTGTAAAAAGAACCAAACCAGGGATATGAATAAAATTCCTTCCTTCCCACGGAGTGCTATGCTGATCAGATGCACACTGACTCAAAGCAAAAAAACCTGCTTGCTCCTAGAAAAGTCCAAAGGCAGCAGTTTTCTCTTTTCCCAGCAGTATAAAAAGACATCCTGAAGCAAGTAAGGAACAAAGCACAGGCTAACATAAAAAGCCATTAAATAAGAGATCTACTAAAGGGAAGAAAGAGAAACATACCGAGCCCATTACAAGAAAAAAGGAAATGTGTCACTAAAAAAAGAAACAAAACAAAACCAATAAAACACACAAACAACCAAGCAGAGCTTGTCCATGCATGGAACTGCCCTCGTCAACTCTTGCAGATTCCTGTTCTTCCCTTTACTGACCCTTCCTTCTCGCTTTACAGTGATCCTGCTCAACTCCAACTATGGCTTCTAAAAGAAAACTCTCCTGGGATGGACAAGACCTTTGTTTCAAGAAAAACACAATTTCTAAGTTCATAAACACTTTAAAAGTTCAATTCAATTCCTTTCAAGGACATCAGATCTCTGTTTTGTCAGTTTTATTGCATGCAAAAAAAAAAATTGCATTCCTTAAGTAAAATCAGATATTACTGCACTGTCTTAAGTAATGCTAGCTCTGTAGATAGCAATGACAAGTATTTACCAGTTTTTAAGAACTTAATCATCTGAGAAACCAAAAAATTTACATGCAGAGAATTCATGTTTTAAAAGTCTCCAATTATTAAAAAAAGCCCAGTTCTAAAATGGAAATTAGCTTTTAAGCGTTTTTTATTTTAAGTATCCTTTCAAAAAGATATATACCGATGTATCTAACTCTTAAATTACCGACTCTTCACATTAGAGCATTATGCTGAATGTACTAAATTTGAAAATAGGAGAGCACACCTCATCTGGGAGTGACATTGTCACTTACAGCCTTTCAGTTCTGCATTTACTGGTTGCAGGAACCACCGTGATGGAAACTAGGGGAAAGGGTGAGAGTTACTCTCTTCTAGAAGTTCTCCAAACTTTTACAATGTGAACGGGTCACGGGGGGTTAGAACAACAAAACGTCCTGGCTTCTGGACAGTGCTCAGTATCACAGGATTAGTGGACGGCAACAATGTCCAAGTCAGAAGCAAATTGAGATCAATTTCCAGGACCGTAAAGTAAAATGATGGAGGGACACTGTCAAACAAGGAAAAGGCATTTTCCTGCTTAAAGTAAAATGCAAAATCTTACTTAGTTTCCTAAATCTATGTAAGGATATTGAATTTATTGTACACTAAAAGCAGCAGGGTAAGTCATTACCTGGCTGGATATAAAGCCTTCTTGTCCTTGAAAAGTTCACTTGCTTCCAGTTTTTCTTCATATATAAGCTTCTGCTGATCTGTGAACTGGTCTCTGTACTTTTTACACTACAAAACATGATACATTAAACAAACCAGAAAATTATCCTTCCAAATCTGATTTGACCGCGGATTGTTTGCTTATTGCTCAAGATGCACATTCTTTGTATACTTCTGAAGTGACTCAGCTCCATCCTACATGCTGCTGTAGCACAGTAACAAACAGCAGAGGTGTTTTTCTCCTCGCTCATTCTAGATATTTTGGAATTACACCAAAAACAATCTCTAAAACACATCATTTAAGCATGCTGCACTTGAACACAAGCTTAATCTATCAGATACCAGTCACCGGGAGACTGTGCTAAAAAGGTTCCCAGAAACATACATAATTCCACGATTGTGGAAGTTTATGTAAAGAGACAGAAAGAACAAAACATAGCTGAGAGGATGAATTTTGCTGAAAGAACAAATGTTTCTTGACAATTCACAGAAACCATAGCTCACAAGATTAGTAAAGCATCTCATCAGCACTTAGATTCTCGCCACTCTCTCCATACAAAGATCCAAACCAAATTTCAGCTAACCACAGTTTACAAGTAAAAAATTCCACCCAATGCTGCCAATGTTGGGCTAAGAGCTAGTCTCAGTCCAGGCCACGGACACAGGCATAAGCCACTAATTAACAGGAAACAAGCACACCGCTTCACTATGAAGTTAAAAACTGAGGCAAGAAGCAATCCTCTCTCCTAGCCCCAGAAGGGAGAAGGCAGGATAGTTATACCCCTTGCAGGCCAAAAACAATGATCAAAAGACACACTTCTTCCAAAAAAATAAAATATCCTGTCTGGAACAGGAAGAAATACATCCTAAAAATAGGCTCTTTATGAACAACACAAAACTACTGAAAATTGTGTGATGAAGTTCTGTACAGACTGGACCAGATTGTGTCCTACCCTCCACAAATGGAAAATCCTCTTTAGCTCCTTGTGAGTTGAATCCAAGAAAAGGTAAGGTCTCGCTGGCCAGTTTTTATCTATTGGTGATAAAGAAGGCATCTTATTCTTCATTTCCAGGAAGTATTTTTGCATCTGTGACAAAATTGAAGCAAGATGTTTTATTAACGTTCAAATACCAGAGTTATCGAAATAAGCAAGGAAAAGCAGATGCTCTGTGATTAAAATCAGTTACCAACCTGCAACTCTCAGATTTCATAAACCTGAACATGGATTTGAAAAGCCAGGTATATTGAGAAATGCAGATTTGTATGTTATACAAGTGTGGCAACTGCTTAGTTAGTATCACTCCCACACCTTCAAAACACTGTCACTATCCTTTCTTTGCAACATCAGAATACTTAAGTTGTCCATTTTCTGTTTGCTTAGCTTGGACATTTCCTTACAAAGACAATCAAGGTCATAATACAGCTGTAACTTTTGCTATAAAGCAAACATTTTAAACACAGAAAAAGTACATGTGTTTTGTACAGATATATACATACAAGTCTCTGAAGGGTAAATTCATATATTTTTCTTCCAGCATTGGCTCTGAAGAATTTCCTGTACTCTCTACGGACCTGAAAAGTTAAACAAACCCTCAAAGTGAATACAAAGAATTAATTTGTTTGCACAAGTACTTTTTTTTATAAAGCTCTATGGCAGAAAATATTAAAAAAACCATACAAACATGCAAAGTGTTCCCTGAAATAGGAACACTAACTGGGTACAAAAATATATGAACCAAAACGTGGACCAAGAAGTCAGAAAGTTACCTTGGATGACCCAAGTACAGCCATTTGCAAATTTAACAGATAATTTGAAGTACTTTCCTCTGAAAAGGTAAGTTATTCAAATATTGTTGAATTCAGAGCATGAATCTATTTTCATAGGCTTTTGCATAAAGTTGGATTAAAAAAGTGACACTAAACTGACGTTAATTATATAGTTAACTAAAGAACTGTTTCTGATTTTTCTCCTTGTCAGATTTTTAATAAACAGAGTTTTCTATAACAAAAAGGGCTACTTTTTTTTCAGAGCAGACTTATGCATGAAAAAACTTTGCATACAAATCTTTTCATACAAGCAGTCTTCATTCCAGAAGGAAAATAAGGTTTTGGTGCTTGATAAGAGCAGGAACCAACACAAAGGTTGCCTAGTGATAGTAACCTTGATATTTGCTCCTAAAATTTTTTTAAAAGAAATTAATCAAAAAAAGTTATCATTGACAACCACTTTTGCAGGTGATACAAGCACATATAAAAAAATTAGTAAATGCAAGTTTCAGAGTACTTGTTTTACCCTTGGTATTTCTACAGTGCTAATTAGCATAGTATCTACATTTTTGCCCTCAGAAAACCCAATCTGAGTGAGAGCACAACTGGTTTGCAGTTTCATGTGAAGCCCACGCTCACATCAAGTTAGCTGAAACATCCCCAAATTTTTATTTTTATTTTTAAAACTTTGGCACAGCCTGCAACACACCTGTTAAAAGTTAAGAGCAAAACCACGGAAAATATCATGGCTTTGCATAATTTTCCCCAGAGCAAATTTAGTGGTTTTAGCTAACTTTCTATGTGTTGCTGACTTCACTGTAACCAGAAAATAAAGGGAAACCCATAGAGGAAAAACCCACATCAACTTACAACAAAAGATTTGCTTGGCTTACCCTGGCCCACCTTCTGCCCCATACTGAGTGTCATGCATTTTAAGATAAACAAGCATTTTGAAAGCAAGCATCTGTCACCATTCTGGGATTAAAAAAACCCCACAGATAAATGGGTTTTGCTTAATTACACATTAAGATGCATCAACAAAACTGAGAGCGTTCAGGTGTCTTCATTCTATGCAAATCCAGAACATAATTTTTTCTTCCTCACTTTATAAGAAAAATTAGTAGACTTCTTATTCACTGATTTTCTGTAAGGTTTAGTGCTCTATAATTAATGTACATCCTTTATTTATTATTCAGGGGTGGAAATTAACACACTTAAAGCCACTCCAACCACAATCATCCCAAATCTCACCATGTTTTCTAGACTCTCTTTCATGATGTTACTTTATATTATTCTTTGTGAGCTGCAAGGTGTGCAAATTAATTTGGAACAAAGGGACTAATATACACCCACACATCCTATTGGCGCTGCAGGGAAGCTGCAAAGCAAGCACTGAGAAATGCAAGCCATTCCAGAAAAGCCTAAATCTGGAAAGTACCACAAATGCTATTAAAATCCACTTATCATACAATCAAAAAAAAAAAAAAAGACTCAAATTAATTGTTTAATCTTGATCACTTGTATCAACTTTAAATCTTCGCCTCCATATGTCATGGGTAAAAATATTTTCCCATCAGACAAATGAGAATTGCCTGTGGTAACAGTGGTGTTTTGGAACTACAGACTATGTTCTTCATTCAGAAAAATCTGTGTGTTTCAGGCGAGACAAAATTGATGCTTACACTATTTAGAAAATACATCGAAAAATCACACCACAGACAGGCAGAAACATATTCCTGCTATAATGGGCCTTAAAGATTTTGGATTCATCAGTTTTCATTTAAATGCCGTTGTTTTATATAAAACAGCCTCTGAGTTCTCAGGAGGGACATATTCTTGTTTTAAAATCATAAAAACAGACCCACTTTGGCAGTAGAATAGCAAGTGTGATTCTGATCTGCAAAATGACTTCTTAAAATGGCTCCTTTGTATTTCCAGCTCTGGTTTCCACGCATGTATTGTAATGGATTTTTTTATATACATAATATGCATATATTACATGTAATTATTTTTTGTTGCTATTTTTCCCATTTCATCATTGACAGAGTAAGTATGAGAATATGAAAGCTGGACTTCAGCCTGCATTATCAAGTAAACTGTTGCTTTTTATACTTCTGTAGTCTACAATATCCCTATTAGCAATAGTGACACCCAGCCAAACAAAACTGATTTAGAATTTCATAGTTCTTCAGGATTGCACCTGTAAAACTACGTTTGAAAACTGTATTATGTATATCATTTGGGAACAGACCTGAAAAATCTCAAGATGCCATTTTCACAGTCAATTTACAGAGCAGAACTATATTTTTCCAGATTACAAATGTGTTTTCTTTTGCCAACCAGTCCTTGAAAGCAAGGAACAAAACCAAAAAAGATTCTTGTACGTCGCAATTTTTCTGGGAATTCATGGCTGCCATAAGCCATAGGTAACTGAATGCAATGGCATGCCCTAAAAAGGCTTGATGGAAGTGACAGGACATTATTATTAGTTTTACATCATGCCCTCGGCACGGGGGTCATGGGTCTAACCTGAGCAGCAGTGAGAGTCAAGCAGCTCCACCCTACTTCCCATTCAAACAAGCAGAGGTCACAATAAGAAAATACATGCTTGTAATCTGGATAGGATCTTTGCCAACGTAGGTCAGGTTTTTATGTCAACAACCATAATAGGGCCCCTTCAACCTGACATTTGTCTTTCACTTGAAAACTGAAAGTCCTGATATGGCCAAAAACACCTGGTGCCTAAATGTTGCTCCAAATGAGGCATTTTCAGTCTTTTACGAGTCATGAAAGTCCACAACAAAATTAAGCAATGCAATTCTGTGTAAAAAATCATCCCTACTAGTGAGCCCACACAACTGCTTCGTTATTGTTAGTAAGATGCCACGCTTTATTGAGTTCACGTTGACAGATGGGAGTGTTTGAGAAAGTACCTTCAGTCCAAGCCAGTAAGCCCAAATGACTGCAACAGCATGCTTACGCCTAGCCTCCTCCTTCAAGCGTTTCAACTCCCTTCGAGCCTAAAAGGTTTAGATAGTGAACAAAAGAGACAGCCCGATGCAGACAGCACAACCACCAGGAAAAAGGCTTCTCCCAAACAGAACAGCCAACTTACAATCAAGATACAGAAAGATGAAAGAACAGCGTTTAACCTTTAAAACCCAGCATGTCTGTGTGAATTGGTGTGGAGCCACACAGGAGGTCAAAAAAAAAAAAGCCCCCCTTGCTGCTTAAGTGGCATGCACAGATAAGAATTCAAAACTCCCTCGCTGCTTAAGTGGCATGCACAGATAAGAATTTTGTCAGCCCCATTATTCGCTATCAGTGTTTCCATCTTCTCTTCTGCGCACACCTCGCAATCAGTGGTAAGTCAGTCTTATAACTTGACTCTAATGGAGAACTTTGCCTGCAATTGCTTCAGCAAAAAGATGCATATGAAAATCAGGACTTACTAAAATCTCATTATCTAGCCACTTCTTCCACTGGCAAGTACCTGGGCAGAACAGAATCAACTCTGAAACTATGTTCACCAGGTTGAATTACTTGCACTGTATAGACAGCTTTTATTCTGGAGGGTATTTTTAATTCTGTTCTATATGTACTTAAAAAAAATAATTCTTCAGCCTGGTAAATTATGTCTGTCTTCATGGGATGAGGGGGTCAACCCCCCAAACCTAGCACCTTCCTCATGTACAAAGATATAGGCACCTACCTACATTTCATCAACCACTCCCATTTTAGGAAAGCAATTTGCAGAGTATTCTAAATGCAAAAGTGTGTGTAGGCAACTTAAAAGAATCTCGCATTTTCAGAGATACCAGTTGTCTGATGATAAAAGTCAAGCAAAACCAAAAAGTTCCAGTATTGTAGGACCAGCAGCTCTAGAGATACGTCTGCAGTTGTCAAGTTATATGCTGTCAAACAGACTTGGGCAACAGCAGTTTCAGGCTGTGCCAGTTACGCTTTTCTGATGTAGCTAGAAAGATTAATTTGCATTAGATCTAGGGTATCACAGAGAATATGTTTTCACTCATCTGCTGGGCACAAAAGCTCCTGCTGTACAGTACTGTAAAAACAGTATTTGTCTATCTTGTGAAAAGGAAGGAAACTGAGTACTTCAGATCTATAACTTTCAGAAACTTTTTTTTTAAATATTCCCCTGGGAAAAGACAAAATATCACACCAATAACAAGTTTTATCTTTTATCAAATACTGTAATTCTTTTCCTAATCTTAATTCAATTTAGATTATTATCTTTGAAGTTATATATATCATTATATTTAAGGAATAAGAAGGCAATTTGTCAAGAAATTCCTGTGAGCCAATTGAGAAAGATAACTACTAAAACATTTTAAAAATTCTCCAAATCTACTAAGTATATAAATGAGGAGCTCTAACACAGCTAACTCTATTGCATCGCTTTCTGGATGTGTCCTTTTTAATTCTAAAGAACACCTTAATCCTAGGAAAGTAAATTGTCACTTCTGCAGTACTGAGCAATTTTGGGTGTGAAAGGAACTCTGGTTAAAAATAAAATAAATTATCAATGTATTGCACTTAGATGTAGAGGAAACAGTGTGTCTGTCAAATTACATAGCTACCTAAATATCAAGCTAGAACTGAAAAGATGAAAAGTCTCTCAAGAATGAAGGAAATTCTGTACATGTTTTTTTTGGATTCCCAGGGCTGCCATTGCATTAGAAATCTAATAGATTTATATCAAAACAGCAAAGGTCAAAGTCAGCATTATACTCCAGATGTAATTTAAGCAAATTTCTCCATCTGGTTGGCAAGGTGTTCTGACAACAACCCCCACCCCTCTCCAAACTAAATAATAACTGAAAGATGTTTTAAACTTAATGTACTTACTGAATGCAGTTTTCAACTGAGTTACAATTTTTTTTAATTGAAACCAATAAATTTTTGGCCTTTAGTGAACAGCATTTCAAATGTTCACATAACCCACAACTGCAGGCTGGGGATTAGCAAGAATCTTTCAGTGGGACTTTGCTTCTGAAAACAAACAGCTGATGCTGGAATTCCTGAGATTTTTCTAGGGCTGTAAGTTTAGAATTGCAAACTAACATCATTTTCTGCTAAAAGATCAGGTCATAAAACCATGCGTTACTTGTACTTACTGAAATTTTCTTAACTGGTTCAAGTCACAGCTAGAGAATCAATTAAACCAATTAAATCCAAAATTTAGTAAAACTTAATAGCATTGGTTTGAACTTGAAAATTAAGACTGTTCAGGGTACAGAATATACAGCCTGGTGAAAATCTCAACTGGATCACTAATACAGTGTCACTGAAAGCACTTGTTAGGGGAGGGGGAAACCACACCAAAAAAAACCCAACCTTCTCCTCCCCCCGCAAACCATGCTTTGTATATTTACATGTAGTTAAATGCATTTCCTAATTTGAGAATACCGCAGTCTAGTCATTTTTAATCTAGTCTAATGGCTTGTTAGTGCAAATCACTACTTGGCTGCCATGCAAAGAAATTTCCTATTCTACAAAAAACTGACACAGAGAATGTTGTCAAGTTTATTAAATGTGGCATGAATGGAAATGGAAGGAATCAATGATCATGCTCTATTATTTTAAAGTCAATTGTATTAGTCATGAATTCTCACTATTTACTACTGATTAAATGTTGATATTTTTGGGTAATGAAGAGAGAGGCGTGTGACATGTGCATGAAGTACCTTATATCCAAGCCAGTAAGCCCAAATAACAGCAATAGCATGTTTATTTCTAGCCTCCTCCTTCAGTCGTCTCAGTTCCCTTCGCGCCTGTGATGCATTTGAAAATGGGATATAGAAAAGCTTAGGAAAGAAAATGTTACTGCAAGTTCCCAATGGTGCAGGAAAGGAAGAAAGAAACCATTCACTACAAACAGCAAATATTAAAGCGTGTCCCAGAGTCCCAGACTGCACCAGCTAAAATGTGTTAGCAGCAAAGAGAAACATAAAAATCGGTAGTTTAAGCCACTGAACGTATTCCCAGATAACTTTATCCTGAAGGGCCTTCATTCTATGTAGAGACAATTATGTGCACCATATGCTGCCATTTTCTTACCTGGGTACCATGCCAATAAGCAGCAATTATTGTGGCAGCCTCATTACAACGCTTCTGATGCTTAAGTTCCCGAAGAAGTTTCCGAGCCTGTAAACAATTGAAAACATTATTTTATTCAAGCAAACAGGTATAACTTCTTAACGATTTTAAACTAAGGCACTGCAACCTGTAAATAAAGGCAAAAGCAAACCACAATGCCTCCAAACCCCCAGGCAAATAATTTAATAAATGCTACACAGCCTAACATTTGCTGCTTCAGGGAGGATTCTGTGAGTAAGTTAGATTTTGGGACTGGCAGTTCAGGGAATTTTAGTTCAATTTTTAATTCTCTCCCAGACTTGCAGCATCACCTGAGATATCTATATATTGCCATTGTACAGACAGACAATACTTTTCCTCCACACAATAGAAGTCATATCCACATAGAATAAATCACAAGTAAATTATCTGGCTTTTAAGTCATATCCACATAGACTGCAATAAAGAATAAATCACAAGTAAATTATCTGGCTTTAGGTCACACTTAAGGCTGCTTTCACACCAGGCTTTTATCCATGGCAGTGCTGCCACAAAAGAGCACGTTTTCCAATGACAAACAGAAAACTGTAACTCAAGATGATGTTTTTATGCAGTTTTCTTCAAATAACACTTAGGGGCAAAGACAGCACATCAATAGTTAGACTGAAAGGATATTTTTAACTCACTTAAACAAAACAATAAATACAAAGTATCTATTAAGGGCAGAAGATGCCTGGAGGATAACCCAGCAGTTTAGTGAGGTCCCAGCCTTCTACTTGCGCTGTTTGCAGGGATTTAGAGCCCAGGCTACAAGCAGATATCCCAAACTCACCTCTTCTATGGCAAACACAAGTGTTTAATACCAGCTGGGGCACAGCTCAATGGACAGAAGGCATGAAAGTTAGGAGGCTCAGTGCACTTGAAATGTGTTTCACAGCTCAATGGACAGAAGGCATGAAAATTAGGAGGCTCAGTGCACTTGAAATGTGTTTTCTGGCCTGATCCTTACTTCACCATGTAGATACAGCTGCAGTAACAGGAAACTCACCTTCCACCCTCTGATGTAAGACTGGACTATAATAGCTGAACTCTTTATCTTCTGATACTTCTTTTGTTGCTGTATTGGAAATAAATATGTGATGCTTAGAATAATGCAACTGTAAAATAGTGTATAATAAAACTTTCATTACTTACATTTGAAAATATGATTAAGGAAACAAGCACTATATGTAAAAAGTGAACAAATTTTGACCAAGCAGATCAGAGTGTAGACTCTGTGTTCAACTGGAGGGGAAACAAAGCACATCAACAATGCTGCATGGACAATGTCACACTCTGTTTACAGAAACAGCAAGTTCATGGTCAGCAGCACAAAAGTGACATGGATTAAACGCTAACAGTAACAGCTTTATTTGTCTTTCCCACCAACAGAGTAGCATACAAACCACCACAATTGGTCAAGTTTGTTGGCTAAGCTTTTTACCATGTTTTCATAAGATTTGTGCTGTTCCTATTACCTACAGTCCCTTTATAATACCAAATGCTGATGACTACTCAGGAATAGGAAAAAAAAAAAACCAACCCATGGATTTTTGAATGACATGCTGGAGTATTATCCAAGTATGCTGGTTGAACAATAAACTTCCTGGACAGCTGAGGCTTTTCCTTCTAAAAAGCTCGATTCTCCAGTAGACCAGTGGTTAGTGTAATACTAAGTGAACAACAGTCGACAGACTTTGCAACATGGTTTTAGAATTTACACTCAATTACAGTGAATATCTCTGTGAGGGAGCTAGAGAAAATCCCCTCTGGGCCACATCAAGGGCACATTCATGCCATGACAGATGTCTCCCATGCCTTGTGAGGGGACAGACAGAGGAGTATCTGCAGAACCTTTAGCCAAGCCTCCGGCTCAAGTTGTTGTCAGAAAGCTTTGTTCATGGAAGGGATACACATTCCTTATGAACCTTTTGAATCACAGTGCCTAAAGTCATGTTGGGTTAGGAGAATGATGCCCTTCATCTACATGAAGAGGTTGAGGAAATATCTCTATCGTCACCCATAAGTAATTCTGAGGGTCTTGCTAATAACTTCATCCTGCATTTGAAGACAATTGCTGCTATGTTTCACCACTAAATCAATAAAGGTCTACAGTTAACTAATCCACAATGATGTGAATTTGGTCACGTATTTGTTTTTGTTTCTTTATACTAGAAGTTGTGCCAATCTAGCTGTGGTAACTCCATTTTTAATTCATTAAGATTGTATGAAATCATAATGAAGCCATACGGGCACAATGCAATTCTGTAATTATGCTGCTTGTAGAAGCAGTGAATTCAATCACAGAAGCTGAAAGAGAAGAGTTTTTACAATGAAAAAGCATTTGTTGATACCTTTTTCAAGTTATCCATGCTTCTCTCTAATTATCCAAGGTAACTAAACCAAATACTACTGGCTTTCAAAATGATAAACAGAATTGTTTGTCAACTGAAAAACAGCAATTGTAAATTCTGCAACTTGCAGTTTCAGAAGATGCTTTCTTTCCATATCATATATTTTATCAAGCTTCCTGATATGAACACAATAACAAAGTGCAGCTTACATGTCTAAGAATTGTTTTAAAACGTAAAAACAATGAATCTTTTATCATATAAGTCAGTGTTATTTACTAACTGATGAAAAAGGCATGAGAGAGTCATGACACAGAATACCCAGCCTACAAACAGATCTGGAACTGTTTTAGAACTGTATCAATAACAACTTCTGAACTACGGGTCTTACAAGCTATAATTAAAATAAATCCCTGGGATCCTCCCAAGCAGCATTCTTGAGCTACAGATGCAAAGGTTCCAAATAAGGCAAAAATACAAAAGGCCTTAGGAATGACTGAATTCCACAGAGTTGCACATGTGTATTACTGAACATTTTTTACACATTAACCATATGTTTTGAGAGCACTCTAAGAGCCAGGAGCACAGCATTTTAGGTGAATGAAAAAGACTCCTCCCAGCTGGGCCACAAAGTCCAGCTCTCCCAGAGCTAAAGGGCTCTGGTGAGCTTTTTAATTATTTAAGTGCAAAGTGAATACTTAATAGTGGTCACCAGCAACTAAATTTTCTTTTATTCACATTTTTAGTACTTATACTAGCATAAAATTGAATTCTTTCAGCAATTCTCCATACATATCAAGGAAAAATATCATGTGAAATATCATATTGAGGTTATAGGAAAAAAGGAAAAATATCATGAGGGTTATGTGAAATATCATATTGAGGTTATAGGAAAAAACATATTAAAGAATAAAAAGAACCCCCCATTTAGTATGAATATTATCTTACTGCATATCTCCTGTACCAGGAAGCAATCACAATCTGGCTTTTCTTCATTAACAAGAAGCGTGTGCGGCACTTCCAACCTCTATAAATCTTCTCAATTAGAGTAGCCAAGTCCTCCAACCGCTGCTTTCTCAGATCTTCTAGTTTGAAGAGCTGGGTGTGATGGTTTTTAGGGTTTTGTTTAACGTTGGAAGAAAAAGAGCAGGGGAGAAGAGAGCAAAAAAAACCCATAAGCACAGCTATTGCAAGAAAAATCTCTCCTTCATTCAAGTCCCCCTTCAGATACTTTTTGGTTTATTCATCTTCAGAACTGTAGGCAGATACATCAACATGGTTTGTGGCAGATATGTTGCCACAAGTCAGTGCATGAAAGTTACACTAAATTCCAGCTGACAGCTATGGTAGTGGCTTGATTCACACCAGTTTTAATAGGCCTAATGTTAAAAACTGCTTTTTAAATGCTACATTCCACAGCAATATATCAAAGCACCATATCTAGAAAAATCTGTAGTAACCAGCTAGTGAATTATGCAGTTCATAACAGGCTATCCTCCTGAAAGATGGGCTTGAGTTTGCAGGGGAAGACATTTTTCACTTACCGTTCTTGGGTTGCGGATGAATATCTTTGATCTACCAAATGAAAATTCTTCTTCGGGGATTTTCAATTCATTAAACAGTACCTTTACTCCATCCCTAATAAGAAGTAAATGAGCTTAGCAAACATGACCCCCAGCTCTAAGACTTCTTACTTTACATATTGACAGATTAATTCATGGAAAGTACGTGAAAGCGTATTTTAAATTCTTAAATAGTGCTTGACATAAGAAGATTGAAAACCTAACTCACTCACTGGTTAGTTAGCTAAAGGCAAGAATAATCACTGTAAAGATTCAGAATAATTTGAAGAAAAAAAGAGCAATTTTTATTTAATATGATCAGCAAAGGCTTCTTTTTTCCTCCTCCATCTGTAATGATTTTACTTTTTTTTTTTTAAAGAAGAAAGGCAAAAGGAAGAGCTCTCACTCTAATGTCAAAATGTGAAACAAAGACTGACAAGTTTAACAAATGCTAATGTTCCATACTCCACCAACTGCATTTGATAAATGCCAACAAAAAAGAGAGGAATTGCACAGAACTTTGTGAGGATTGTAACAATGCTATTGTTATCAATACTGTACTTCCACTGTTATCTGCACTTCCACTGTTATCTTGAAACTTAAAGATTTAAATTGTAGCCAAAGATATTAATCTATTATGAAATTTAAATCATGCTATTGTTTGCCACGTGTATAAAGAATTAAGAGAAGCTCATTTGCCTACTCAAGACTTCATTGGCAAAAATACATGTGAATAATATGCAATTTAAGATTACCTATTTAATACAACTGATTTGCAAGAGGTAAATCACAAATCATTATGTAGTGCTTTTCTTGAAAAGACAGAGGAAGATTGCGTGACTGTCTTCAAAGAAATGGGTGTTCCTACACTTTGAAAGCTGGTTATTAAAGATAAGTGTCCTGATCATTCCAGACCTCCTTGTCATTTTTATTCCACTCCAGTCACTCACTCTCTCTCCCCCTGCTTTCCTCTGGGCCCAAATCAGTAAAAGCTGCAATATATTCTAAAAACAACATGCTCTCCTTGCTCACATGCAAAAATCTTTTCCATTAGTAGATTAGTTCGTCACTAAAATAATCTCCTTTGGCAAGGAACTGTAATTTTTTGCCTACTGAAAAGTATAGGTTTCCCACTGAATGAACTCATCCAACAAGATGCTGAGGAACAACATACAAGTTGAACACTTGAGCCTCAATGGCTTAGATCTTAATTTCCTTTTAAAATGTTTGAAAGTTCATTAAATAATAATAAAAAAAAAATTAAAAAATCAGAACATGTGGACGATAGTAATTTGAGTTATTGGAGCAGGACAGGTAAGAATAATGATCTCTTCCTACCTGGCTGGTCCTCTCCAGTGGGGCCACGTCTGCTTGCACAGCATTTTGTACCTTTCCAGGCAAGGCTCGTACGCCTGCCTGAATGCGTAACCTGCCCTTCTGACCCGGACGTTCTCCAGAAGACCGAGGTAGCGGATCTGGTGGCACACCAGGGCGTCATTGAAAACGTGTGCAGCTTTTTTGTCATTGGGTTTGATGCACCTGGAGAGTGAAACGAACAGGGACACTTGTTTGCAGCATTGTACATGTCAACAACTATTATGAGCTTATACCATAGATTTCAAAACTTTACCCTTGGATACCATGGGGTTTTTTTAAATTATTTTGTTTTAACTTTGCCAAGCAAATTCACCAAAGCTTTTTCATAGGGTAATTTACCTAATGTAGTTTGGATTTTTTGTCTGGAGGTTTTTCATCAGGGTAGCAACCGAAGCCTTGAACTGTGAACCTGCTGTCGGCGGTCTCTTTAGGTTGATCTTAGCAGGGTTACCTTCTGGGAACAACGCTTTGATAAGAGAATGACTGGCCTTCCACATGGCCTGGGAGAGGTCACGGTACAGAAGATCATTATTTTTGTCAACAAATCCTTCCACCTGGTACATAACCTGAACGATACAGAAAAGTCTCATCAGAGCATGTTTTGAACTATAACACAGGCCAATTTAAAATTGAACCAAGAAATTGATTTTGCCTTCTTTCTCGCTATCCAAAACAAAGTAAAGACACTTCAGGTTTCCTTTTAAATTTGACATTTGGAAGACTTTTTATCGAACAAAATTTCTGTGAACACACCTCTTGAGAACGATGCATTTTCTCACACTGCTAACAGTTCCTTGTGCTGATCAATTCTGGTTTCTGAAATTTAAAAACCCCTTCTTCTGTGATAACTCTGAAACACCACTGATTGCCAATACTCCAAAACAATCCTTTTTTGGCTGACAAAAGGTTTTCTCCCTCTTTTTTGAATCACAACAACAAAAATACCCTTTCCCTTCAAAATAGTAGTGCTTACGTTATTTGTCTAATCCAAACAAGATATGAAATATCACCTTTTGATATGGAAGCAGCCAGCAGCTATCTATGCAGTCCTCAGGGGACCGTTCTTTTAAAGGACTTTTACCAGGAAAACAGTCCAATGACAACAAGCATGAATGCAAAGCTCTGACCTGCAGCTGGAGACCCAGGAGGCGTCCAGGGGAACTTGGAATCTGAGATTGCTACTGTTTTTTTTTTTTTAATTTTGGGGGGTAGGGAATTAGTTTGATTAATTTTGACAAGTCATCTGGCTGGTAACACACATTCTTCAGCTTCGTGATTTCTCAGTTCTGTGTAGATATGTACTATGTACACAGAATACTGAATAAAACTAGTACTGACACAGCCGTATTTCACACAACAGCAAGTGACTGGGTACTCAGGTGGCATTTTTCTTTGGAGTACACGTTTCTGTTTCTGACAGGTGTGGTAAATGCCACTACTGAAAAAAATTCTTCGTATGAACTCGTGTATATTTCATAAAAGGAGAATCAAACTTTTGTTGTCCAGTGACAAGATCAAAATGTTCTCAGCTGAGGATGGAAAAACAACATTCCTCCCAAAATAGGAGGAATTCACTGACTGCTCTACTGGGTAGGCGAATGCCAGTAACAGTCGAAGACCCTCACCGCCTGCTAAGACAGAATCTGTTTGCAATCCTTCTCAAAGCACTGGGGTATTTTCAATTCACTTGGAATTTGGATAACCAAATAAGTTTCTAAATATTATTCCCTGATAGATTATATGCAATTGCAAAATATTCTTAGCAAATACATAACATAATGAATGGCTGCCTCAAAGGCGGAAAGTATGACATTTGCAGCACTATTTTGAATGAGAAAATTATTGAACTATTCAAAATTGTAAGATTGAGAAAATGTTAAAAAATAAAGAAGTATTAAACAATCCTACCAAAACAGAACACTTCCCAAATATTCATTACTCTGTGAAACTAACAGTTCAGCAGATTCAAACAAGTGGTGTAGTTTCAAACCATATGCTTACTTTTAATTTTTAAAAAAAAATAAGTTGTCTTTTTACAAATTTAATGATTTTGATTTTCATTAATAAAAAGTCATACTGAATTATACATCAAAAGCTATCAGACTTGTATTTATTCATACTGCTTATGCTGTAAAAAGCAAATACATTTGCAAGCCCTCTGTATAGCTTTCTCTTCCATCTGTTTAAACACACAAGCTGTCAAAATAAACCCAGTTCCTTCAAACGTACAAAAACTCGACTTTCTCATCAACATGACTAAGGACTTCAGCTAGTTCAGTGACAAAGAACATGTTTTCCAAAATATCTTGTCTTCAGATGTGTGTGAATTCTTGTCATTCTAAACAACATTTTTATTTCCAGAGACCCAGCAGCACAAGCAGTTCACCCCCAAAGAACATGGGACATATCTTTCTCCTTTGCTGAAAGGAGCACCGCCCTTGATTTCAACTAGAGCAGCATGATCTCTGAAAACTTTTCCAGCCCAAATCATGAATTTTAGGCTTAAGGTGGAAAAGATTAAGACAGGTCTGGATTTTTTGATCAACTATTGACTCAATTCTCCTCCATTACTGTAACATCATTTAACGGACAAAGAACCTCCCCACTGTACCAAACCTAGGCTTCACACAGGTACAACACCCTCCAAACCCTGCGTACTCCCTGCTTCACCAGGTACCTTGCCGGCGTAATGCTGAATCCTGAAGCAGCTGTGAGGCAAGGAGGTGTCGTTGAGGAACCGGGAGCACTTGCTCATCCTGCTCTCAAAATGCTGGTGGGTGGCACAGACTTGGTTCAATTTTTCTAAAAAGGTGTCATCGGTAACAGTTCCTGGTCTCAGGCATTCTTCATCTAGCATGGCCAGGATTCCAGTTTGGTTCTGAAGTTTCAAGACAAGAACTTTACTGTTTGTTCCCATCACGTTTCCATCAAGGCATAATAAGGAGACCACTCTTTCCTGACTTCTGCTACCCAGAAAAAAAGGTCTTCAAGCAATCTCAAATTTTGACTCTTTTCCTCATCCCTATTTTCAAATTTTTAGTATCTGCATTTTTGAAAGACTGCTTCTGAGATCTGAATCTTGAAGTTCATATTGGAATTTTGTGTCATTTACTCAGACTGTAGAAACTCCAACTTAACTGAAAGTAGTCAGTTTATGGGTAAAACCAGTATATGTTTTATGTAAATGGTTAAAAACTGTTCTTTTGCAACTCTTAAGAATTTAATCTTTCTTGCTGCGCTAAGTCCGCAGGATGTCCTCTTATTAGACACAAGTACTTTCTGTACCTAAAGCACCCAGTAACAAGTTACTGAGTTTTCTATTTTCCATATACAAAGAAATGTCATTTCTGATGCAGCATGGGCTATCTGCTATTGAAAACAGCACTGAATGTAAACATTTACGGGTTGTCTTGTACTTGGGTTTTGGGGTTTTATTTGTGTAGGTGCTGCTGAACATTTCTAACAAAGTAACATATAGGCTTATAAAAAAATATTGTTTTAGTAAAATAAACTTTTACCATACAAAATAAGATGACTAATACAATGAGTGGCTTGTTTTATAAAATCAAAGTGCATGAGGATGTGTAGAGACTTTACAGCTAAATTCAATCCATATATTAAAAATTATTCAGGGAGATTCTTGAACATAACTTACATTTTCTATTAGGTCACAAATTATAGCATTGTTGAAATACTCAATATGAGTCCATTCAATTCCCTATTAGAAAAAAAAATAATAAAAAAGTTTGAATAGGAAAACAATCAAGTGAGCTTTTTCTCTAGGCAATTTAAATTGTATTCATTAACTAAGATACTACTTTCAAACTTAATTCTATATGCTAACCATCATTTTATTTATTAAGAAAGAAATGCAATCATCTACTACAAGCATCATCTGCACGAAACGACTGTCCTTGAGCGGCTGCCAAACCCTCTTGCCATTCCTTTCCCCCACCGTGTCAGCTTCCCATGCACTCCCCTGGCCCCCCGCCAGCCCCCTCCCACCCCAGCACCGCTCTGCCCACGCTCCCACTGGTTTTAAGGAAATAAGCCCATTTCACTGCAAGCATCCGAGATCAGAATTTCTAAACTCTTAGTTGGCTTTTTTTTTCTTTTTTTTTTTTTTTTTTTTTTTTTTTAAAAAAAAAAAAAAAAAAAAAAAAAAAAAAAAAAAAAAAAAAAAAAAAAAGTTCTAGGAAAAATATTAAACCC
>NW_015090990.1:19563837-19645556 GCF_001431845.1 Calidris pugnax
TTTTTTTTTTTTTTTTTTTTTTTTTTTTTTTTTTTTAATGGGAGGAAGAAAAGAGGGCTAAATTTAGATGAGCTATCTGAAAAATCTGGAGTCTGGCTGTTGTTCAGATATTCCTAATATCCTAATTTTTTTCAAATATCAGCGATAAAGTTTCCAGGATGAGATGCCAGTGCATCAGGAGGTAACACTGCTAGGGCAAAGGACTGGAAAAAGAAAATATTAATTTAATTCTTAATTTACATTCTGCGGTACTTCTTACAGTTTAGTTTTCTCAGAGCATTCATTTGAAATATCATTCAAGAACCAAATTGCAGTAATGACGTTTCAAGAGTTTCACTACTGAATGCGAAAAGAAAAAAAAAGACATGCCCAAACTTCATATTATCCTCAGGATTATAAGGCAGGAACTTTATTGAATTTTTAAAAATGTTTACCCAGCAAAATGGTATCATCCAATTTGAGCACAGACAGTGCATGCCAGTTTCTACAGCTGTGAGCTGGTATTTTGCCTGAGCTCTGGGTATCACAGGGAGTGCTGCTCAGACCTATTAAAATCTCAACATTCAATCACAGAATACCATCAAACACCAGAGCCTGGGCTCCAAAGCACATCTTAAATTTACCCATAAAGTCCACACAGCTCCCTTCAATACTTCATGGAAAGAAAACTAGAACCAAAATCTTTTTGTTGTTTCTTTAATCTTGCATAATCTTATTTCACCCACCCAATTCCCTTCTGAAACAGGATTAGCTGTGGCCGCTGTTGTGGTGTGTCCCAGATGCTACTGTGTCATCCAAAACACAGGCAGTAGGGTAATGGCACTAATACCAGAAAACAATATTAATCTTCTAATAATTAGCCTTTGCTCAGAACTGCCAGTCACTGTTGCCAATGAATGAGATTTGGGTCTGGTTTATACCTGGAGAACTCATCATGTGTAACAAAACCAACTTTTTTTGCTTAACAGCTACCTACTTCCCTACACAAACACACTCCGTGCCAGGCTCATGGTCAAAAAGTGACTCTGTTCCCTGAAAAGAGGTTCCAGCATGCATACCTGTGTCACGACAGGGACAAAGGGAAGAGGAGAGGGTAAGTGAAGATCCAGTAAGTATTACCTCTCGGATGTATTCCTCCTGCTCTTCTTTGAGGGTAAGTTCAATGAAGATCTGCTGCAACTTCTCATTACAGTAGTTGATAATGAATTGCTCAAAGCTGTTGTCCTGTCAGATAAAAGAAGTTTGCATTTGCTGTTGTGTAAACACCTTGGAACTCAGCTGGAGTAAGTTACTGCAGCAGCTGCAACTCAACAAGCCACCCTATTAACTACTCCTTCCAGCTTTGCGATGTGGTGGTTTGAGTAAGATTTTATTGAGAATGAGATTAGTTTGGAAATTTTAGACCAAATCCTTCCCTGAGGCTTTCTCCATTGGGAGGGACAAAAACTCTGTAGGTTTATATTCTTGATGTGCCTGTATCGATTCCTTGCTGGGGGTCCTAAGGAGGCCTGTGGTGTCAGGGAATAAACAACAAAAGTTTTGCCTGCGCTAATCTGTCCCTGTGTGTAAAATGTAGTCTCCTGTAGGTCCTGATAAATAAAATTATGATGGTAGCATTAACTCTTTTCCAAGCAGGCTTTGGGGTTGCAGGGTTCCCTTCCCACAGCCTCTTATCTTTTCCTTTTTTCCCCTTTCTTAATTACTAGTTATCAAGAATAATTTGGTTATTTAGGAAGCCTGAAAATTTGCAGAATAAACCCCTATTCCTTTTTACACTATCAAATAAATCCAGCATACAATACCTGTGAAGCTCAAGTTACGGTGATAAAATTGTTATGACTAAGGGCAACTGCAATCATGTAAATGTTTGAATTAAGGATCTGGTTGCTAAAATGAGATTAAGAACACACAAGCAGATTACAAAATATTGAGGTAGCACAGATTATTTTTATCATTTTAGTTTTAGGTAAAGCAAAATCATAGCTGATCACCAAACTTTCTCAGCCACATCAAACTGCCCCTCACACCAACTGCAATTATCAGCAGAGATTGCAAAACTTGCATAGCTCTAGATGAGAAAGTTAAAATTTGGCATGCATCAAAATCAGCACTGCAAACAAGTCATACTTACTGCATTCTGTTGCAAAAAGAAATTACATAAATCGCAGTCAGTACTTGTACTACTTCCGTAACGACACAGAAGACAAAACATCTATTAGCATTTATTTGGAGTACCAAGTAAATCAGTCGTTTTATCACACTCATATTTGTATGTCACTGAAAATGTGAAGTACTGCATAAATGTTATGTATTACTCTTTTGTAGATGAGTGTATCTTTAGGTACTGTCCAAAGATTAAAAAATAAACCAAGGTATTAAGGCACTTCAGAGTCTAACACAGAACAGCGTTCTTGCATTGTCACATCTCTAAATCACCATGTATCTTTTGTCTCAAAAAGCCATATATATAACCCTTGGTAGACAATGTCAGTAAAGGGAGAGGAGAATGGGGAGAGGAAGAGAGAGTTCTGGAGGAAGAATGAGTAAAAGTTTATTTGACACATTCAGATAAGGCCATCGCTTCCGATATACTGAGTTTGAAGTTAAAGGACCCCAACTGACACATCACCCTCCAAAGAGGAAGGGTAAAACACCCTCTGCATCCTCCTCTCAGGCAAACATTGTTTCTTAAAAAGGCCATGTTATTCTGATTACAAGGAATGCAGGACTTTTTGCTCACATAAGACTGCACGCAGTCTTCATCTTCAAAAGAGGACGGAAACCAGACTGCAAATCCAGCTAAAACATCTAACTAAGTAAGACTGCACACAGTCTTCATCTCAAAAGAGGATTGAAACCGGACTGCAAATCCAGCTAAAACATCTAACTAAAATGTCATTAAGAATACATTAAAGTAATTGCTAGATGCTTTCCTGATTTGCTATGTATCTGTGATATTTATGGTTTGCCAAAGAAAAGCAAACCAAAATCCACAGAGTTCTTCACAAATCCCTCACTAAGCTATGAAATTCTACTTGACTTTGCCAAGCCACTGAAAATTGCTATTCCAGGAAAAAAGTCATTGAAGAGCAGTGACGATTTTGGTCTTTATGTACGATACAGAGCAAAAGGCTAACGGTTAATTACGGCAAAGAAAATGAGGAAAAATGTTTGGAATTACTGAATTTCTCAAAACACTTAACTCTGAACAGACCAGAAGACGTTTGGTAAATTAAGTACATTTCAGAAAGAGGCATTTCCTACAGCTTTTAAAAAACACTGTATGAAAAAATTATTAGAGTGCTTATCTCTGCACATACCTGAATAAGGCAACGGATTCTGTGAATTTGTTCCCCCTTATTGCATACCTATAGTTTTTTTATTATGCGAGGGCTTCACAAATCATAGATGAACGCTCACAAATAAATTGTCCCCCAATATTTTAATGAGGGCTCCTAGAAATTAGTATTAGAAATTAGAACTAGGAGTGATCTAAAGGACTTCTGACATTGTTCAGAAGACAATAGAGAATGGTTAATATCAGTGACAGCACAGTGATAATTCAGGAAAAACAGGCTTGGAATATCCAGCCATCAAGAGGTTGTACTTGCTCGTTATGCTGGCATTAAGTGCCAGAAAGGGTTTTGACAGACATAGAAACAGAACGGCCAGACTCAGTATTTCAGGAAGAGTTAGTAAATCCAAATATTCCTAGGAAATTTTAGGAAAAAAGTATATTTAAGACCAGTACTTCTCAAAGTGCCAGCTTGTATTCCAGGCTGTAATTCTGCTACTCTAATGTTGAAAGCATCACTTCAATCCCTGCATTTTTATAGCAGCATTTCAAACTATCCCTTTGAAATTACAGTGGAAGACAAAATATAACCTTTGGGGAAGAAAAAAGCACGCAGTCTCTCAAATGAAATTAAAGGTGCTGGGAAATGTCACAATGTCACCTGAGATAGGCTTAAAGTCATGTCAAATTTTCAGGTACAGATCAGCCAACCACCCTCAGCTTATCCTCTCAGTCTTTTATCAGGTGCAACAATAAGTTTAGACAAGTAGATAAATTCACAGACAAAAAAAATCAAAGCCTACTTCACCATGTTTTTCACTTCACAAATAATGGTGTCTTGCTCATATAGCTTTAGTCGTTAGCAACCTTCAAACTACCAGGCATTTCATGAATAGCAAGTTTTTGAACTCTAAAAAATTCTGCTCCACGCACAAATATATTGCTTATACACACAAGCAGATCATAACGTTGTACTCATTAAGGTTGTTAATTAACCATGAAGTGATAAAACCTTCTAGTTTTGAACCACTGCTATTACATGAATTACATACAGTTGCTTGAAAGCTTAAGGAAAATTTTTTTTGTTCCTTAATATTTTACCTAATTTCTTCTTTGGAAGATTCCAGTCATGTGTATCATAGAATCATCTGAAAAAACATATGGATGTTCCTGACCTTATACATTGTTATACCAGTAAAATACTAACAACAAATAGACAAAACAAAAATATTTTAAAAATAATAATAATTTTTTAAAAAATTAAAATTAGGCTAGAAGTCTCTTACTGGTCTCAGGCAGAAATGTGTCCACATGCTGATGCTGAATGTCATTTCCTGCATTAGATTTACGAACAGCAAATATCTAAAATGGCATTTTCCTATGAAAACTAACTACCTTCTAACCTTCTCTCCCCATAGAGAATTCAAATTCACATTTGAGTACCCAGATTCCAATCATTTCTAGAGACACTGAGGCAACTAAGAAACCTACTTAAAACTGAAAAGGGGGTACTTTTCCATACTAAAAGGTAGGAATAAATTTTTATCTTCCACCTGCCTAATAAAGTTCTAGCTTAAGTGTTCCATTTTCTTGTGTCCTCTTGACTTCCCTTTGTTCCTCAAATCAAGCATATGTTGTTCATCCAAATCTACAGGCTCAGCTACATCATCAGTATCATACCTACACAAAGTGTTTCTCAATATTTCCTCTTCCTTCTTAATCTTTCATCACACCAGTTCTTCTTGAGAGCCAATTCAAAAATCTACATATTGCTCAGTCTACAACCACACTGACAAAAAGGTCTTCAGTAACACCTTTCCAAATACTTTATATGAGCACATGCAGCTAAAAAATGCATGAGAAATATTTAAAGGAAAAGCATAATTTAAAACAAAACTTAACCATTTCAAGTCATGAGACAATCCATTTAAATCAACAGAACTAATGCCATTAAAATTGACTTTCGGAGGAGGAAAAGACATACAGAGACTGACGCTTTTGCTCTAACACATATAGCCCCAGAAAATAACTTTTTTTCCAACATCAACGAAGCCCTGGGCATCAGAATTCTCTGACCACCTCCTAACACAGACAGGTGATCCCTGGGTAGTTCCATTGGCTCCTTAGAGTACTACTGAGGCTCCTAGAGAAAAAGCCAGCTGGCAAAAGTAATGATGATAAAAGACCAACATGCTCACTTCACTGAGAATAATGGTGAAACCAACCAGCAAATTTAATTTATAACCTACTGTGGCATCTGGGGATTGGGATTTTTATGTATGACCACAGAAGCATACAAGTTTATGAGATGAAACTAAGAAATATAAATGCTACAAAATAAAAATCAGCAAAATGGGCAAAATGCATTTTAAAAAAAAAAATTTAAAAAGACACTATTTATCTTAGAAAGCAATGAGCTACATGGGACCCAGATATAACATTTTTTTATTTTCTGCAAAGTTAGTGAAGATATGTTATCAATATTTATTCCTTACCTTTCTGTTTACATATACAAACATTCGAGTAATCAAACTTAATTGACAAATATATCTTTTAACTAGAATAAGCTCTGTGTTTTTGTGTAAATATATCTCTGTAGGCAAAGAACCAGAGGCATATTATTCAACCATAAATATTCTATGTATATGTAGTCAGACTATATTTCAGTGTATCTAATGGAAGCAATTGGGGATTATCCATTTTCCATATTTGTGTAGCACAACCAGCTTTGGTCCTTATTGATGCTGCTGGCACTGGTAGAGAACCAGGCACTCTGAAATCCATCTTGCTCTCACCTGTGGTGTCTGGACACACAGGTCTAAAACAAATTTGGAGTTAAAAGGGCAAGAAACTACAGCAAATTCAGCGCACACAATGCATGTGAGATCCACGGGGAAACCCAGGTACAATCACTTCAACAAACTCAACCTGATAAATTACAGTCCTGGAACAACAGGAATTACAAATAGGCAAGAACCTGCTATATAATCTTATCCATTCCTCCACTAAGACATAAAAGCTGCTGTAGGGCAAAACGTTATTCTCGCAAACAGAAATAGAGCATTTGTGTATATTTGCCCAGCATTACAAATATTTCCTGCATTGAAAACAGCCAGCCAGGGGGATTTAATTCATAAACCTGTGTTTTGCAAAACAAGCCTCTCTAAATATTTAAAATAAACCGTGATTAATTAAATGGTGATTAACTTCCTGGGATGAACCTCTGTTTCTGAGCATCCTAGCGCTTGAGGAAATGATTGCTTTAACTGTATTTTAAAATCTCCATAGCACCGAGGAGTTCCAACCAAAGGCCCCTCTCTGTAAAGCTCCCATCTTTTATAACACCTGCCAGCAAGTGTAGTTGATCAATTATAGATTAAAAATTCCTCTTTCACACTAACCTGGGCTTTGCCGTGTGTGATTAGATATGCTGTTAGGCATCAGAAAAGGGTTGAACAATTTAAAAAAAGAAATCTCTTGCAAGGTATAGTGCCTAGAAGAGATGGCTGGAAGTTATGGTCTGGACATTAAGGCAGCTACCAAGACAACAGATATCCATGGCTGAGGTAGTGCCAAAGTCAAGACATGAAGAAAGGGTCCCCATACTAAAAGAACGGTAAAAAAAATGAAAAGATGGAGATGAAAGAAGATCCTGATAAGTCAATTTTCTCCCTGTGCTTTTTTTTTCTCGCTCTAAGAAGTCATTTTTCCAGCAAATAACTAGACCCTTCTCCAGTAAAATCATCCTTGGGGGGTGGAGGGAAGTCTCTGGCCCAGCAGCAATCTCTCAGAGCTCAGCTCAGCATGCTCTGCAACTATAATTTCCTTCATGTAGTGAACAGGACAGAAAAAGGCAGAGCAACTACTCAGCAAGTGGACCAAACTGTCATATAGGTTTATGGAATGGTGGAAATACCTTCCCAATTTTTTCATGCCTTAAACATCTCAGAAAGGTATTTTCAATGTTTATCCTCTCCTTATCTGGTTACTTCCCTCTAAAAATAGGTAATTACCACAACTATGAACATGTTAATACAATGAAACTGCATTTTTCGTACTTCTGACAGATTCCCTCAATAAAGATATTGGCATTTTATCAATGTCCAGATGACAGTTTATGTAACATATACAATATAATCAACCTTATTTCCATCACCACAAGGGACTTCTACACACAAGAAACAAGCTAATTGCTGTAAATAAATAGAAGCACTATCAAACTGCATCACAGACTGTGAGAAATTAATCTGATTTTACTGTTAGGCAGCTTGTTTGGCTCTTATGTTGGTGCCATTTTTATTTACTGCTGGGTTTTACGCAGAAAGTGATGGATGCTGCCACGTCTTTGCATGTTCTTGTGTAGCTGGAGAAAAGGAATTGGTCAGATGCTGTCCCCAAAGACAAGGCATTCACATCACCTCAGGTTGGACCTCAGCAGATACCTGAGGGTCCAATGGATATGGTTCCTCTCTTTCTGCAGCCTTTACTTTTGCAGCTCTGTCCCCAGTGCATCCCTGCTTCTCGCCAGGCTAAGATATGTGGAAAAAACTGCTCCACCAACGGATTGAGCAGAAAGCATTCATATTCTCAGGCTGTCTTGTCAGGGCCTGGCAAATTTCAAGAATAAGCCTTGTTTGGCAGCCTCAACTTTCATAAAACTGCACTCCAAATCATTAGCTTCATCATATGGACCAGCTACATAGTGGCGCCTGAAAATTCAGAATAAAGTCTTGAAGCCAAGTAGCACAGACAGGCAATTTCATCTCTGAAGGCTAGGCAAGAAGAAATCATAGAATCATGGAATGGTTAGAGTTGGAAGGGACCTTAAAGATCATTGAGTTCCAACCCCCCTGCCATGGGCATGCTTGCTCCAGGACATTCATCTTTACATACCCTAGCCCTCATCTACACAGGAAATGTACACAACAGAAAATTAATTGTCCAAACCAAACAGAATGAGTCGTCTTCTCACCTCTGTTGAAACCTGCCAGGCCCTCAGTCATCTGCCTTCTACAGCCTTTATTTCTTTTTCATAAACCTCACCCTTTCCACAACCCAACCCCAACATTTTGCAGAGATGCAGAAACCACTTCTACCCAAAAATACAGAATCAAATGTGGAATAAAATGGGACCAGCCCTAAACCTACCCCAGGAATTCTGCAATTGAGTTGGTTCTGAAATTCCCAGTGCCACTAGCCATCATCCCTGCCCCATCTCAAATCACAGTCTAGACTGCAGACTGACTACACACGCAGCCACTCAAAAATGTAGATAAACATACTCAGAGCAATTAGTGTCAGGCTCCAGTCCATTGCTCGAGCTCCAGCAGCGTTACACAGACAGCCCAGTGCCACAGCTTGCATTTTCACACTAACCCTGGTCCCTAAATCCTTGCCCATAGACAATTCACACCGACACCCAGAATTTCAGCATTTCACTTTCGAAACATTCAGTCCCAGCATAGTGCTTACCACAAAGGGCAAGGCAGGAATCAAAAATAAACACAGCTTTACAGTGCCTGTTTTGTGGATTGCTTAGCCAACCTTGCTGTTGACATCTGCCAAACTCACAGAGGCTAAGGATTACCAATAGATTTAAATTCCCTAATCTGAATTTTTGGACAGTCAAGTCCTTAAATCTGCTTTCTTGGATAGCTTTTGTGTCTGTCTGAAAAATGGGGTTTGTGCTCGATAAAAATACTAGCGGAAACCAAATCCCAAAGAGTACATGCCAGCATTATCAATGCTCAAGTATCTTTCCTTTGTTAAATTTCAACCTCCAGTTACTTTGTAAATTAACTTCACCTTAAATTGTAGAAAATTGTAGAAAATAAAGTGAATAGTATATAAAGTAATCCTTCAAAAATAGATGAAAAATATCTCATTTATATAAACTTCAATTTGCATGTAATAGAATAAGATTGCTATTGTCATCAGAAGGTGAAGTACAGGATCTTTCAGAATGGTTAATCTGGATTTCTCTACTCTCCTTATAGGAGGAATTGTAAGGTGGTCTATGGAGTCATCCTACACAGGAGTAAGGCCCAAGAAATATTGTCTGCCCTGCTCATTATGAAACAAAACAAAAACCTCAAAAATCTGTAGTGAACTGATTTTGCAGTGGAAGCTGACTGGTATGACTACATACTAGTGAATGTATTCCAATAACTTTTAAGTAAGAACCTGAGGACAAAACAGGTAAACTAGAATAAAATTAGTTTATTCTTTCCACAATCCTGAGGGGTAAAGGAAAAAAAAACCCAAACCCCAAAGCACCCTTCAATAAACACATACCTTGCTACTTATTTCAATGGTATTAAGCTTCATGTGTAAATATTTAGCATCTATATAAAAAAACTCCTACTACACCTTCTATGGTTCTTGATATGTTCTGTCTCCAAGGTACAAGGACACTTTAGGTCAAAGAACATGTACTAATGATAAACTTATCTGCTTCCTGAGTAGAAACATGATTAAAGAACCTCTTTACCTTCAGCATATCAAATAGCTTACAAGCTTAAAATGCACATGTTCACAGATAAGGAAGTATTTCAAATATATTTGTGTCAAAAAACATTCTTTGCAGAGATCATGGTAGTTCTAACCTTCAAGAACAGACATGGAAATCAAAATCTGACTTAAGAATTAGGTTCAAAAGGGAACTGCACATCTTTAGTCAGTGGTTTTCAGTAATTTATAATTAGATGAATATAGTTCCTGCCATAAGCTACACCTCAGCTAATATTTTGAATGTTAGCCATTGTGTTTACAAATGTACCACACACTCCAAATTCCACTATATTTTGATGCTATAAATCTTAAGACATTATTCACTTTTCCTTGAGTTACTGTATTGTTTAGTGTTAAAATTTCATTCATTTATTGATTGGTTTAACATAATTAATTTTAAACAACATATTTTCTGTGAAGTGGTTACTTAAATTCTCAAGAAAAATTGTTTTTTGTAAGTATTTTCTCAAGATCCTTAATGATTTTTGCAAGATTCAACTATTTGTCACAAAACTCAACACAAAACATTTGGCAGGCATCCTCTCAATTGACCTTACTACATACATTCAGTCAAACAATGACAAGACCAAATACATTTTGTCTACTCAATTTAAGGACTGTGACACAACACCATCTTTTGTTACAACTAGAGCTGTATAGAAAATAAATTTTCTTTTGCCTTTGATCCAATTAAGTCAGCAGTTTCTGATTATAAAATTGACTTGTCTGGAAACAGGGATGGCTAGTGGGCGGTACTGGAAACACAGCTGATTCAGGATTTTCTGATGGGTTTTTTTTTTCTACCATTCACCCTTTGAATTACAACACTGCCACGCAGTCCCTATACCTGTAACTGTACTAGTTACCTCTGTAAAACTAGAGCAATCAAGTTTCTTTTCAAATGTCTTAAGATTAAAATAAGGTATGATACAAGCCATGTATGTTTCTGGCATAAGACCTGAATCTCATTTTGACTGTTCAGAAATAATTCATTTTTGTGATGCTGAACCAAGCTGCTTGGCTAGTGCCATCACCACAGGTCCTAACTCATGAGAGGAACAGTCTGGTCTTGTGTGAACATACTGATGAATTTGATCCTCTTGAGTACAAGGCAAACCTTTTGCACCTTTTCCACTAGAACCAATACTCAGCATTTAAAGGACTGAACAATAACTACCTGTATTGCTTTAAAGTTTTTGAATTTGTATAAATCAGGAAAGCTAAATTCAGTGTGCAAGGTAAGCAAAAAGAGCCTCGTTTTTACATTTTTCTTCTACGAAACTACAACTCCTGTACTCAACCGTTTTTATGACCTCCAAAGATATTGAAGACCTACAAAAAATGGAATTCCATGTGGGAAACAACCTTTTTTCTGCAACACCATCCCACAAACATGATTACTCAGTTGGCTTGTGTGCTAGCACAAGCTTCCTTCTTTTACCTCACCCTACATGTTTATTCTTAATCAATCATAAAAGAGTGAGGACAAGAGTCCTGTTTGAAGATGCCAGCAGTACTATTCTAGTGCCCAGCTTTCTAAAGGTACACCAAGGACCAGCTCCAGAGAGACATCTGGCGTGGAGATTTGCATTCAGCCACCTGACCGCTTGCAATATATTTTCATAAACATGCTCCTATGTTTAATGCAAACAATACAGCCTGGCTGACTAAACCCTTGATGCAAGCATCAGCTTTGTTTTTCCTCTTCATAGGGGCATTTTAATTTGCACATACTTTGATGTTATGCTTCTGAAATAAAGCTTACACCACCCTCCCATGTGTAATTACTCTTGTCTGGATTATTCCCATCATCTACACAGTTTAAACACGCTCCCTGGATTTTCAAGAAGGATGTAGGAAAGTGAGTAAGGATTGCAAGGTTTCTACTGATTTTCCTCCTCAGTTGACTTTCTAGTTTAAACATTATATACAGTTTCAACCCGAGATCTATAAATCTCTTAAAATAAACTGTCAGAGTAAGATTTATGGAAAATCCTTCTCCCTGGTGTTCTCTAACCCAATTAAAAATTCCTCATTTAGTGTTTTTGTTTCAGAATACCACCAGTCTAAAAATACTATCATAAACAAACATCAGTGAGCCACAGATCATTAGCTAGGAATCAGTATAGAATATTCATCTAAGCGAATTGAAATAAAATGGAATATAATTCCTTGTTTAATTTAAAATATATAGTCTTTGTTGTGTTTTTTAAAAGATACAAAGCTTGTTCAAAGGCATCCACAAAATGCCTAAGGGCAGAACTGACACTGCCAGGATTTTTCTCATGCTCAGAACGTATGTCACAACAAAATATATTTATTTTACCCATCATAAATATTTATTTACCTATGGTGTAAAAACACAAGTTGGGCTTTCATAAATCTTTGTTTCATTTGCCAGACATGCTAAGACATCTCTCTTTGGCTTATTTTTCTAGTGTTTTTTTTGTCAGAAATGACACTTGATTCAAATTACATGTATTCCAATTACACATTCATGAACTACTCTATTAAGTTTCAATAACAACCCTCTACTTTGAATATTTAGCGTTATAAAGGTCTTACCTCAAAAATTTCAAAGCCGTAGATGTCCAGCACCCCCATTACCTTCTTTCTCACTTTTGTTTGTGCCTTTAAAAAATAATTAAACATTGAGTCAGTCATCTGTACATTTCATACGTTAGTTTTCATGATTCCCAAGTATCTCATAAGTATGGTGTCAAATTCTGTAAACTGAAAGGTAAACTAATAAAAACAAAATAAACTTATCCTGACTATTTTCATAAGCTTAAAAACAGAGCAGACAGCAACTTGTTGAGCTGTGATACAGTTATTCACCCACACCATATGTAACACTGCACAAGGATGAAAAATGAAGTTGGCAAATACAGTTTTACTGTCCTCTTTAATTTAAAGGATTTCTATTGATTTTTTTACAGGCACAAAACAACAATACCTTAATGCTCTCATTGATTCTGGTAACAAGCCAAGAAAACAGTCGACTGTACAAATTCTTCGCCAGAGCATCACGGGCGTAATAAGCCTAAAGAGAAGAAAGAAGAGAAATGTTACAAATGCTGGGCTAATCCCAAGCTTTTTATTTGACTGCCGTATCCTAAAGGTGCTATGAAAAGAGGGAGAATGGCTCAGGCAGCACTCTGCCTAATCAGGTAGCAGAGCCAGACCAAGGGTGCCAGGAGGTTTGGGCAGCACCGGCACCTTGCTGGTACATCCCTCTGCTTTCCAGGGCACTGGCTGGCGGGAACAGCAGCTGCAATCAGGCACTTGGACTCCCTTCCTGCTCCTCTGGTTATCCTCTAAAGACTCACATCCCCCATCCTAATGGGATTCCTTAGTCCTAAAGGGACTCGAGCAGCTGTGGTTAGGGAAACGACATTCCTGCTAGCCTGAGCTGATGAGACACAGGTGGCAGTCACACTGGCTCTGCAGCCTTACAGAAAGATAAACTGGCAGCAGAAGTTTTTCAGCAGCCTGGGGCATACAACTCACATGAAATTACACCAGTTGCTCTAAATGAAAACAGTCTGCCACAATACTTTCAACATGCGTTTTGGGCAGAACCATTTCGTTTTTTCATTCTCTGCAGCATTTTCCTATCCCTCATCCTGTTGAGGTAATGCACACATAAAACCAAAACATCCAGTTTATTTGAACACTTAGAAACAGCTGAAGAAAAAACACACTTATGTAAGTGAAATGTTTTATTCCGTACAGTCTATTGCAGTTTTTATTTGGGCACTTACAGTATAGGCATGTAGAATAAATGGCCATTTTAAATAATTCTTTCCTTTAAAATCAGGAGATCTTTTACCTGCGCCACATTTAGTGTTGTTGAAACTTTCTCTTGCTTGGCTTCAACCGTCCGGAAGCTGAAAGCTCTTTCCAATACAGACTGGTCTATACCTGTCAACTCACAGATTTCCTTGAGTTCTAGCATGAAAAACGACAGCGAAAATATAATTAATCCTTTCGTATCATTGCTTTTTCTTCCATACCAGTATTAGCTTTTAAATAGTTCAGTATTTTCCCAAAACACGTTTTCTTCAACAGAGGTGTCCCCCCATCCACACTCTCTCCCTGCTACCCTGCCAAGCAAATTTTTTAAAAATATGCACAGCATGAGGAAACAGAGTTATTAATTTTGAAAGCACTTTCTCTTTGGTTATTTTTGTGAAGAAATTTTTCTTCCTTTTATCACAGACTACTTTTCCTGATGAAAAACTTTCAAATGAAAATAAATGAACTTTCAAAATGCATCAACTGCAAAAACATGACCAAATTAATCTAACATTACAGACAGAAATACCCTACTACAGAAGAACTAGAGGCCTCCACTGCAGAATAACCAAGCAGTTACAGAAATGCTTAGTCCCATTTAATATTTCAGAAGAAAGTGTGAATAAAGGGGGGAAACAAGAAAACAATCACTTTTGGAATTTCAAACAGAGTGACTGAAATGGCATAGAATTCAACCCGTATTTGCCTGCGGGTGAGTTTTGGAAACAAACTAATTTAATTCCTCTGTAAGGAATGTATGTCTACAGAAATGGCAAAATTAGTAATGACTTCAGACAAACCGGTGTTTTCCCTCCCGTCGTTAATCTCATCTTACCGTTTTTATCTTTGATTTTACTTTCATCTAAGCCATTCACACGAGATTCAGGCTTAAATTCAATATTTCCCAATTTCAGAACGGCTGCCACCACTTCAAAAACAGACTGTGTTTCATGATCCATAAAACCAACAATCTGCATTGCATTCTGTAAAGGGGACAGGTAAAATTATGAGATAAAAGAATCTACATTTAAACAGATCATATTTGCAAAATTCCCCATTTATCTGTATTAGCATAAACTGGAAATGTTTTATGAACACTTTTAATACAAAAAGAACATGATATAATTACTACACTTAGATAAGTAAGTTTTTTAATATAAAAGGCAGATTAAAGAAGATCTGGTAATTGAGCTGACATGTCAGTCTGGTTCACTTTTGTAATTCATTCATTTTATGGGTTTCTAAAATGCAGCACTTTTTTTTTTTTAGCCACTGAATTTAGTTTATAACCTAACTCAAATTTTCAGAGTCAAACAAACAGGTGCTGCTGTCTTCTCATTCCACTCTGTTCCTCTAAAAGCCAGTAACTTTTCAAATAAATAAATTTTCACACACTGGGTAACAGGATCCTGTATTCTTCCTGTCCCTGAGTACAATCAAGCAAAAACATCATGGTAAATTATCTTGAGAACCATCCTGTCGCTTTTTTTCTTTCAGCTCAGTCAGCCTCACCTTGTTCATGAAGCTCAATCACTGCCATAAGCAACTACAAAATATATAACCTTTTCCATGATCTGATCAAGCGGTCTTTGGGGTCTTTTCCTTTTCATTTTTTGTATTTTTTTTTAATTTTTTAAAATTTTTTTGGTGTGTGTGCCTGTTTTGCATTCCCACTAGAATACTCCAGAAACTTGGTTTTTTTTGTATTTTCCAGTTGTAGCCAAGCTTCCCTGTGCAAACATGCAGTACTCTTGCACAAAGATTGCTGAGCACTCTGAAAACAACTCAGAAAAGATAGCTCTCATGGCCCAGGACAAATGGCCAGACCCAGGGCATAAGATCTCTGCATTTCTGTTAAGCCCTTTTGCGGTTCACGCCCAGTCCCTGTTACTTCTTACCCTAACTGTTCTGAAGTTTGCAGCATCATCCACTCCATTCACTTTGGCAGAATCAAGGCCTAGGTAGTTGTATCTGCTGAAGTCCCGCTCGAGTTTGAGGCTGCCTAATAAATCAAATAAAAATATTATTAATAACAGCATTCTTGTTAGCAGGTCTTTTATCCCAGAACCAGTATTGTCAAGAACTATCATTATTAGTAGGATTAAGTTTTCTTTAAGGATCTTTTAAATACAGGCCTTCTGAGTAAGAATAGGCTTACTTTCTTGTTTATAATATGTTGCAAAGAGAATTCTGACTCGGATATCTGGATAATAACAAACCATATATTTTACTATTGCCACTACCACCAATAATTTAAAAAATGAATCAATATCACATTTCCCACAGAAGATTATGTGCATGGAACAGCACATTAAATATAAAAAAGACTCATATCTGAAAATAGCACAAGGGCAACACTTACAGAGGAAGTCTTCTGAGGCACCAGACAGTATCTGATAGAAAATGTGAAAGTTTCTTTCACCTCTTGGCTGCTTAACAACGCGAGACTTCTCTAGCAGATCTAAACAAACAAAATATCACAGGTCAGCAAAAGATTGTTGGAGCAAAACACTTCAATATGAATATAATCCCCCATCATTTTCTGTTTCATTGCTTTATATCATCATCATCAAATTAGACGATGATAAATGGTAGGGACAAACTTTTTCGCAATGTATTGAATTATTATATATTTATCAAATAAGTTATTTGAGCAAACTGTAAGCCCAGTACAGTTCTAAAAGCTGCAGTGTGTGAGCTGCAAAGAAAACTCAGGAAGCAAAGTGTGCAAAAGCCACCAACCAATATACAGTACAACCACAAAATTAAGATTTGGTAAGAGTGATTGCATGGGTGAAGGTCTGAAAAGAACTGAAATGTTAAAAGGCAAGGCACACAAACGATGGGTAAATGAAAGGGGGAAGCCAAATAAAGGAAGAATTTAAACTGAATAATCGCGTAGCACTTTGTGATCCTCAGGGGCATCAGACTATGAAAAAATTCCCAATGGGACTGACAGAAGCTCCATCATAAGACATTTGAAGTGAAATGGAAAAGCAGCACTTTGAAAAGCATCACTGCACTGATTGAGTAGCTTAACAAGAAGTTTGCTTTGTCCACCACCGTTAGTGATGAGTACATTTCTAAGCCTTAACAATAAGGGTAGGAATCCGAGCAGACAGCAGGAACTAACTGACTTGTAACACATTGCTTCAGACTCTACATCCATTTACTATAGTCCAAACTCAGAATCACCCTGTACCTAACTAAGTTGATGCTCTCTAGTTTTACATTTGTAACTCCAAGGGAGAGGCTGGTCCACCATCCAAGTGTTAATTCATGGGCTGAGGAAGGCAAGGTGAGTGCCAGGCAGCTCAGAGTCACGCTGGCTGTTAAGGTTCTCCAGTAAAGTGTTGGAACAGATCGCAGCCAAATTTAATCTCAAAGAAATAAACAACTTCAGCTCCCACAGTGGCTACACACACTTCAGGAAATGGCTGTATTTTCAGAGGATATTGAAGCAATGCAGTTGTGAAGCGGTTTGGCTTATTTGAATTTAAAAACATTCTATATATAAATTTACTCAAATGCTGCCATAAAACCTCAGCTACATATCCTGTCAAAATATTGTATGTAAGCTTTTGCTTAATTACATGCATGCCTTCAGCAGATTTAACAGTTTCTTGAGCATATATCAAATGAGTTATGTTAGAAGGATAACTGTCTTAGATTTCTCACTGCAGTTTATCTTATTTATATGTTTTCAGAAGCAAGGAGATTAACTAATTAGATCAGCTTTCCAAAGTCCAAATATTCCATATTCTGTCAGCCTTCATAATTGAGGAAAAAGGCTCCAAAAAGCAGTTACTGATAAAAAATCTGGTATTTACCTTAACAAAGCAGCTGTTACCAGATCTTTTAAAGCTGTATTCATTTTCTGCTTTTTTTCTTTTATGCCCACATGCAGGCTGAAATCAGACTGGTAGAAAAGCTCCAGACCATCTGCCCTACTCTTAAGAAAGCCTTCCCTTTGTTTGCCCTAATTAGCATTTTAATAAATCAACCAAGTATATTTTACTTAAACCAACAACTGCACAACCAGTAACTTTTGTGTTAACTCTCACTTGACTACAAATTCTGTGGGTTGAACAGACAAAAGAGAAGACACAAAGATGCACACCAGGTTTCTGCATGCATCTACCCGGTAATTCTGTTTACAGTGGCTAATGTGGACAGGTGGTGCTGAGCTATATGAAAACCCACACAAACCAAAACCCCAAACTCTATACATATTACATTTTGTTATATGGTCTATATAAATTATGTATAGGGACTATACAGGGTTATCTAGTGAGAACATACAGAACTACATTTGGTGTATTTATGGATTAGGTATTCTTTCTGTGTTATCTAACACTCCCGCTTGAACGGAAGCATTTAACACGTTGCGTGTATCAAACTGTAAAAATTAAATTGCTTTGGAATGGTCCAACCTGGAAACATTTCTTAAATCATAATGTTTGAATATCCATCAATTCATATCACTCAAAACCCAGCTACATTCCGCAGGTTTTGTAGATAATTTGTTATTCCTGGGTAACACTGTTCCAAATGCAAGAGATCTGTGTAAACATCCACCCTGCTAAACCACTCGACTGAACTCAATATATTAAAAAAAAAAAAGAGGAAAAAAAAAAAGAAAAGAGAGAGAAAAAAATAAGAAATTGATGCTGAATACTCCTGTGAACTCTAGTATACAAATTTACAGGATTTCTCTTTGGTTACTTGACCCATGAACTTGATTGATGCAGAAAAATGTAAGATCCTTGTATTTCTCTAAATACACTACAAATTGAATCAACATTCAAGAAAGGAATAAGTAAACACTACAAGTGGAAAATGACACTACCTGGGTACATTCTGAATAAACAAGAAGTTTGTTTTAGTCATATTCTGTTTGGCAGGCCATGACCAAGGACCTTCTTAGCTATTCAGCCAAAGTTACAGAACATTTTCTAGTCACAGAAGCTTATTTCTACACCCACATTATGCTAAATTATGTTTTCTGTTTTCCCACCTTGATTGTTCAGCTGTCATCAAAAAAAGGCAGCGATGAAAAAGAAAGTACAGTGGTGGTTCCTCAGGGACTTTTTCCCATTATTCCCACCAAGTTTACAACGATGTTCTCTTGAATGAAACGATCTGTAATTCTATCAAGCAAAAACTACTATGTGGGCAGTATGTGCAGTGAAAATAGAATTGCACATTTTAGGAGTGTTAAATCCTGATTACTCAAGTAATAAATGATGCTCAAAATTGAGCTAATAAAAATGTTTTGTAGTGTTGGGGTTTTTTAACACTTCCTAATTTAGACAAGGCCATTGCCTGAATGGTGGCAACTGTGCTAACAAAAACACCAAGGGAGATGTTGGAACAAGTTAAGATTAAAAAATAAATAAATAAATCAACAAGAATAAGCATCTCTTTCCATAATGTCTAATTGTAAAATTTGTGCAATAATTCCCTGAGCAAAGGAGATGACTAACAGCAATCACATAACTAAAATTAACAGCCCGAGTTGTTGATTCCTCAGTGAGTGGGTAATTATTTTTGTCTTTTAAAATGAACAAACAAGTTGTAAAGATGAACAAGTCGTAAAGTTACCATTATCACTTCAGTAACTTTAAAAAGTTGTTGCTTTCAATAAACATCGTAGGTTTCTTTCTTGTTGTTAAGGCCCTTCCTTAATCACTTGTTATTTGGACTTTAAGTACACTATGCCAGTTAAAAAAGGCTTTTCAAAAGCAGGCATTACATATACTGTACTTTACCTGCACCACTGTTGTCTTCTCGTTAATCATTAAATCACCAAAGAGCTTAGGCTGATTAGTAAAGATCATCTAATGCTAAAAAGCTAGGTATCTTTCAGCAGGAAATCCCAGGTGACACATGAAAATTTAAGACATCAAATATCAAAGAGATAGAATATTTAAGACTTATTAAATATTCTGGGAAAGCTATTTTACGATTTCTACTTTTAAAAGGTCTAAACAACTGCAAGTATAAATCATTTCAGAATGTATTATGCAAAATCATTTCAACCATAAAATTTAGTGTACACAAAACCAGTCACAAAACTAACGAACTGAGTGTGCACACAAACGTCACCTGGAGTACAAAACAGATGCAGCATCTGTCAACAGAGCGTCACATTTTAGAGCTGTAAAAGTTATTGCAATTAGCACCTATCACTTTAAAAACAAACATACCCATTTTTACATGAAATACATATTATTCTGTAATTACAGAAGAACAGTAGTTTCTTTTCTACCTTTCTCCTGCTCCCATCCTTACTACCATGGTAGTTGTAATAAATGAAAAACTAACAATAGTACTGACGGTTTCTGTAATTTATTCCTACAATATTATGCCCAGGTGAAAGAAGTTAATTACCCAACACTCCAACTCTCTTCACAAGAGCTCTGGAAAAAGTGCGTAAGCGTTGACAAGAGTGTTCACTGCAACAACAGCAACTGTAAACACCCCATGGGCGGACAGGACGAGCAGTTACACCTCATACTCAATTCACTGAGAGAAAATGTAAATGCAATTTACCGGTTTGTAAATGCATTTTAGAGCCTCAGTATAACTTTGAGCAGGGACTGGTGTTTGTCACTGGTGAGAATACAGCAGGGGTTTAGTGGTCAGAAGAGGAATCAAGAGTAATTAGGGCTTCCTAACCCCACACATGTGAATAAGGTCAGCTGGTGAATGGTTGGGCTAGTTGTTAGTTAGCACTAGGGCTGTGCACCTCACTTTACACAGATTCCAGCATCTCCTACCCATTAGGAAAACCAGCTGGGACCTTCACAGAAAACTAACAAAAAGGGAGGATTCAAATGACTCAGGCTTACCATGTACCTCAGCTTCTCAGCCCTTATTCACCCTTCTGCTCACCCCCATGCCTCTGTTGCCACCAACATAGCATCAAACAAGTAAAACACATGCTACATGAAATCATTTTTCTTTTGTAGTCTAAGAGGAAAAAATTCCTGACTGGAGTGATAAACTTAAAGATTGCATAAATCACATTCACCCAAATTTTCCACTCTCAGGTTTTTTTTTATGACTGATCATGATATATTAATACGACAAATACCTTACAAATCAGTGCACTGAGAAGCTCTGAGCAGCTATGTAATATAAGGAGTCTATATGTATTTTATGCTGTTCAAATGTAAAATTATCTTTAGTTTGGGAACATAGCAGTTCAATGCAATGAACCAATCACTGCACTGAATGGAACATACCATTCCCTGCAAACTGGACAGGAGAGACACGCGTTGTCATGATAATTTTACCCTCTAGCTCTATCTCATGAAAGGTTCACTTGTAGGTTAACCCCTGTCATTAATAAGAGCTCATTGAAGGACACCAGAGAATGGCTCAAGAGAATGTCACAATAGCATCAGCCACTACATGAAGGACCACAGGCAGATTGACAAGCACAGCACAGAGATTCATAACATTTTAGAGTAGGACAAAACTACAGAATATTTCCAAAAAAGACCATTTAGTATAATGGATCTCTACTTATCATTACCAGTCTGATAAAATTAGTAGCTTGTCTTCATCACCCTTCTTGCCACCAAAATAAAATACATGTTCACTGCGTCTGCTTCCAGCCACTCATAGTATGAAACACAGGTTGGTGACATAGGATGTGATCCAAAAAGCCCACTAACTTCATTGGTGCTTTGAAATCAAGCTCATCAGATACAATTATTAAAGTTTAATCAAAATATTATTATATCGTCTTCACATCCTGTATAGGACCAAACCAGCAGATGGTCAGAAAGCAAAGAATATTTATGAACAAACTAATTATATTTTCCTTTTTAAGGATCAGAAACCTCAGCACTTCTTCCTACTTGGCAAATTAAGAAGACAAATCCTTAAATTAGACTAAAACTAGAGTAAATTTTAAGCGGCATAAAAGAATGTAAGCCCCTGGTATCTCCAGAGTGGTGACACCTCCCAACGAAACATTTCTGTTGCAATGCTGCAGATGTGTGGAAAAGATTGGGCGGGACAACAAACTTGTTTTAAAACTGTACAGAATTCAAACTCTCTTTAAAGAGAGATGGATGGACTATCAAATTTTGTGAACATTAAATCAAAGATGAAATACATTAACACACAGCTACAGGAACTCAGTATTTACTTGTGACATAGCCTGTCAAGTATGGGGTGTTTCATAGTTCAACAAGTAACATCTTTTCCACAACAGGGCTTACACATAAGGTCTTAATTTTTAAATTTAAATTCATCTTCTTCCTGTTAGATATTTATTAAATGTGAGAAGACAGGGAGAATGCCTAAAATAGGCATCTTTTAGGAAGATCTAAAAATGTGTCTGCCCTTCATTACATATGTCATCACATCATTATAATTACTTGTAATGTTATAATTACAACATGCAAAGATTTATAAGGCAGATAAACTATAGAGTAACTATTTGGATCACCTTTTGATATGACACAATATTTTAATTAGATGACTCAGCACAGTACTTTCAAAGACAAACTGTTGAATGTCCACTCTACAAAAGAGGATTAATTTTTATGTGTCTATTTTGAATGCGAAATAAAAAGAAATAAACAAGACAGCTAGCCTGCTACAACTTTTTTGTTCTAATTTAATTATCAGTGAATACACTGAGTATGTTTGGCCTCTAATTTCATTTACTACCAAATGTCAAATTTAATAGATAGCCATAAACACTTAAAAAGTGACTGTTTTGAGTTTCAAGATCTACTCTGTCACAAAAATCATGCTCTTTCAGGCACAGTTCCAAAAGGTGACCTCGTCCAGAAAAAATGTTTGCCCTATGAAAAAAACCAAAGCCTGTATTTATGCGTAAAATTCTTCACGATGTTTTAAAATGTTTATATTATATATGGAGAGTTTAGTTCACCTTGGATGAGTCTCATTATTTCACAACCAGTTAAATGCCAATGGAGTCAAAAGTCAGTCTTTAGAAACAGCGATGAATTTGGCTGAGTGGGAAGAGAGGTCAAGGCTAGGTCAGTGACACCTAGTATAGTCACTCACTGCCCTCCATCCCTTTCAAAAATAAGAAAGCAAACAAACAGAACTTTATATAGCACAGAAGAGCAATTTCTTTTAAAAGCTGCATTTAAACTCTCGAAAAGAAAGCAAGTCAAAGCATCCTGGGCTGGCATTCAGTTCCCAGCCTCTTTCTTCCCCACAGAAAGCTGGTTAAAATTTCTGAATTGCTATACATTTTGTAGCAGCATCCTCACATCAAGTACCAACCTCTGAGGCCACCTTTTCCTCCCTAAAACTCAACAGCTATTCATCCTCTCTCATGATAAGCCTTTTCCTACACTGTGAAGTGTGATAAAACTAGCATGGAACACACAATAAACACACCCACCTCCCGGCGGTCTACAGCACACTTTGGATCACTCTTAAGAATTACAAAACAGCGTATCTCAGACATCATCTACCTTCAATACACAACCCATCAAATCAAGTAATGTGACTGATTTGGGGGATTCAAGTATTAAAAGAGCCTCAGACATCCTTACCCATCTGCTACCAGCTTCAGAGACAATACACGAACCCACACACATTACTCAATACCTTTTAAGCAATACAATACATTTATTATTCATGCTTACTTCTTCAAGTCTGTTTTCACTTACTCTAAGGTACACTATTCAGCATGAAAACATGAAAATTAAAAAGCAGAATTTATCACATAATGGAGAGATATTCGATTAGGCAAACACAGCTGATCTTTCCAATAATTTAACCATCTTCCTCTTCGAACAAAACATTTTAAGGTGTTAAGATGCTGATACCAAGATTAGTACTCACAGTTGCTTATAACTCCTCCAAGTGGGTCACCCTTGAAATCAAACTCAATGTCCATGTATTTTCCCTATGAAAGAAATATATTTTAAGACTATAACTTTTGTTTAAGCAAAATTGCTCAAGGCATTTTTAAAGAACTTAGTTGGCCATTTTTACAGGGTAAAGGAAAAATCTGGCAACCTCCTGTACACTCCACCAAATTCTGAAAACAGAAAATGATTCAAAGCTTTTAAGACAATTGCATTATCACAGAAATTTTCATGAGAAAAGCTTTAATCAGGTTTGTAATGCAAAACAGTAATTTCTAAGGTTATCTATGAAGAAAAAGCACATTATACAAACGTTCACCAGAAGACCAGAACACAAACAGTACTTGTGGCCATGTAGGTATTATCATGCTTATTAACATAAGAACGCAGGAAGAAATTATGTTCTATGCAGTCTTATTTTCTCAGTGTCAAATCTTCTGGGAGTGTGAATGAAGGCAGCTGAAGGATAGCCGTTCAGTTTGGCTTTAAGGACTGGCTGGCAATGATTACAGTTAAGTAATCGTGGGGTGCCTGTCCCTAAGCGTGTGCCTGCCTTGTAAAAGTGATGGATTTTTCCCACTGAACTCTTTCCCTCGTAACTCAGGAGACCAGAGGCAACAATTAACAGACTGTCACTGCAAAAGCGATTTCATTTTCAGCTGTACTGCCGCAGTGCGTTTCCTTGACTTCTGTTTGACTTTTCCACATCACAGAAGATCGCTCTGGCCTTTGCATCATTTTAATTTATATGACAAGTGTTTAATGTAGTAAGAGCTATGTTTAACAGTGACAAAATGGACAGACCCAGACTGTGTAGAAAAGGCAAAAAGCAGTGCAGCTCACGTTGGCAAGGAAGTTTAGAAAGATAAAAAACACTGGTAGTAATTCAAACAAATTCCACAAACCATGCGCAGAAATGATCTCACCACCCTCTGGTGCTTACTTAACAGAGGACAAAAACAACCTATTGAAAAGAGAAGCCTTGTGTTTATACTTCCTTATTCACTGCATTTAGGAAGAGTTTTCTTTTTTCTTTGTCTTTTGATTTTAATTACAGAACATAAAAAACAAGCACTTCACATTGACTACCTCAAAGATATTCTCTAATTTACTGGGTATTTGTCAAGAAAGGCTTGATTCTAAAATCTATTCTCATTGCTGCCAGCTGAGGCTCACTAGACAGGACAGTACTTGTACTTTCTTGTTTGAAGTTAATTCTGAGCCGATTCAAATTTCTGAGATAAAGAATTAAATCAGATAATTAAATTTTGATTTCCCAAGGACTGGGCCAACTGGATGTTTCCAAAAGTATTTTTAGCTTTGTGTTTATAAGCAAGGACTTGAAAGGCAAAATAGTAGTTGGTTGCACTTTGTCCTGGAAAGACTTCTGCTTGCAAACGGCTTGCTTCTCCTCTTTGTTGTCTCCTCCTCCTTTCTGTAGTACGCCAACTCTGATAGTTGCATTTTTTCTACCCTTTCTATCCAAAAGAATGTTCTACAGTGCCTCAAGTTTTGGCTCTGACCTTGTGATGAAGACCCTTTGTTCAGTTCACAAGCAAGGGGTCAACAGCTGCAGAAGGAGCGTTCATAGCCACGTGGAAAAATATCACCAACGCTCGAGACTCAGAAAAGGAGAGAAGTCTTGCACGTGGAAAAAAAAAGCCATTCTCCAGTGTCACGATATCCCAGGCTTTCATCCATTTGCTTTTATTCACAATGCCCCATTTTCCCAGTGTATTAATTTGTCTTCTGTTGTCTACTTTACTCATCCCACAATATTACTCTTCTGCACACAACTGGGCAAGTTGGAAGTTGCATTCAGTCTTCTGATTTTAGCAGGAGAAACTGTGATGAGTATTCACACTTCTGAATCTCCCGACTTCAGCTTCAACTTTTTTATTTTTGCCAATTGTTAATCCCTGTAATTTCACATTCAGTTTCATGCTAAAAAAACCCTGAACTTAAGCAGCTGATTATGAAGAATATAAGCAAAAAAGAAACATTACAAATGTTTATATTAAAACTAAAGTTGTAAACACAGTTTGAATCACCATAAAATGAAAAAGAGAACCTCAAGTAGCAACTGTAACAAAAAAATGTATACATGTGGATGGAAAACAAGATCATGCAGGAAGATTGACTGGCTAAGCACACCAGTTGCTAGGCTCATGGTCGCTGACTTTAAAGCCACCAGTGCCAGAAAATTAAAGAATCCAGCTGCACTGTAATTATGTTTTCATCCGGTCACAGACTGTCACATCCTAATTTTTTTCTTTTTTCTTTTTTTTTTTTTTGCTTCTACTTTAAATCTCAATAGAGCCCTATGCCCACACATCAGAAGCCAACCAGCTTTCTGACAAGGAGAAGAAATATCTTTTTAAAAGAAGGGTGGCTGCTAATAATGCACTGGTAGCACAGTGGGGAAGGAGAACATGCTTGAATGTACAAAATGAAATATTGATTGCTGCTGAAGGTGTTTGCCTTCTCCTAATACCACAGTCCTCAGACTACCAGAAAGTTCTCTCTCCAAATTATTCATTCCCTCCTTACAGATGTCTTGATGGCCAACAAGGTAAAACAGAAAAAAAACCACAATGTAACATGCTCCCCTAAACGGAATTTAAATTCAGCCTTAAAGAAAATACTTACAAATCTAGAGGAGTTGTCATTCCTCACAGTTTTGGCATTTCCAAAAGCTGGAGAAAGAGAAAAACAAATGTGACAACCAAATCTATCAGAAAAAAATATATTTAAATGCTAAAATACCTATGACAGTTTAGATATTTAAAGGAATCTTAGACTGCTGAGAAACAATACCCTGTTCACTGTATGGGTATCAGTCACTGGGGACCCACAAAGTGTGACAGACATGATCATAAATGAGAAAACACCTATGGAAGTCCAAAGAAGTTTCATCTCAACACCACCTTTGTTTAAAAAAAGAAAAAAAAAAACATACAAAGGGAAATGGTTCCAAGATAAAACTGCACCTGGATTGAGCACATATTCTTGGGCTTTGAATCATCAAATTCAAAATTTTATTGCCCAAATAACTTTAAATATAAAAAATACTTCTTTCTCTTCATTTCAGAGAAAGAAATTAAACTTAGTTCCCAGAACTGAAGGTGGTAAAAGATGGAGGCCAGAAGAGAGGAAATTACGGAATGAAACCTAAAGATTGCTTGCATAGGACACTTTAACCAATGCTTTGAAACTGATTTATTTACGTTATTCCAACACATATATACTAGCTTAAGCTGCATATTAATCAGCTGAAATAAGTCTAATTTACAATGTAAGTTTAGGACACTCTCTTCAGCTTGACATAAACTAGCTTTTTGAATAGTTTGGGTTTCATTTCTTTAGCTCAAGTTTTCTGACAATGGAAACTCTCCGAGAAGGGACTTCCCAGGGCTACATTCAGATGGGCAGCCACCCGCTTAAAACATAGGCAGGACAAGAACTCAAACTGGAGGACAATTCAAGCTCTAAACACACACATTGTCAAAGTGTGTCAAGTCCAAGAGGAGTGTCCTCTACATTATTAAGTATAGCACTCCTACTCTAACAGGAGACTTTATTTATCCCAGTATTTATTTATATAGCACATATATTTTCAAAGATCAAGTCAAGTCAATGTTTTTTGGACAGAAATAAATACATGCTTTTAGGCTTCAACAAACTTGCATGAGTAGACTTATTCTTGATCAAAGAACTGAAGCCAAAAGGAAAAGTTTGCTGCTCCTGAAGGCCAAGGATAAGTGAAAGAATTGTTTTAAAAATCTTTATGCCCTGCAATAAATCATCTTTTCAACAACCAAATCTCTGAGCTGCATTTTCTTAAACTCGGTGCTGAACAGTAGAGTCATTTATAACTGCACAGAATCAAGCACAAACGTTTCATTATAAAGCATGAGACACATTCCTCAGTTTTCCCTTAACTTCATTGTTTCTAAAAGTTAATTTACAGTAGCAACTATAGCTTAAAACAAAAAATCCCATAAGATAAATTATGCATATATAACATTTATGTCATTTTCTTGCACTGAAGCTCAACCAAAACAGAACTACATAACCAAAGAAAAATAAATCTAACCACAAATGCTTAAGTTCTGTCTAAAATGTATATAAGCAACCAGGCTTGTGCAGCAGCCTCATGGAATAATCCAGTCTCCTACCTTCCAAAAAGCTAAACAGGCAGTTACCAGCACACCAAGTAGAACAAATGCCTTAAAATGATAAGGCACTCTTCTATAAGCTTAGTCTATTTCTCTTGCATTAAAACAAAGATCTGCAAACAAACAAGAAATCCAATATATTTGGCAGTCCCTGGGGAACAATCCAGCTTTGGCAAGAGAAACCTCCATACTTCCCATACTGGCTAGATTTGAAATCTGCCTTCCAGGACAGTGATAAAAGCAACACAGCTTTTTTCTGTGAATCCAAAACAATGGAAGATTGCAATTCCCCCATTCAGCTTTAAGTGGGACATATCTGATCATCAAAGAAAGGCTTATCCAGCACTTTTATTATTCTTAAATTTTAACATTTCATTCTTTCTTTACAAGTCTTTGCTTACAATTTTTGGGGGTTTTGTACAGTCGATGACCACATTTTACCCATCCAGTTCACTGCTCTCAGTCCAGTTTTGCATTCCTTTCCACTTTTTTTATTCCCCTCTCCATTTTCTCATGTATACATGAGTGCTTGCTCCCTACAGACTCCAAATCACCACATATACATATAGATAGCTAGGCAATAAATAAAATGCTGACACTCAACAGTCTTACAAACACTGCATATCATCTGGCCATAATGCAAAATTATTGTACAGCAGTCATGAGAATTTGTCTTAGCACCATAATAGCTTAAAAGAACAGTGGGAAAGGCTGAGCCAGGAATCAACACAATAGACCTAAATAAGTCAACTCTAACCAAGGCACTTCTGAAGGCAATTATTAGACAATGGGACAAAACTGCAAGCTTTGGGGATCATATATCCTATCTCCAGGAAAAATGAAGATCCTGTTTCTGGCAGCCAACGTCTTTAAATTAAAATGACTAATTAAAAAGTCTTTCATGAGAGAGCAGGAAAGGCAGTTGTCAGGAAGACAGGCCAACAGAGTCACCAGACCCAGAGAACAATAAGTCTCAGGGAACAGGCATGCATATGGATTGGCTTAGTTTTTTCTAAGTTCCATTTCTTCACCCTTTTTTTCTAAAAGAAAAAAAACTGCTTTACAGAGCTTGTTTGTTTACTAGAGACTATACTAATATAATCTGGAAGGAAATGAATCAGAGGGACTGAAGTTGAGTCTTTTGATACAGCTAAGCATCACCAAGGCAGGGTGAAGAAAGAGTATGCCCTCAGAAAGCAGCAGGAGTCTGAGAAATATGACCTAACTTCCTAAGCTCTCCCTTCATGAGGGAGACAGTTTTCTTCTCAAGAAAACTTTTCCATCACTGAACAAAATCTTGTAGCTGTCTTCACAGAAAGTATCTCCTATGGGTTTGGACACCAATTCACAATGAAATAACAACAGATACCGTTTTCCAACCCAGCTCAGCAGGAACACTGATACACCCAGAGGTAATATGCTCATAAATGCTGTATGAGATTCTTACCTTCAAGAACTGGATTTGACTGCAAAAGTTGTTCTTTTACTTGATTAACCTCCGCCCCTTTTCCACACACAGCAGCTACGTATGACATGACAAGTTTGCTTGCCTCTGTGGGGGGAGAGCAAAATAACACAGTGATAAGTATTGGCAAATAGGCCATAAAATGTTTTGCAGTCATTTTCACCCTGCCAGACAGGAACTTTAAGCGCATTGCATTTCAGTTGTCTTCTGTACCATCTGGAAATTAGGAAAGAGCACATCCTGCTATGAGACCCATGCCAACGTATCAGCAGCCCTATTCACTTAAATAACTAGAGCCTTCCTGAGCTAAAGAAGCCACCAGTGGATATGGCACATTACCTGCCAGTTTTTCATTTAGGCTCAGTAAGAGGTATTCAGTAAGGAAAGAGCAGTATCCCTAGCTGACACATTGGAAATGTTTTAACGTAGCTTGAAAAAAATAGGCCCAAGCAGTTTCAAGATGCAAAATTCAATCAGTTTATATCAGCAGATACACAATAACACAAGTGTAAACAGACAACACTATACACACGTAATTACAACTTTAAAGTACAAGTAAATGAGTAACTGCAACAATCCCATAACATTACGCAGTCTGTTTCAAAGTATAACAAATAGAGAAAGTGAAGCATTCATTTAAACAATGAAATTAATTTGAAGGTACAAACTTTTAACAAAGTCTTGAACATTTTTGGACTCTCAAAGCTGGGTTCATATGGGTGTCAATCACCCATATACAGACAGAAACAAATACTAAATAATCAATCTAACCTTTATGTTTTTGCTGGTCAGGACAAAGAGCAGCTGAGAAAGGACTGTGTTTATAAACAGAGTCTGTGATGTTTGGTATGATGCAAGATAGTGAAATTTGAGGCAATATCAGCTAATATACAATGTAATTACCAACAGCTGGAATCCCCATCAACTCAAGACAGTGGTCATAAAAAACCCATTACTTGTTCATCAGAGATCTGTTACAAATTTAAGGGTTTCATTTCAGGAAAGAACTGACAAACAAGAAGTTATCCCTTGATTTTTTTCCCATTTAATCAAATTTGTTTGCTAGTATTAAATTACTATCCCATACTGTAGAGAAAACTGAGCAAACCTGCAGCATAGGAAGCAAGAAAGGAGCAAGAGCTATAGATGTGTTCATAAGGCCTCCCATTTCCTTTAATCGTGCCTCGAACGCAGCTTTCATTTTTAAGAATCTGTTCCCTTCAGAGCTTGGAATTACCAAATTATTTGAGTTGAAATATTTCCTAAAACAGTCAACAACTTTAAGTAGAGCTACTCAATCACTGAAAGGAGAAACCACTGAAGCAGCAAATAAGCTATTATAAAATAATAAGCAGTAAGAACACACAATGACTTCAAGATAGGCTTTGAACATCACTGAAAGAAAATAGAGGCCCTTTCTTTTGTTAGGAATGCTGTTTGGTCCAATAAAGAGATCAGGAAGGGAATTGTCACCTTAATATCTAAAAATATTTAAAGGCACCACTTATTCTGGTAATGTACCGTGTTTCCTTGCACAATGTTACTATTGATTAGCAATATAAACATGCAGTGAAACAAGAAAAAAAACCAAGGAAGCAAATTTAAAAACTGATTAAAAAATTTAAAAACCCCCAAACTGATGACAGTTTAATTTCACTGAATTTCACTGAATTTCTAGAGTTGGAAGGGACCATAGAGATCATCTAGTCCAACTCCCCTGCTGAAGCAGGATTGCCTAGAGCTAGAGCATGTTACTCAGGACTGCATCCAGGCGGGTTTTGAAAATCTCCAAAGAAGGGGACTCGTGAGGCTTCTGTCAGCTGCCTATAGAATACTTCATCAGTCTTTATATCCTGGTTTGGGGGTTCTTCCAGCCAAATATCTGGCTACCAAAACTCTAAAACAGAGTTATATAGGATCTGTACTAACAAGTCTGTTTCCTCAACTCCAGGAACTTCCTCCCCATCCCCTCTTTTTTTTTTTTTTTTTTTTCTCATCCCATCCCCTCTTTTTTTTTTTTTTTTTCTTCTCAGCTAGTAGCCCCATTTCAGCAACAGTAGTTACATCAGATGTTAGCAAGAGAGTAGCATAGATTCCAAGTCAATTGTTAATTTGAATTTCAAACCCTATTTTATTCTGTACTTACCCTTTATAAAGAAGAAATAATTCATGAGGGAGAGCCTGAAAGCTTTCTGGCCATTTCAATACTCTGTTACAAACCAGCATTACTTTGCTGATGTATGATTTTGCATGCTGATAAGGATACTGTATTAACATGTGATAGGACTCCATCGTGGTGACAATGTGAAAAAACACTTAGTTATGCAAGTTGACACCTACAGCAACGAGCGTGACAGCATTCATGTTCTGCAATTGCCGGACACAGAAAGATACTGATATCTCTCAACTCTGTTTACAGACTCCAGCACCACTTTGCAAGACTGAATAACTCTGAACCTTTTTGAATAAGATCAAAACTGCTTATTACCTGTTTTTCCAGCTCCACTCTCTCCCGTAATAAGGATGCACTGGTCTTTGTCCTGGTCCCTTAAAGATCTGTATGCTTCATCTGACAGAGCAAAGCTGCAAAGTAAGAAAGAGTCAATTAAGAATCAGATAAAACAAATATGAACAGTAACCACAATCCGTCTTTCACATCCAGGCAGTGAAAAAAACAAAACAAAAGAAACAAACAAAAACACCAAAACAAAAACCCCAAGCCAACCCCCAAGTGCTAACGTTCTACAAGTTGTAAAGCACCCACTTTTCAGAATATAAAGACGCACAGAACCAAAATGGGTACTTTTTCTCAGTGGCTTATTTAGACTTTCTGTGAAACAAGCAAACATAACCTCCAAGTTTTTCTATACAGAGCAAGCTCAAAACAAATGGACAGAATTTCAGGGACACATAGGTAGCTTTCTTCAATAAACAAAATGTCATATTCTTCATTGAACAAAATGTCAATGCATCAACAGGACATGTTCTGTCTGAAGACACTTAAGAAAAAGAAAACAGCGGAGTCCTGAGCACTCACAATACCATAAGCTGCAATTTCTACTCCGAAAAATATGAAGAAATCTCAGAATCTTATGAAATATTGAGCATTTTAAGCATTCAGATATTGCTAGACTTTTGTATAAATATGCAGAAGTGTTTGCTGATAAGTATGTTCTTAACTCAGTAAGAGTGATGTCATGCAGTGAAATTTAATAGTAAGAATCAACAGCTTTCCTGTAGCAAAAATGTCTTTCCATGGAGCTCAGAACATCATGACCATGAAACTACTGGGCTGCAATTTGAGCCCAGATGTGCTCTGTTGCCATGTAGCAACACATATTTTGGAGAAATGCAGATGTGTTACTTATATTTAGTTTTCTTTAGTAGTAATTCTGAGACAGAGTAATATTGATTTTGTTTCAACTGCATTTTTCAGTTCATGGAATAAAGGACTCTGGAAACTGAGCATCAGAACCACCTGGAAAAACTTAAGCAAGTAGTGTCTGAAAAAGGACAGAAAAGCAAAATCCAAATAAAAAAAGCACACTTGCATTATGCAGCTTAAAGAAAAAAAATCTGATAGCCAAAGCTTTTTTTTTTTTTTACATGAAATAAACATACATTCAACAGACCAAGAGCTTTGTTAGATTACTGCACTTAGTAAAACATTTAGTGTTTGTATGTACTGAAAAGTGAACATTGTTTATTATTTACAGAAAACAATGTATGAAAAATAGAAACTGACTCTCAGGTCAACATAAAATGCATAATCATTGCAGGTTCAATACACCTTTTAGAAACCTGATTTCTTTATTCTACAACAGTTCAGGAGCTTTGCATTCAGCTGATAGCTACAAAAAGATCAAGCATTTGTTTTGAATAACATAGCCCTATAGGACTTTCACAGGCAACCTCAGTCCCTTTTTGATAAGCAAGCTCTTTGTCATGATACGAGTTAGGGGTAGTACAGACAACACAATATAAGTAGCAAGAGCCTTATCTAGAAGCTTTTCTAGAGGCTTCTATTATGTATATTAAACCTACATATACTCAAATTAGTTCATACTTATTTCTACCAGTGTCCCTTAGCTCAGGCAGTTCTGCCTGGCATCTCTCATCCAAAAAAGTTTATGGACAAAGCATGTCATATCGTTCCCAATTTATTATCACAGGCATCACAGTATAAACACTGTTTATACTTCCTCATCACTCATCAGTATTAGATTCATCTCATATTTGCTTATTTGGGGTTTGTTTGCGTATTTGTTTTTATGGTTGCATTATGCTATCAGTTTGGCCACCCTGCAAGAGACCAGCACATCGAGTGAGTGGTATTCTGAAAAAGTTGGAAAATGAAATACCTTATGGCTCCTTTACTACTACATAATCACACCTTCCCCTCCCTGTCTAGTTCCGGCCAATGATGCTCATGTCACTGATTTCCCCCCCCTCTTTGTGTCCCACTCTTGTCCTCTCCTGCAGCACATCTGCCTGTCTAGTTGTATGACCAACCCAGGGCTCCATCTCTCTCACTGCTTTTCTCGCCAGCTTACATTGTCTAAGGCAGTAAATTACAATTCTTCTCTCTGCACAGATGGTTGGGCGATCCACTTAACAAGCACGATCAAAGGTCATTAACTCCTTTTGATACATATACCATTGAACCCGAATTAACACTGATCTCTCAAAACTTAATACTGCTATGGTGATTGAAGCATTTGAACTCAGCAGTTCAACTGGAGGTGAAAATGTGTTTACGAGAAAGTAGCCGGCTGTAATGTTTTTAGCATTACAACAAATTCAATCTGTGATGTGGCCAACATGCTGGAGAACTAGCAAAAAAAAAAATATTCTGCTGCTGCTGGGAGACCATGACACAATTTCTGGCATCCACTTTACTGTCCGGAATCCAAACTACAGTAGCAATAACACTTTACCAGACTCTCTTACAGGACATATTTAGGAAATGAATAATATTTGTTGAACGCTGCTGAAGACATACTTGTAAATTGAAGAGTACAACACGTGGCACTCTGAAAAGCTTACTCCAGCACACATTACATTCCTTCTTGCAAGGAAAAAAAAGAAGGCAGTAGGATGAAGAGAAAAAGAAATAAAACTGAACTGACCATTCATGGGCCATGTGTGAGAACATTAATACTAATGCTGTGGTTTCCATGGGTCAGGAAACTGTCTTTCAGAGGGAAGGTAAGACTCTGCAATGCTTTTCAAACTTACAGACTGGACGGCTCATTCTGTGCCTGCTGTCCTTCAAACAATATCAGCCATCAACTTGTATTTCACTGTTGAAACAACTTTCTTGGCAGCAGTTTCATGCCAGAAAATGAAGTCAGCATCAAGCACAGAAAAAGTATTCTCTCTGTTGATATACTGAGTTACGAGTTAATCAGCTTAGTAACCATTCATCTTTTCTAATACCCTGAATTTTAGTTTCTCAACAGCCCCTGTCAAAATATATTTTACTGCTTGATGTATTTATTAACTCTGCCTGCACTGCATAGTTAAAAACACCATATCACGCTTTTTCTCCTCCCTCTGCAGAGAAACTGGGTCTGCAATGAGACCTCTAAAGCTGGAGAAGAGAGTAGGATTTAATCCAGTTCTGGTTTTATCCAATCTAGTCAGAGACGCTTGACATACATTATATTTCCCCCCAGTCTACACAATCCAGCAAAGCCTAATACTTCACAAGTATATAAATTACTATCTGCTACAGACAAAAGAAAAAGTAAGTTGACTCATTTCAAAAGAAGTTTTGCATATGTACTTATCAAAAGTTATCTAGTAGAAGCGTCCTAAAATCTACCTCTGATGTTTCAACCACTGCTCCAATATGGAGGATGCATAACCAAGAGAGTATTTAAATAACTAATATTTCTTTGTCTTTCTGGAATTGCATAAACAGCATTAGACACATTTATGTCAGAGCCCAAACAAAGATCTTTATCTCAAAGAAAGAGATAAATCTATTCATTTGTCATTTCGACTTTCAAGGCACACCATTATACCCCACAGTTCTTTCCAACTATTATTGCTTTCTATCTTTGTAATAAATAAAAAAATAAAAAAAAGCAACAAACAAACTTTGAGCCTTTTAGTTCAAACTCTGCTTGATCAAAAAATATCATTTTATGTTATTCCCCATTTGTTACAAACATATAAAATAATTTCATTTAAGGTCATTTTAGTTTAGCACATTTTGATGATCCATAGACCACAAAGACTCCTTCTAGTCTTTCCCTTTTAGCAACACTAAGAGACACGGCTCTGTAACGTCAACATTTGCAACTATAGGTTTAAACCACATACCCCTCTTTGAGCGACCTCACAATTACAGAGCCTAAGTAAAAATTTTAGAACAGTTTGTAGTTTAAAAAGCAGTTATAAACCATGTGTTTTGAATTAGCTGGTGAGTGTGTCAGCAGCGTCATTTACCATACCTTATAATAAGCTCTCGTTTGATTTTTAGGTTTTCATGAAAGAGGACGACATTCTCCTACCACAAGAAACACAGAAATATTCACTGGGAGTACTCTTTTAGCTAAGATTTAACTACAGAAGCAATTTGAAATCGAAACGCCACCCACACCTAGCTTAGTAAGAAGGCTCAGCTTTTTTTATAGCATGGCTTTTTCAGCCACATAGCTCCAGATGGCCAGAGCTGTCACAAAGTCCTAACACAAAAATTCTAACAAAGGGAAACAGCACATAGGCCTCCAAGGGGGCTTTCCAAAGGGCTCCAGTAGTTTTCAGCAGCACAACAGCATGTCTATGCTCTAACAGAGCACCAGGGTCAGGAAGAGACAGAAGGAAGGTTCCCACCCTCTCATGCCGAAGCGAGCATCAACTGATAGCGGTTCATTTGAACGCTTAGATTGCACCCACAATTACACCAGGGGTAAAAATTTTGCTCTTATTGTCATAAAATCAGCTCACAGGAGCAGCTCTTCTACCATCTTTTTCCTTCAAGCCCAAATCACAAGAATTGGTATTTGCCAGCTATCAGTACTTGACAAATGTCATAAGATATGTCATAAAATCAGCTCACAGGAGCAGCTCTTCTACCATCTTTTTCCTTCAAGCCCAAATCACAAGAATTGGTATTTGCCAGCTATCAGTACTTCTTTCCGCTGTCATTTTAATTCTTCCTCTTATTTCCCTTAGCATTCTCAATTAACCATAGTTAGTTAACACTGTCTTAAACTCCCTCCAATTGCTTTTCTCATGCACTAACAGAGTGAATTCCCTTCATCCCATCTTCACTGGCTATTGCTTTAGTTCTGGGAGTCTTGGTCCCCATTTTAAAACATCTGTTGCTTAATCTTGGCTTGCAACTGCAAACTCATTTGCTACTTTCAAAGGAAGTTAAGAGAACCTCTCTTCTTGACCGTTCCAATTCCTCATGAAGCAGGGCCCTGGTATCACTTCACTTCTCCTCAGCTGTGTCTAAACACACTGGTAGGATACTAGAAGTCAGTGCTTATCAGAGACTATATACCATGCTAGACTAAAAAGAACAGTAAATTGCACGTACATTGTTAATGTAGATTTTACTTAAAATATAGTTCATATTATTTTTTTCAAGTTTAATTAAGGGCATCATTTAAGTTCCTTCTCTTTCTGAATGCACAGAAGTGCTCAGTAACAGGGTAACAGCAAACAAATTATTTCCTCCTTTCACAGCATGCAGTGGGAAAACATCAGAATCGTAGTTTGGGCATAAAAATTCCTAATAACCTGAGCTAGGAACAGCGGAAGCACATTCTGTAAAGGTCTTTGAGGCTTTAAGTTGTAAATCATCACTACTTGCTATATATGTTCCCCCCGCCCATTGAAGCTCAGTGGAAAATTCACCATTCAGGAAAAACAACCGTAAGAGATTATTTATAGTATTAGCTCATAGTGCACAATCATTTAATCTAATTGCCCTGAGGATAAAAAGTGTACTCCCATTTTCCATAATTACAAACTGTCTCATGTTCAGCACTTTGACACACTTGAAAAGAAAAGGTTGATTAGCCTGCCACTGGAGTGAATAATATAACAGCTAAATTGATGGAGCATCAGCTCGGATAGACCTTCACAGGCAAGCAGCTGCTCTTTGACAAATGCCAATCAGGAAAAAATAAAATAAGTTTAAACACCGGGATAAAGAGCTGTGCTAAGACAGATGGAAAGCCTTTTCTCCTATTCATATTCTCCAATTTTATTTTCCTGGTGAGCAGAGAAACCTGTTTTATCAACAATACTATGTGGCTAATATACACAGCAGAAGGGTACCTCCTGCGTACGCTTCCCACTCTGTTAATTCATGTTAGCAACTGTGACGTTATTGGATGCAGAATAAAGCCCAAAGCTGTGTAAACCACCCCATTTGATTTGTAAGCAGCAGCTGTAATTTATGGAAGGGAGAGAGTGGAAGGGAGGGGGAAGAGGACAGACAAAGCCACTTTTGATTTTCAAGAGTAAAACACTTTAAAACGCAGGCTAATGGTAAGCCAGAGAGATTTATTTTCTGTTCCAGTAGACTGGGAAAATAATATACCCTCCGATGCTCATATACACGCTGCAGGTTTAGCAGAAAAATTGATTCAAGCCACTATTCTGAGGTCTGGACAACAAGAAGAAAATGTTCTTTCTGAAAATCTTGTCTTTCTTTGGATGAAGCAGATTTCAGATGGCTTCAACTTGTGCCAGGGAAGGTTTAGATTGGATATTAGGAAAAATTTCTTCACTGAGAAGGTTATCAAGCATTGGAACAGGCTGCCCAGGGAAGTGGTTGAGTCGCCATCCCTGGACATACTTAAAAGATGTGTAGATGTGGTGCTGAGGGACATGGTTTAGTGGTGGACTTGGAAGTGCTAGAATAATGGCTCGATTTGATGATCTTAAAGGTCTCTTCCAACCAAAACAATTCTAAGATTGTATGACTTTGCCTCAAAAACCTCCCTACAGAGAGGTCCAGCTAATGCTTCTTCCCAGAATACTGTGCCTGCACAATCTCACAGCTCACCACAGCACAGTCTGTCTCTGACTCTTTCCTCTCTCACAGGATGGCACGTGTTTTCCCTCCAAGAAAGCAGGAGGCCTTATCTGTTTTGATCACTTCCTTTTTACTGACTGACAGTCCAAAAAAAATGTAATTTTTTTAAAATCAACAGTGGTCTTTGCCCAGCACTGTACACAAAAGCCAAAAATGCAGCCCATGGTTTTCTATTTCAACAACATCTAAGGCATCTCTTTAGAGCTGCATTTTAGTATGATGGAAAACAAGAAACGCCTTTTACCAGGAGCTTATGACCCAGCTGTTGCATTATTTCCCTTCAACTGGTGGAAAACAGGATCTCTGAAGCTGAGGATGACAGTGCCACTTTCTAATTCAGACTACAAAATCATTTCTTCCCCTAAATCTTAGCAAACACTATCAACCCCAGGTAAGAGTGTCCACATCCTGTATTCAGCAGCTCAGTCCTATAAGCTAGCAGTGAAATATGCCCAGCAGACTGTCAGGAGAGTGACCTGGGCTCAGGTCCAAGGTTGGGTCCTCCAAAGTAATGTAATATGGCGGCAGAGAGGAGCAGCGGGTAGAGCTTTGATGCTGCAGATAACCAAGCTGACACATCAGTCTCCTTCCCTGGTAACATGTTAACCATGGAAAGCCCACTAGGGCGTACCAAATTGAACTAAGGTGGACCAGTGCCAGCTGTACACACCATAAACACCTGCAGCTGCAGGCAAACAACAGGTATAACTCGTGATTTAGTTTGCCTAACGAAGGGAATTAAAATAGTGAGCTCTGACTTGGAGCAGGTTCCTGTTATCAGCTGAAGTGACTATATGCATAAGCCAAGGCGGGGGGGAAGCAAGTATCTCCACATCCTGCGCTTTTCAGAAAAGCAGCTTGGCTTGGATTCCCCCTTGGCCAGTCCCATTCTTTGAAATTAAATCAGCCAGCTGGATGCCACGTAACTGTCACCTCCTCACCCATGGGTCTAGCATGGACAAGTAACTCCCATTTCCAAGGCACAGCATTAAGCAGACGAGTTTGTAACCCACACAGCCTCTCACCCCACAGCCCGGGCTGCGCTGCCATAGGCAGCCAACCAGCCCCTACACAATCACACAGGAGGACACAGATGGGGCTCCTACAGCAAATCAGCCTGCTGTAATGTGCACTGCAAGGATTTCAAATTTCTTGGGGGGAAAAGACACTTCTGTTTACAAAACCAGTAATTTTACTGGGCTATGATATCCTTGAAGGGAAGTACAGGAAGTATTTTCCATTGTTTTATTAGAACCATATTTAATTACATGTAGTTTATTTCCTAAGATAAATCAGCACTTGCATTCTTGATTTAATGACTGCCTAAACCAGCCAACTCCTTACACTTGGTGGTTTTACTGCAGAAGTATATGCTGAACCTTTTTGGTAGCCACATTTTGTGTCAGAAGCTCCATATTGTTCCTTGACCTGGCAGCCTGACTGCACCAACCAAGCCTGTGGCCGTCTGCAAGGGAAACAGAAATGCTGGTGGCGAGAAACTCGTGTTTCTCCATGGACCTTCTCAAGCTTTGCAGCCCCTGAGGTCAGGCTTGTAAAATTGGGATTTATCCCATTAACAAAGGCATTCCCCAGTTCAAATGGAGTAGTAAGGGGTCAGACAGCTGAACAGGACAGTAAGGAAAGACAGACAAACTGATTCTCCTTGCTTGGCTTCTGTCAGAATTTAAAGGACACAACATTTTTTTTAAATCCCAGTTTACTATTTCATCTACATACTAGCAGATTTGAATTGCACCTCTGAACTCTTCCATATATTTGGAAATGGAGGGCTGGGGGGACAGGGAGGAAAAGGGGACACAAGAAAAAACAATCATTCCCTTTCTGCACCAAAATATCCAGACTCTCAATATTTTACAGAAAATTGAATTAGTTTCTGTACCTAATACAGCATGTGCTTGAAAATTAGGGAAGTTTGCTGGTCAAACACACGTGTTCAGTACATGTCAGCTTTGACCAAATTTTACATAAAAGAAATCTTTTTCTGCAGAACAAGCTTTGCTTTGAGTATGCTGCTGCACCGTGTGAACAGCATGCTAAAAGTAAACTCCTCCAATAAAAAGGTAATTCATCTTGACTTAGGTGGCTAAACATAATACATATTACATCAAAATAAAACACTGAGAAACAACTATTCCTCATTCTTAAAACACTGATCATGGCTAAAGACAGGTCCTTACAATTATCCACAGCTATTTCAGAAAAAAATAGGCCCAGAGTACAGGTGAAGTGAAATACTTTGAAGACAATAATCCTATTAGAGGAACAATGATAACTGTAACTTGGCTTTTCCTGTACGGATGCGAGTATACTGTTAGTCGCTTTTTTTCTTTTTTAATTTATTTTTTAAATAGGATGTATCTTTGGGCTTTATAGTTTGAGTTTGTCAAAATCAGTGGCAGAGCAGAAGATACTCCATGTAAAAATGCCAGAGGCTTCTTGATCTCACAAATGGAAGCACAGTAGGACTCTATAATAGGGCTGTACTGCTTGCAAGGTTTTCCAGAGGCAGAGGAGAGGGGTGTGCTGCTCTTACGACTTCACACAGGAAAGTGTTTAGCAGACAGGCAGTGTTCCACAGTGCTGCCTCAAAAAATATACTCCTGCTTAGCAAAAAGAGAACCCGAATTTTATTTGCAGCTTTAAGAAGCACCATCCAGAAGTCAGAAATTTCCTCCTGATACTGGAAGGGCAGAGATATTCCAAGTCAAGTTCTGAATTCCACAATAAGCATGCTCGTGCAGGAACTTCCCTCACTGAAAATAATTTTATTGCAAAAATAAAAACACTATATTAGACAAGCTTGCTCTACTCTGCTAACTGAAGAATGATAAGTAAACTTATTCCTTTATTCTAAAGTAGTTAAAGGTGTTCCAGTACTCAGGGGAAGATGAACAGTGAAGTGAGGTGCTTGGCTTTCAAAGCTCTCATCTCACAAAGACAACAGCATACTCTAGCACACTAAACTCCAATATGCTGCACATACCTAGGACTGTCTCACATAAAAAGATGCACGTTGGAGTGACTTCATAGCTCTGCCTGGTGAGATGGGTAAAGAAACATCAGCCATGTGTTAATGCAATAGACTGCACTGGAAGGCAACACCATTTGCCATCAGAAAAAATGCCAAGCACTCTACCAAATTCTTATTACAATATTGGAGAAATCAGACTATTATCACATCCTCACAGCTGTTTGTAAGCTGAAATAAGTTGCTATTCATCAGATTTGAAATCTAGGCTCTGTAGCACAAAAGCTAGCATGCACCTGCCCACAAGTTCATCAGAGACAACAGTGACAAAACCGCAAATAAAAGTAATTCAGTTATCCAGAAATCATCTGATGGGCAACGTCAACATTACGTAATTACACAGGTATGTTGGTACTTGGAGGAGTTACTGAATTTTTTAATTTTGCATGTAATTATTAAGTACCCTTAACAGACCAAGTAGTTTGTTAGGAAGTTAAAAAGCCTTACGCAACTTCTTTCTGGCCTCCCAGCTCTCTTTTCTAAATGAAGTATCACTCATGAATCCCTGGATGAAGTAGGCACTAAAGCTTATCTGAGCTTCTGAGAGCTTGTTAGCTCAGGTAGAACATCAAGCTAATGAGCTTATTCAGTCTAAAACATGGCATTTGCTCAAATTTGTGCGTGGGATGACTGGTCAAAGCAAGAAATGAAAAGCCTTTTCCAAATTGCTCAAACACCAGGCTTCAGTCCAGCCCACAGGGACTATTTCCAGGGACAATATGTTTCAACAACCCTGTCCTTGGTTGGTCTGCTGATGCTCAAGGAGGATGTCAACTGCACACATCTTTTTTGTCCTGTGGATACATCATCTCTAAGAATTGTCTTGGAGCAATTACTACCTGACAGTTCGAACTCCACAAGATTTAGCAACTAAAAATCATCTCTGCAGTATTTAAGAGGATGTATACAAGAAAAATGCAGATTTGAACTAATTTACTGAAATGACCACAATTAAGCTGTCTCTGTAGTTCAGACCTTTGTTTGTAAACCCCAGTCCCAACTCTCTTATCTATTCAAAACATAAGTAGAAGATTATTCAGTGTGCTAGACAGTAAATATTAAGACTGTGTATTTCCTGATTCATAACATGAAAAAGTTTATCTTTAATAACCCAAACTATATTAACCATAATGTACCCAGAGTTGAAGAAATTGGAGTCTTTTGCATAAAGCCACCAATAAAAAGAGATTGAATGGAAAACATTCTGCCTCTAAAGGTGATACAAAAGCCGGAATTTTACTGAAGTTTCTTTAAGGCTTTAAACATTAGCCTTGTTTACACTGTCTCCAAAACCACGACAAAGGCTCCTAGGACAGCAGATGGGCATTTTCTGGTGTGTTATAAATTGCTAAAAAAAAAAAAAAAAAAAAGAAAAAAGAGAGCAAGCAACTGACTGTTATGTTTTCCATCGGAAAAGAACTGCCAAAGATTTTGAGTGTCTTTGTCTTCGTAACTACTCCATTCCAAAATGCTTCAAGCACTGGAGAGGTGCCGGTTATTTATAGGGTATGAGAGAACACAAAAAATGTCTGGCCCCTTTAAGGCCCCTTAAGTGTAATAAATAATAAAAAAAAAAAAAAAAAGAAAGAAAAAAGAGGGAAAAAAAAAAGACAACCATTAAACACAATGAGACACTTCCAATGAAAGGACGACAGCTGTTCTTAATTGCAATTTGAAATCCCAGATCTTAAGAGAGTATCATGCTGCCAATTCAGGAAAGGCATAATGAAAATTCTGGTCTATGCACACACAATGCATAAAATGCAATTTGTTTCACTTCTGACAGAGCCTCTACCTTCCTTCCCTTCAGTCTGCATTTAAGAATTGACATAGTAGTGTCTCCTTTGAAGTACTTCTCATTCTTTTCAGTGTGCAAAAAGTCCCCAAATTCTAATGATAAGAAAAATGAAGCTATCATATCCTTTTTTAAATATCAAGTTACATTTAAAGCCACATGAAGTGTTCAAAAATGCTTCTTTTATTTCCAGGTCGCACCACAACATCAGTCAATTTTCTAATCAGAAGAACTTCATTTTATTAAGCAGCAAAAAGAAAAGGCTAGCCTTAGTTCTAGCCTAGGCGTACAAATCAGGAGCCAGAAGCAGAACTATTTGAAATGTTGAGAAGAGACAAAGGGCAGTTGTGTGTTGACAAATGTGGAGAACTGCATTACAAAACTGAAAACTGCAGGTCCTTTCCTTTATTAAGTGCCTGCTTCATTCACAAAATTCAGCATACTGAATGGATTCCCAAGCCGTTTGTGTGAATTGGAGATTCTACTTTACGTGAAAATGCAAATTAATTTAAAAAAAAAATCTCAGCATTTTATATTCTAAAAATATCAACGGCATAATATGAATGCTAGCCAGAATGTTTGAGTTCCAGGAAAATGAGAGAAATGGGATCTGGCATAAAAGTTACCATTAGTTTAGACTACTGAAGCATTAACACACATCTCCAACTATTCAACAAGTGTTAAACATTCGTTTCACTTTTTAAAAAATTATCTTTGCTCTAACAATCTAGTCAACTCCTAAACTTTTCTTTTGCTTACAAATAAACATCGAGTATAACAAATGCACTCACATGCAAAAAAAAAGGAGAGAGAGAGATCATCACAGATAACTGAAAACATTTGAGACTATCCCTGACATGACTGAAGTCAAATGTGAAAGTATGCTGTGTACAGAGGTACAAGTAAATATTTGAAAACAGTTCTGAAAACAAAGTTATTTTGTTGAGGCTCTAAGCCAGCAGTTAATTCATGAAAGACGCCCCAAGATTATTTTCCTTCATACACCATGACAACAATTATAGAGTTACAGAAGCATCTGGAACAGATCTTGAGTTAAGTGTTTCCCTTACAAACCCACTATCTTTTAAAGGTACCTAATTGCATTGCTTGCAAGCTTCTTAAAAAGGTCCACTGGACACATCAGTGTTGGTTAGGACCACACACGGGTTTCCAAATCAGAAACTGATAGTTGAGCAGGCTCTACCAGAGCCAGGTAGGTCCTGCCCTCTGGCAGCAGGATGTCAGGAACTGTGAATGACAGCACTGCCAACTGATACGCTATGGAGACCGAAATAATTCATGAGCCAGTGGTTCTGGTGCTTTTCAATAATTTTGTCAAGGCAGCATATGCTGCTGTAGCTTCTGAGAGACAGAGAGATGCTGGAGGGCAAGACTAGAGGCAGGTCCTCTCTGCCTCCCGGGGTATTTTGGGAGACAGTTTTGTCTTGATGCTTTTTATATCCCCTATAGTCTATATATACACTCCTTCCTAGCCTAGGGAGTGTTTAAATGCCACAACAGCACAAAAATCCACCTGGACTCCACACTGCCAGGCTCTCTGATGTCTGGGAGAGTCTATGCGCAGGCAGCTGTGGCAGCTCCACCCCACCTGTGCTGCGGCTCTGCGGCTACACACAGCATCATATGTTTTCATGTTAGAAATCCTGTCCCCTAGGCACTTACAGAAAAATGACAGTGCCAGTGCCATACAAAAAGAACTTAAAGGGCCTTTTCATTTCTTAATTTAGGCAGTGCTACTTACAGGACCGATAGAAAGGCTCATTCCAGTGAACTTTGGAATCCAGTCTAAATGTCACTCAACTAAAAAAATTAATATAAAGCCCAAGATTCATCTATACACTGCTTTTCCAGGCTGATTATACTTTCTGGGTGTCGGGTGCATTTTTTGAGCCTCCTCACAACCACACGCCCTGCTATAAATCAATTCCTGTATTATTACACATTATTACAAAATTTCATGCAATCTGACACCGGCAGCAAACAAGCAACTACTGTTCTTGTCAATAACACTACATTCACCTCTGAAGCAGTGGGGTGACATGGCTGCATTATGTGCTACCCAAACCAACTAAAATAGCCCTGCTCAAGTTTCAGGAAAAAGCTAAATTTATTGTTGCAAGAGAGAGAAACCTTGCTTTATGCTCTAAGCCTTCAAGTTCACAAATCACTTCCAAAATGCTCTTTGGAGAACCAGATGGCCATTTCAATATGGCCACATCACAACTGCCTTCCACACAACTCTGTTTTCTCAGAAGGACTTCTGAAGTCTCCTACCAAGTGTAAAATTTAGTAAACTGAGTACCCCATGCCAGCAGCCTGCAATAGAAGAGGCTGTTCTCAGGCATGAAGTCCTTCTGACTCTTGAAGCAAGTGTGATGCTTCATCCCCTTTTCATCTCTTGGCTTGAGAAATTTACATTAATGGATACACCATATCCAGTACTGCCTCACTTATAGAGGTTAAGAAAGTAATAAGCCTGACCCCTTCTAAAATAAAACTTCAATATTCTCTGTAGGTTGGGTGCTTTCCCCCCACTTCTTCTTTCAACTCATTCCTAGCATGGGTCTAACAATAAGGTACTGGCATAATTGCTGCCTATGATTTCTGTACGCCACAGATGTTCCCTCCCTGCCCAGTGGATAATTTTGCCAACTAACCTCTGAAGTGACTTGACTGAAAGGGAAGATGTCTTCTGAAAGAGGCACTCTGCTGAGCCACATGAATGAGTTCAAAGACTGAGTCTCTGGAGAAGTTGGGAATCATTAGGAATAAGAAAAAAGTGCTGTAAAAAGAGGATACTGCAAGGGGAATAAAACTATACGGGGCATTTAAAAACAAACAAGCAAACAAACGAACAAACAACAACAACAAAAAAAACTAAAAAAAAAACCTCAACAAAACAAGCACCCCAAAAATGAAAGCAAATGAAGATGAGAAACTGAACTGAAATAAACTGAAAAGGAAATGCTAAAATAAACATGAAGGGGCAATGAAGGACACTAAACTATGGCACAGGCTCCCACCCCACCATCTCCTTCTTCAACAAATAAAGATAGCTACATTGTATCTTAAAGCTTTGCTACCTCTGGGAGAAAGCTGAAATTTACATATAGGCAAAACCTATCATTCACAGCTGCCCTTCAGACAAAAATATTTGCTTTAAATCAAGGAGGAAAAAGAGTTACTGTAACCTTGGTGTTTCCAAAGACATGCAATCCTGGAATACCAGCAAAAAAAAAAAAAAAAGCCAGAAGCAAAAATATAGCTTCTGTACTCACTGCTTCCATTGGCTCAAAACTTGAAAAGGAAACAGCAAATTTTATCTACTGTCAGAGAAATTGCAAATACTCACAGGATAATGGTTTGTCCCAATAATTATTAATATGATGATCATTGAAATTGGAAACATTAATAAGTTCTTCATACTTGCATTTTAATAGCTTTCAGGTTGATATCTTTTTGCTTGTATCCTGTATAAAAGCAAGCTAATTTTCAGGAGTTGCCTGCAAGAGTTTAAGTCTCTCTATAATTTGAAAGCTTTTAATGCAAAACTATTGTCTCTTCAGAAACATTTAACGTAAAAGAACTAATAACAAGTAAATAAAATAAACAGCAAAATTGCCTAAGTGGAATGTAATAGATGTCTGATAAAAGTCTTCTCCAGATAATTTTTCTGCTCTCCCAGTTATTCACCATAAATATGTCAGTGCATAGCTTAAAAAAAAATATGCATGTTGACTCTGAACTCCTGTTTGCTTGTAGCTTGTTGTTAGGAGTACAGTTGTCTCTTTCTGTTTTGTCCCTTAAGTTAATCTGTGATTCTTCTAAAGTGAGCAGGTAAGGCTTTTCAGACCATGAAGGGGAGCAAAAAGCCACATGCCATACTACCTCCCAGAGAGCTGCTAGTAGCCAGGAGCTGACATTAAGATAGAAAATGCAAGAAAGCACCTCCTCTGCAGTCCCTTAAAGCAAATCTGTTACTGGTAGGCAAGTGAAACAGCATGATGCTTACAAATAAATGATATGATAAACTATTTATTTCCTATTGCGTTCACTTTGAAGATGCCAGAAGATGCCTTTTTCACTTGTTAAAGTCAATGTAAATTAGCAAGACAGACAGCTTGGTTCTCTCTCATGTCTGGGTTACCCACAAGGTAAGTAAAACAGCAATTACATCAATTTAAATAGTAATTACATCAACTAAAAGAGCAGAACAGAAGGGTAAGGACTGCACAAATCAAGCAGCAAACTGTTTGAACACTGAAATGTCATACTCTGCCCTGTCAAGGCAGAGGCAAGTTTGATCCTGCCTTGCAGATAAGGACAAAACCAGCAAGATTAACAGAACATTCAAAAAATCCGAAACAAAACAAAACAATTAAAAAGCTTGGTAAACTTCCCATTACAGCTATGCAAATAGCCACAGACTATGAAAACAAGCATTCAGGAGACCTAGAAAAGTAACACTTTATTACATGTTGCCACAACAACAGTAGTGTATTAAGAGAGGAAAGGACTATTAAAATAAAATCTCTTTGATCAAATTTTATCAGGTACAACACTATCCAAAATCACCTGACCAGAAACTTTCACTCAGAAATTCAGTTTGGCTGCCCATTTAAAACATGTCCGTGACTTCACTCTATAGTTTCCACAGAACATTTAAAAAAACAAAAAAACAAACAAACAACCCCCACCCAAAGCCTGCAATTAAGTATTAACTAGCGTCACTGAAAGCGTCAGTCACTCTCGCAGGTGCTCTTGAGGACACATAGAGCACATGACCAGGTGTTCACTCCCTCCTCTTTCAGATTAGGGCTAAGAAAACATGGGAATAGATTTTCACTCACATGGGTGTATGTTTCCTTCAATGACCATATATGGAAAAAAAATCTCTAGGTATGGATTTCCTTGATATCACCATACACTGCTTTCTCTTTTTCCTTCATTTTTCATTTGCTCACCAAGCCTGCTATTGTACTGGGATTGGTGGCATTCTCAAGCATATCTCTCCTCACACACCAATCCATCGCATCCAAATGCTTGTACATACCTCAGGCATAGACAGAAGATCATACAAAACTACTGGAAAATAAACAAAACATGATTCAGATTCCTTGTTTTCCAGGAGCTCCGAGAATGTCCCACAGCAGTATCCTCCAGAGACGCTGATGCTTAAAACCTGTGATTCTCAAACCTGAAGGTTCTCTCCAAAATGCCAGACCTTGGAGAACATGAGCTACCATATTAACAGGTGACAGCATGTTTCTTTCTGACAGAAGAGTTTTGGTGCCATACAGACTTGGTTTCTATAGGAATCTCAAACAAAATCACTGCTAGAATTTTTTTGCAATAAATTCTCTGCATGTTTCTTGCTAGGACTAGTAACAAAATTAGACTATTTGTATAAAGGAGATGCTGAAATAAGAAACACACTACATATCACTTTATTTCTAGACATACTTTCTAGGTCATAGGCATTAGTTTGCTTGTAAATGTTCAAGAGGTTTTTTTGTTTTGCTCAGGTCTATGCAATAGGAATCAAAAGACTTTACCCAAAACACACTGAAATGGTGCAGTGGGCTTACCCACAATCAATTTTTCTGAAAAGGCTGTTGCTCTCTGGAGATTTAAACATCGAAGAAAAATAAGTACAAACATCTCCACAAATCAGGGGGGGAGTGGGGTTTAGCCCCACATCAGAAGAAATACCACAAACTGCAATTTGTCTCACAGCATCTCTTCATTAAAGTTCCTGAGCAGCTAAAAAACCTGCACCTTGAAGATTTTGAGGTCTCTGTGGAAATGTAGCAACCTCCCTAGATATGCCTGAACCCTGATTTTAACAGTGGTCTCTTAATCCCAAGATCAGTCAACATTAGCATTAGTTGCAAACTCCAAGGCTGCAATGATGCCATCTCTGTCCCAAATCCAGTTCTTGGCCTGTAGTGACCAGCATGGTAAGAAAGCATCCCATTGGTGATCAATCTAGGCTGAGTTGCAGCAGGACCATATAGTCACCCTGGAAGTTCACCTCACAGTCTCTTAACCAGCATTCAGGTACCAGTTCCATGTCCACAGAGTGAGCAAGGGGACTGGCATCAACCCTCAGGCTACAGCACAAGGCACTACATATTAAAGGGGATGAAAAGTTGTTCAGGCTTCTCATTGATGGCGTAAGGCAGCCTGCATAGCCCTCATTTTAGACACCTACAATATTTTAAAAGTATGTTTTAAAGACATTGAGAAGTTTACCAACTTTAACAGAGACAAAACTGACTCTTGATTCTGTGGTTCTCATAAGCATCAACAGTCAGGTGGGAAGCGAAGCAAGGTCATCATAAAGTAAGATCATTTTATATTTCTACAGTTTGAAAAGAAAACACTGTATCTGTAAAAAAAACAAAACCAAACCAAAACAAATCAAAAAAAAAAAACAAACACAAAAAATAAAACCATAACAAAGATTATTTTGTAATCCTGAGTTCTTAAAGATACATTGTAGCAGGTGTCAAAGGACAAAGTTTTCATGCAGAACCAATATCAAATAAAGCAGATTTGTGGAAAGATCATGTGTGTCCAAGACAAAGTAGTCTTACACTTTTCATGACTTGGCATTCTATCCAAACTTGCAAGGAAATTTATTAATATCAAACAGTTGAAATGTCCTGACATAAGTTAAAATTCAACATTTTCTCACTTCGAACTACTGCTTTTAAAGTGGATTTCCAGTATTTGGACTCCAGAAGTTCTTGCTCTGAGACAGCAGCCTGACCATGCAATTATTGTATTAGTGTTGAATGATGTTTATGAAATATTTTTCTACCAAGTAAAGACTCTCATAATACACACAAGAATGACTGTTGACCATTTCTATTCTGGAAAAACATCTCTCAAGAAGGAAAAATGTGGATGTCAATATATTACTATGTACTTGATTCAACGTATAATCAAGCACATAGTTCTGACTTTCAGAATGTCAAACTGTAACTCCCAGATTTTATTTTTAAAATCCTCCATCATATGACAGCAAATTTTATGCAGCTGAACAAAGTTAGCAGAGCAGAAAGTTCTTTTAGCAAGCACCTGTGTTAATTTAGCAAGCAATTGTGCTTGCTAAACAAAAAATGTGAAGAAAGAAGACCTGGACATAGCCAGAGTTTAGATCCAGGAGAGCCAGGAAGTACCAGGAGCTTATTTGATCTGATTAATTGGCTGTTTGCAGTTTAGATAATATATCTGGACTCCACAGATAAAGTGTGAGGGCAAAAATTAATCAGAATAAAATAAATTCCAGAACACTTTCCATACATAAGTTCTTTTTAAAACAAAAACAAACACTGAAGGAAGATACATAAATTTACGGCCATGTTTTGACAGTCTTCTGATCACTGATCACTCAAGTCAGTCTCCTAAATATGAGACCACAAAGTCAGGTGGCAAATTCACAACACACTGGAAACACTTCTCTATCCCAGCATCATGCAGAGAAGAGGAATAGCTGGCTTTAAGCTCACCACTATGATGTCTAACAAGATAAAACAATTACCACAACATACAGACCCTGAAGACAAGATACCTCATTTTCAGCCATATTACCTACACCTGTGATCAAAGTCTTGTCCTATTATGGACAGGGCTTAACCATGTTCTCTTACCCTCAACAATGCTCACCAGGCTCAAATAATGCAGGTCCTGTCAGTTCTCTATAACCACAAGGCAAGGCCTTTGAGTTCTTTACTATATGTACCTTTGTAGAGGAAGTACACAAGGTGAACGAAAGTCAGAATGAGAGTTTATACCTACTTCCCAGGCTTCTATTCCTAAATTCAGACTTAAAATTTACGTCACGTGCAAGCCATATTTAGCAATATTATATGTCTGCATACATACCATATATTTTAGCCTTAAAATTTACATTATGGTACCCTTTCAGAAAGCGCTCATTTGCCCCCAGCACAGAGGAGACCAAGCTTTTATTCTCCTACAGACGATTCAGACATATCCAATATGGTTCTGCATTTGCCATGGGGTTTTTTCACTTTTTTGCTTGTGTAAAGAGAAATTAAGAGTTTCCGATATCAAAATTAACACTATATGACTCAAATGCTTTTACCACCTAGAGGCTTTGACAAGGAATCTGGACTTCAAAACAAACAGGTCTCAAAAACAGACTTACTTTACAATGCAATAATAAAGGCTACTACTAACAATTACAGGAAAATGCTCTGAAATGCACACACCAGGATCTAAATACTTGAAACAGGACGAGTAACTCATCTTGGCTTCTCTTTAAAATAAGGATGAAGTAATAAAAATTCATTTTGGAGGAGTGGCAGTGTGATTTTAGGTTTGGTTTTTTTTGCTTTAATCAACACAGACCTTTTGATGACAGCCACAGCTGGTACCATCTGTTTCAGGACAAAATGAAAACTACAACTTCTCGACAGTACTTACATGTGAGGACTGAGTTCATAAAAGTTTCGGTTTCTGTATTCTTCCACTTTCTCTGGAGTATAAATGGGAAGAGATCTGTAGGGATTTATTGATATCACCACGCTGCCAATGTATGTCTGTTGGAAGAAAACAAAAAAACACATTGTGGATTTTTCCTTTTAACATACTTTTGCCACTTACATATTATTCGCCCATTTAACACTTATGCATTAACAAAAAAAAGCCCAATTGTAGCAATGAATAAATATGTACATACACTCAAACATCTTTTAGATCTCTCTCAACAATCACTGTTGGGTACCAAGTTGCTATTTCTACATAACTTAAAGCCTCTTACGAATGTTTGTTTTTTGTTTTTTGTTTTTTGTTTTTTGTTTTTTTTTTTTACAGGAAAGCCCAATCATACAATATTTCTGTGACTAATTCAGTTAGGGGAGGGAAAGGGAAAAGGACACAGATGTTCACAAAGAACCGACTCCATCTGCACAGCAAATGTCACATGAGCTTTGCTGCAGCCCTTGTGCACTCATACAAAACCATGCAAAACCAAAGCTGGAATCAGACTGCGCTCCCTCACCTGAGGAGAAGCTTCATGCCATCTCTTCAAAGCCTTGGGCACAGAAGACCTTCACTGGGAAGAAACCTGAAGGCTAATAGCCTCTGACAAGTTTCTATCAATCAAGTGATTTACTGTCAGGATTCAAGTCATTTGAAGTCCTGCCATGGTTCCTCAGCAGACATGAAGTGTAATATTTATTTACTGATTCTAAAAATACTTGCCATTACCCTTGGAAAGCAGAATAATAGTTGTTTTACTGCATTAGGTCCCATTCACTAACAAGTTGGATAAAGACTGATACTGTACACCTGATAACCATGTCGGCACATGACACAATTAACCTGCCTTTATGAAGCCTACTGCTGGATGCCCTGCAGCTCCTCTACACCTCCTCCAGCTGCAAGGGCTGCATTCAAATACACCTGAGTGGCAAGAAATGCCACAACCCCATCCCACCCTGCCTGCAGATACTGATCAAAGACTAATTAAAACCCAAGTGTTTGATATCTCTTTCCACAACCATTAAATAAATAAATAACACCTGGTGAAACACGGTTTTCCAATAACCCAGGACTCCCTGGGAGGTATAAAGGCTGCACTCAAAAGCCACAGGTTCCTGTTATTTGGATTACACTTGCCAGTGACTACTGAAGAAAACCAATGGCTTCTACATAGATGTAAGACTTTAAATGGCCCCTTCCCCATGATACCTTAGCACCTCAGAATCACTATTTGGATTTATCCCCACAATTTTCCTAACAGGGAAGTGCTATAATATGTATTTTTAAATCGGAAAAGAGGCACAAGGAGTCCGAGTTACTCACAAACAGGTTCAACGGAGCACCGAATTAACCTCCAGAGCTGCAGTCACAAATTAACAATACTAAGTGCTGCAACCCTTCCCCATCTTTCACATCTAAAGCAATTTTCTGCTGAATACTAAACAAATTTGGTCCTAAGCAGAAAGTTAGGAGAGCAAGATTTCCCATCTTCCACAGCGTGCGTGTGCGTATGAACTTACATAGCATTTTCTGTCCTGTTTGAAGTAGAGTTGAAGAAAATAGACTGCAGTGATAAAATAAGTAGTGTGAGGCTTCCAGAGGCTCTCATAGGTCACCCTTGCAGTGTTTACTACCCAACAGGATGAAACAGAAGCAACCGCCGCTGTCAACTTGTCCTACAGCTGCTGCTAGGATGAAACACTAATTGGGCTCAAGACTTACATTTCTAAACAACACATACTTTGGAACTGGCCAGAAATGTTCTGCAAAACAGTTCCCCCTCTGCATCCGAGCCCAGAGCACACTAAATACCTCAGAAACAGGCTGGTTTCACACCAAGAGCCCATGCAGAGTGTTGTAGGGGGAGCGAGCCTGAAGGTGCCTCGCATCTTAGCAGCCAGAAAGAGAGACCGCTCCAATCTGCCTCACACTGCAACCTGGGATGGAAGAGCTCCCAAAGGCATTCAGGTACAGACTGCTGAGAAAATCCCAAGATAATTAAGATTTTTTGCCTTTTTCAAACAGATACAGTATGGGCTTATATATATATTTTCTTCACATAATAAAACAAAACAAAACAAAAAGTTCTAGTTTTGCGGTCATCCTTCCACTAAGGAGGAAAGAGTTTTCGATCTATGTCCAACCTTTTGGACAAGAAGAAAAAACAAAAATTTCCTTTCTACAGTGTTTACTTTGCTCTCTCAACACATGCGGTTTTGGCAATTTGCAAACTTACAGATTCTTGGCGAGAATAACAGATACCCAGAGTAAGAAGCTGTCTAGTGTTCACAAGTGCATGCATACCCCAGTTAGGACTCTTTCCTGATAAAACATTAATATGTTAACTTGTTTCCTGCTAAATCTTAAGAATTTGTGAACTCAGCCTGTTGTGAAATCAGTGCTGGAAAGCATCAACAGAAGAGAGATGAAGGCCAGATCTTGAAGACTGTATTTTGAAAGAGGAATTCTTTGAAACTCGAAGACTTGCCCTTTTCAGCTATTCTGCTACCATAAGAGCAGAATTTAATTGCTAAGTTCCTTGAAGTATCCTGAGATGCCAAGGTAAACAAAGATGAGTGAAAGTGAAAACTTTGGGTTTTAATTTTGAATTCAAATGAGATTTTTTTAGAACCATCTCTTCTTAGCTAAGTATTGCTTAGATGATGTATTTTGGGAATTCAAGTCAGCTGTTTATTGTCAGACATGAACAAATACAGACCATTTCCTAAAATACCAATATTTCAAAAGGTCAAATGATTATATAGAAACAAAGACATACTCATGTCCATTTTAAACACCAAGCCAAAGCATGCCAAGAAATCATTGGTCTTGCTGCAAAGCTGCTTACAAGAACTAATACATTTCCTCTTCTAAAAACGCCAGTATCTCAAAGCTGATGCCTAATAGCTACTTGCTACTGATGGTCTGTGAGATTCCATGTAACGGGGATAAACAGATCCAGAAAATAGCTTTCCCACATAACATCTGCCTTCCCACCAGAACTCTATTATAAACAAACAAAATAAATGGCTTAAGTCCTTGAGCAAGCGACAAGCACAGAAACATTCCAGCGCTGAAAGCAGAACACCCAAGAATAGTGGGATACCATACCGTGGCACCCCTGGGACTAAAGAGATCTTTCATTTTCCCTGTTTAAGGGAAAAAATGAAACCCCAGAGGAATGGCCTCATGAAGATGAATGCGCAGAATGCAGTCAGGAGATTTGATTTCTTTCTTGGCCCTGACATGGTCTCGTTATGCAAGTTTGGACAAGATCTGTTGACTACTCAAGTTTTGCTAACTAGAGACTCTTGATAATACTCCTTCCTCCAAATTTCTACTTTATTGCAGTAACTCACAGAGGCAAATTCTGCCTCCTTGGCATGTTCATCCAGAACCCAAACCAAAAGGACTCTTACTCATTGTTTATCAGTGCATCTGTCATGGAGCACAGCAACACTGTAATGGGCTAACATTTCACCTGCGGAAAAGAGCATTCAAATTTCTATCAGGTCAAATGATACCACATTCTGTGTTCTCCACCAAAACAATGCATACAACTCATTCCTGTTCTGTAAACTCCCCAAGCAGGAAGAAAATTCTACATCACAATTCAACCGGAAAAACGGATAATATTTGTTACACATCACTTCTAAGTAGTGTTGGAGATGCAGTGACCAAGACACTTTGATGCCTGATTTTCTCCCCCTAGAACTGAAAGCCAATACAACCACTTTGGGGCAAGATATTAGTGCTAATACGTACCTTGCAAGGTGCATATAGGTACCTTGGGTACCTAAACCCAATCAGCTTTAACACTGGCTTAAGAAGAGGCCTGAAATAGCAAGATGATGTGAGGCTCCTGTTGTTTGGGAGAAACTACCGACAGCAGCCTCTCCTCAGTCAAGGGCTGGGGAAAGCTACTGCTAGAAACTGGCAAACTGCCTGAAATGCCTGTGGACTTTCTCAGTTGAGAGGTTGCAAAAAACCTTACAGAGAGCCCATCAGAAGGTCCCAACACGCCTCTGCAGTCAGGACACAGCACAAAGCACTGCAGTGAAATCTGATACACTGGGAAGAGGCCGTACACATCAGCTCAAGAAGGGGGGCTTTTAGAGGACCACTAGTAGAGTTTATGGGAGAACATTTCACACGGTGAGATACGGTATATTGACAAAGCTGGTTTTCCTCCTGGCAAACTTTGTCTTACAATACTCCTAGGGGCCCAGAAGAGAGAAGATTGCAGCTGCAGAAGCCAGGGAACATTATTGGCAGCAGTTGAGGCTACAGAACAGGAGCTGCAGAGCTGGGGACAATGTAACTGCCTGCTTCACATCTTTAAAAGCTTTTCTGGATCTGTGGCATCATCTGCAAAACAAACTTTGAGTTTAGAATCATTAAGCATCTACGCAGCTTTACTGCAAACCTTCTGGAAGCGTACTAGACATCACTTTTGTCAGCTCTTAAAAACACCCATGGTAGCCTGTAACAGTCCAGAAAAATTGCTGCTGCACACAAGTCACTTCTGCTGTAAAAGACCCAACTGTTATGTACCCTGCAAGAGCACTAAATTCCCAGGGCCCAATAAGGTTGCTTGATTTACTTATTTATTAAACGCTGGAGCACAAAAATAGAAAACAAAGAAATTTTAGCAAAATAAGATTGCTAGTGTGGATACTGCTTCTTGCATTTATGCAGACCAATCTTAACACTCCAGATATGCATAACACACATTTCTTCAGTATTGATTACAGTTGACTGCACTGGATGCCTATGATTTTGAAATGAGAGATATTAAAGTAAGATCAAAGAGAAGCGTGACTATATTTTATTGGAACAAATCCAGGACTAAGGTTTGGGGAGCACTGTTTTCTTTGCGAGGGGGAAGGGCTGTGTTTTGGTTTTGTGGGGTTTTTTAATGTGACATATGCAAAAGTACACTTCTAACATAATACTCATTTTCACTTGTATTTGCCTGAACCACGGCGGTTCTGGATCTTGCCAGCTCATAAGCTCATGTGCCGCTGCATGCTCAGAATAGCTGAGGCCAAGGAGATGGCAGACACAGAGGAAGCCTGTACTTACATGTTCTCAGTTTTCTGAACCGTCTCAAACTCAAACAGAACCTGGCAAATTTAACACTGCAATGTTACGCCATAACGAAGTTTCTCATTTTAATAAACATTAGCAACTAGATCAGTACCTTATTAAAATATCATCTATTATTTGAACAACCATGCTGTGTGCTCAAATTTGTTTTTCATTGTGGTTGGCCACAATAAAATAGCTAAATGCACCCTGCTTCGCCTCCATTGTGTTTTTTCAGGTTGGAAACCCTCACAAAGCTGCAAGACACTGTGTTTGAAAAGAATAAGGAAAAGAGTAGTATCAAGACTAAAAGCAAAACCACCTTAGACCATTACAGTTTCTGGGCCTTTGATTTACTGTGTTACTGTGTAGAGCAATGTACATGTTTGTATTGTTTGGTGGAGAGGGATGGGCTGGGTACTTGAAAAACACAAACAAACAAACTAGGATTTCATCTTGTAATACTCCAGGGTTTGCCTCCACTGTTTCATGACAGCACACAGCAAATAAACTCTACCTGTGATCCAAGCTGTACAGCTGCACTTTGCATTGAACCAACGGTGGGCTAACACTCCTCATGCTTCATTGTGCCGGGAGCACAAGCTGAGCCTTAGTATTTCCCAGCAAATACACCATCTCTAAAAAGTTCCTGATCAGCTCTAACAAGGTCACAATAATCAGTGAGTTGCTACAGATAAGTAAGCCTGTTTTGCACCCCCCTCACTGGAAGGGAAGCCAGTGCTAAAAACTTACTTTACCGAAAGTCAGTCTGCAGTAAACTGAAAATACAAACCAGACTCTCATAGGGAAGTCTATCTTTCTCTCTCTCCCCATATATACACACACATATATATGAAGAAATCTCTCCTCTATGATAATATTTTTCACTATAATTTGGATGGAGTCCTTTCTAATTATGTTTGTATGAGTATAGAAATAGGATACTGGATTTCTAAACAAACACAGACTATTCCCCATGATAACTAAAACTCTCTTGCTCAAGGCCGCTCTCCCGAACATAGGATTTTAGTCCCAGAAACATAATGGACAAAGTCTGTATGTTGTAATAGGAAAAGAACCCAATCCTGGTAAGCTATTATATGTACTTAATGCAGTTATTAATCATGATAGGCAGCCCTGTAAAACCTAGACAGGACAGTCAGGACTTAACAGAAGAAAACTATGTAGACGAGCACAGGATGACTTCCTGAAACTGGGAAGAAAAAAAGAAAAAATCAAGCAAAAGAAGAAACTGAGGCAATAGCATCCACAGTTCAAGCAAAACTATCTTATTTCAAGAGGAGACAAAATGAGACAGTGGGTATCACAATCATGGACAAATATGTTGATGGTTGATATAGTGACTCAAGAAGCAAAGCTCAAACAGGAAACACAAAGGCAGAAGGGCACATCTGTAATCTAAACCAAAAAATCACGACACAGACAACCTATGGCAAAGGGGATAACAATGCTGCTAAAATATTCTTCAGTATAGGCTTGATCCTGCAAGTCACTGCCCACATAGCAGCAGTTGAGCAAACTATGGGTAACCCACACTGGTCAGGATTAAGCCCTTAATCGTACTGCAACCTGTTTTAGATCCGAGCCCTGGAGTAAGAGTGGAACCAGAGAAAGACACCCACACAGCAAGTTGAAGCGAGTACTCAATGTTGATGCATGTGTACAAACTATCAGGTTTCTCTTCTGAGTTTCTTGAGGGCATAGAAATCTCTCTAATGCTCAGTGAATATTGCTGCTGACCTCGAGATCATTATGACAGACTCTAATATTATTATTAACGAAGCAGATTAATCATCCCAGCCATCCGCCTCCCTGACTACATCGGGCTGTTTTTATACAAACAAACAGAATTCCTACACAGGATGCAATTACAGACGAAACCTGTAAAGTAAGTGATGAGGAAGTCAACCCAAAGTAGACACAAGAAATTTTAAGGAGAACATTTAGATACCCTACAATGTCAGTGTTTGCTCACTTCCATGCTCACATGAATAAAACATGGTGCGGGGGATGCCTCCTGCCATGCTGCAGCCCAGGCTAACCTATATTCTTCAGAGTGAAGCCCATGTTTTTATAGTACTTACACACTTTTGGTTCTATTTCTGTTATTTGCCAATCTTTCCTTAATTTTCCTTTTGTGTTTTTATTTTGTGTAACATGCACTGAAATCACTAGTAAATGCTCAAAATGTCATCATCACCTTAGTGAAGAAATACACAGCATTTTGGGGCAGAGCCAATGCCATAACACTCCCTGGGGCCCTACAGGAGGCATTTCCTACACCACCTCCTCTCTTTTTTTCAAAGTGTCACATCAGAGGCAAAAAAGAAAGTGTGTAGGGAAGGAGAAGAGCCCTACACACAGCCCACAAGAGGCATGTAATTTTCTGTGATCCTTATTAATGTTTTCTTACTCCTTTATGCAGATATTGCACACAGCTCTACAAACAAGTCCCTCAAAGGCTATGCTCAGCGTTGTGGGAGCCGTACAAAAAGGAAAGGAAACAAAGCACTGCCTTGAGATAAGTAACTCTCCTCCCACAGAGCACTTCAAGGTAAAAAGCAACCAACCTGCTGGCTGCAAAAATCTTTACTCCTTACTCCAGGCAAGTTATAGAGTTTGTTTTACCAGAGCGGGCTGATGAGAAGGGCCAGAGGACCAACAGGATTTCTATGTGGGTAACAAGTAAAGCAAGATTTAGAGGGAAGCAGAGCACTTCTTCTTAGACCACAAGCTATCACGCTAAATGATGTGCCTTGGGCACACAAGCCCTTCTTCACATCTGAAGGAGAAGCAGCAGGCTTCAAGGTCCTAGCCTGTGGCAGCTGCAACAATATTATTACTATAACTCAGTAGTTTCCCTCAAAGAGGGAAACTGTTGAGACACTGATGGGAAAATCGCTCAAACCAACGCAAGCATCCCCCCAGGGGAGGAAGAGAAGGAGATCTGAGGAAACTTGGGTCCCCTGGGCTCCCATCACAGGCGGAGGGATGGCTGCTCTGCTCCAGCTCTCAAACCATCATGCCTTTAAGAAATGACAGTCACCACACCTGCCATTCCTCAAACTCCCAAAGGAAGACAAGCAGTCCGGGCTGGACTTGCTGGATAAACACAAGTAAATGCATCGAGGTATAAGAGTTATGTAGAGGGATGGTCACAAAAGGCCAATGCATACCAAGACAATTGGTCTCATTCACATAATTCTGTCCTCCGCTCTCTTTTCCAAATGTAACATCTGGAATGCCAGGTACGAGTGCAGCTGGAACAAAGCCACTATCCTTGACAGCAATTCAGTAAACTCCTAAATACTGTAAGGTAGCTGAAAAAGGGGTGAATCAATAATATAGACAGACAAAGTAGATTAAAGTCAAGTCGGAAACAAGAAGGCTACCCGTAAAATATCAAAGCAGTAAAGATCAACAGGAAGCAGCTCAGGCGGTGAAACAAGCACACCGCAATAGCGATGCCATCAGAAGGCTGCCACAAGGATGCTACCTCTAACAGCAAGCACCGAGTTTGTTATACTGGAATGCCAAATATTTAATATTGCAGTGATAAAACAACATGTGTTCAGTACCATAAGACTGTTCCTGCCCAAAGCAGCCCACAAACTCCACACACTGAAAATACAAATTAAACGCTTACATCAGAGAAAGATTCTGTTCTGTTGTAAGAACAAAAAGCAAACAAACATTTTGTTGTAAGGAACAAAAAGTTGACCTCTGCAAATTTGGGAAGACTTCAAGAAACAACATAACTGTGGGGAAAAATGTGCAGGGCAGCAGAATAAAGCTGTGTCTGGCCTCTGAAGGCTGACTCCCATGAGCCTACGCGGATCCACTCCCCTCCAGACTCCTCACACCTCCCTTGCCACTTCCACACGATTCACAAAGCAACAAAGCCAGTACAAAAATAAGTTTCAGACCACTATATACACTACAATTTATCCCAAATTTCTACCATTCATGAGTCCCTGTGTAAAAACACATATAGAAAGATGCACCCCCTCCCATTTTTCAGGATCTCAAAATACAAAGGAAAAGTAATTGCCAAACTGGATTGGCTGAGCGTATTTCAGCCAATTTAAAAAATAATTTAAAAAAAAAAAAGAGGGAGGGAGATTAACAGAACGAGTCAAAATTCATAAGTCACATGCAAACTGATTTTTATGAATGTATTTGAAGTTTTCCATGCGGTCTCGAGGTCACACATTTTAACCACACAAACTGCTCCCTGGAACATTCAAATAATCAACATTGTGGTTTTTTCTACTTGCTAACTGCACTGCCACATTTTACTCTGTAAAGTTAAAGTCTCACAAGCTTTTGTTACTGATGTTTACAGACAAGAACTTTTGTAAAAAAGCAATGCAAATTTTATCAATGAAAAGCTTAATCGTTGCAAAAAGAATATAATAAACAAGTACAGCTTTTTAAGGAGATTTTTCTTGGTCAGACATACCCCAGGCGTTTCCAGACATGACTAAACTCCAAGATTCCCATTTCCAATTAACACATGCATGTTACCCAGTGAGCCCTTCCCCTGCAAAGCCACTCAGCATGAGATTACTGCAGAATCTGATGGTCTTTAGTAGAATATTTGGCCTAACTCCAGCTCCACCAGCCTTCATGCTTGTTTTTATAGGCACAGCCTCCAGCTCTGCGCTCTGGTATGCAACATAACACCCAAGCCCATTAGATTTTCCATCAAATACACATAAAATTGAACAACAGGTAATCAAGCTGTACTCTGTTCTCTAACTGTTAGGAGTACTCTTAATGCCCTGTTTGCATCATGGCGTTATACTTCGGTAATTTTCTTGAAGGACTTTACAGCGACCAGCCTAGGATGCTATAAGAGGGGATCCAGATCTGAATGCTCTTGGAAGGGGAGCTATTATGAAGGTCTGGAATTTCAAAGGGTAAATGGAGCTGGCACTGGGATGCCCAACATCAAAAATTCAGCTACTGTGAAAGACACTAGAAAAGACAAAAATTGTATTCTCTTTCCAGTGGAATGAACCCATTTATCTTGTCGTCTTTGGCTATAGGGAGACATCTGGCACTGTTCACTGATGGCTCGATCTGATCCTCACATTTCGTAGAATCATAGAATAGTTTGGGTTGGAAGAGACCTTTAAAGGTCATCTAGTCCAACCCTCTTCAGTGAGCTGGGACATCTTCAACTAGTTCAGGTTGATCAGAGCAACATCCAACCTGACCTTGAATGTTTCCAGGAATGGGCATCTACCACCTCTCTGGGCCACCTGTTCCAGTGCTTCATCACCCACATTTTAAATAATTTCTTCCTTATATCTAGTCTAAATCTACCCTCTTTTAGCTTAAAACCATTACCTTTTGCCCAATTGCAACAGGCCCAACTAAAAAGTTTGTCCCCTTTTTTTTTTTACAAGCCCTCTTTGTTGGTTTACCTATCAAGACTTGCTAACACAATTATGCCACGTCTGGCCAGCTTTACAGCATTTTCAAAGCTATCCATGTTACAGGTCTCACTTCTCACAACAAACCCTTTTGAAGGTTACAACTGCAACTCCGTTTTAAAACTAACATATGTAGCACAGACACAGCTGTCAGTCTACAGAAAACTGCTTAGAAATTGATGTTGAGTAAGCTCTGGTTTACTGCTGTAGAAACATTTCAATGCATTCCCATGGCTCCAGTTTGGCTTACTTTTTTAAAGCTGGACACAACTTTTGGTAATGCCTACAATGGAGGACTGACATCGGGGCTGAACTTAACCCCACAACTGAGCCATGAAAGGACAAATCCATTCCTATTGCCCTTTGAAACGATCCTGAGTGGTCAGCTTGAGAAGCTTGTTAGAGCTGAAGAAATCTGCAGTCTTTGTTAAACACCAACAGTACATCCTTAATAGTCCAATTTGGTTTCCCCAGGGATAGCATGCAAACTACATGGTAAAACAAACATTATTTCCAGATGTAACAAAAGCTTCATTGTGCTAATCTGAGCCTAAAAACAGAAATGCAAAGTGTAGTTTTCATGAGTGAGGTTTGGGGAGAAGAGAGTGGGTGGCAATAAGGAGAAGGGAGATAAGAGTTTACACTTGAAAATTAATGTAGTTGTTACTGTGAGAACTGTTCCAACTGTTACTATTTTAAAAGTTTTCTAAAATATGCAACAGTGGCAGGAAATTTGCAGGACAACAGAACTCAACTGATACAGAAAGGCGAAATTATTCCTCGGAGTGATATGGTAAATAAACCATGCAGCATCTCAAACTAAGTAACTTGTATACTTGGTAGCAGCGTGTGGCATCTGTTCTTTCCACCACTGATGTAGTGAAAGTTTTAATACCTGCAAAGACCTGCAACATTTTGCCTTCACAGTGTGGATTCACAAATAGTACTTCTAAGACCTTAAAAAAAATAAATAAATCACATGATCAAACAAACCTAGACATAAAAGAGTAAATGATTGTGCAACAAACTACAAGGGAATGACTTGGGGGGGATGGACCAAAAAAAAAAAAAAAAGCCTCCTTTGGTTTTGGCAGCAATTCACACTTCTCAGAGCACGTTTCAGTGTTAGGCTTTTCCACCTGCGAGGCAAAGGATCCTACATTGCTAGAGAAAAGTAACACCTCTATATCTGCCAAATAATACAGCTAATTACATTGCATCTCAGTGCCAGGTCCTGTCAAATCAGAAACTGCAGGAAATAACATGCTTCTCTGTCACTGTCTCAAAGAACTGTGTGTTTGAACATGGTTGTCAGCTAGCATATAATAGCAGATAAGAATAAAACAGATTACCCATTTGTCATTCAAACTGATTTCTTTCAAGAAAAAGCTATCTAGTCTAAATTAAGTAGAAAGATGCAATCAAATACTTTGCAATCCATAGTAGTTTACATCAGAAAAAATCTTGACAAATCCACTCCCACATCATTTCTTAAAAGACTGCATAGTCTAGGGTACCCTCACAGAATAGGCATCCATACTTAATGCTTTAAATAAAACTTTCAAATATGACCAAAAGATTGGGTGTATTTGAAAGTCTTCCATCTCTAGGCAAATAGCTCCCTCTCCTTCTATTCTCCTTCATGTTTTCTCGAGCTAAAATGGAATGAGATGATTCAGTATCATCCATTTTTAATGTAGATATTAGGAATATAGAGTTAACCCTAAAACCGATGTGAAACAGGTTAATTATACAAGCCACTGACTGAAAAAACATCAGAATCCCACAAGAGGCAGTCCCTGCAGCTGTTGAATATGGTGGACTTGCCAGAAGCAGGATGAAAAAGCAGCAAAGAGGAGTCTGATATCTACCTGCCTGTATTCATGTCTAAGGGTTATCAAGAAGGAACAAACTACATCTTCAAGGAACAAGGAAAATTTAAGACACAGATTTTTGGAAATGTAACCATCAAAGTTATCAGGAAGATTTTTTGGACCGTTGTGCAAGAAATCTTTCTACAAATACAGATCATTTTGGTTTCTTCTCCAACACGGTTTTAGGGAATACTGAGAATCCTCGTGTTCCTCTATTTTTCTGTTTGAACTGACAATTTAAAGTGACCATAGTTAGCAAGTGGGTGGAGGTGATGCAATAGGAGATAGGTGCAACTGTATGTTAACTAGCTAATGCCTACAGAAATGGGAACAGGCATAGTTGAGTAGGAAAACGACTTCAGAAGAAAGATGCAGCAGAAAATGAATAGCAGAGGTACAAAAGCACAGACTATAACTAAGGGACAGAAGAAGCAAACAAAAATAACACAGATCTTTCCATATTGGAAGATGGAAAGGAAAATGTACAATGAAACTATGAAGGTTCAAATGCTTACCAAGAAGGAAAAACATAGTCACACTAAAAATAAAAAAGGAGGGGAGCGGGGCTAAGTTATAATTACGTACAGAACACATCTATTTGAGTGTAATAAGCTGCAGACACAATTGCTTGCAGATCATAGCTATAACTTTGGCTTTAATGTTTCAGCTTTACTCTTAGAAGACTTATCTTTCACCAGCGGTCTTGGAAAGTCTCTATAAATCATTAAGTTCATGCAGCCTCAGTACTAGAACAGATAAAATACTGTGCACATTTTAACAAAAATGGAACAAAGAGAGATGAAGCAGGAAATGAAAGGCTTAACTGGAATCACAATTTGCCTCTTCATTCTCAGCCTGTGTTTCAAGCGTCAGTTCGCAACATTTCTCCTATTAATCATCACTCAGATTAATATGCCTGAAGATTCTGATTACTTCCACATATATCCAAGCTCAATATTTCAAAGTCAGCCATTCTAATAAATATAACTTTTTATTTGCAAATCAAAGGTAGTAGGCAACATTTAAACTAGCTTAGCATATTACGAGCATATACCGTTTCCACATCAACATGCTCTAACATGCTGGAAGTGAATTATTTACAACTGCAATGTCCTCTGACAACAGGAATATGAAAGTTATTGTCATCATCAGTTCTGGAACTGTTTTTTTATAAAAATCAGAGGTCCACCACATTGTGTAACAGGGAAAAAGAAAAAGGAAAAATATCCCAGATGGAAAAGATCAGATGCAAACAATGCAGTACAGGAAAGACTACAGCACAAGTAAATTTTAAAACATCCTCAATAGAATAGATTATGTTCAGGCATTCAGTCTATGTGTATCCTTATAAATAAACACATATTTTAAGAATGACAACATAGCTTCTTATAGGATGTTATTTCTTAACATATACTCACATATACTTCATTGTGATCAAAGCGCTTTCTCAGATTATTGATGAACGAATCTTCATTAAGTGGCTCTAAAAGAACCATATCTCCCACCCCTATCATGTTGTCTAAAAGTGACGTCTTGACCTCCATTTTGGCCATTTTTGCCTGCAAAGAGAGAAACAAGATTAAAAAAAAAAAAGAAAAAGAGCAAAGTTAGCTCCAAGTTATTCTAATTATTCATAAGCATTATCCAGGAATACAAGTTAAGTAAGGAATATGAGTTAAACACACCTGAATGACATTGCTTTAAATATTTTTCTAAGAAACATTCTCAAAGTCATTCCAGATACCCAGGTAGTGCAAACAATTCCAAAAAAGTAAGTTATAGCAGTCAACAATGCCTTCTGGTCCACTATACATTAAATACCAAACTTGAAGAAACAGGAATGAAAATTCCAGTTGGCACCACATCCAGATCTTTTGGATGACTTCAAAGCAGTGTTCAAGTGTACGCAAACCCAAGTTTTATCAAACGCTTCATCAGCATCTCCAGTGTATCAAATTAGGGTTTAAATTTGTCAGTACCCTAATCTGAATTTCTTTTGCACTCTTACTTGCATTTCTCCAACCCCATCAACCTTTACATGGAAAACAACTTAGCTAACTCATGCAGAGACAAAACCCACACTATTTTAATTCATAAACCCTGTACTCTAGAGCACCTATATTCCCCTATAGCACCACTTTTGGTTACATGAGGCAACCAAGTTACTTCATTTCCTAACCAGACTTATTTGAATTTATTTGTAATGTTATTGTTTAAGAGAGCATTTCTGTAGGGTAGCAACAACCCAGCTGACAAGTGGTGACTCTGCGTCCATATAACTGGAGTAGCAAAAGGCAGAAGCCAGGCTTAGACAGAGGATCAGGATCAAAGTCACCAAGTTTGATAAACAAAGTAATTCAGACAACAAAGTCAAGGTCAGGCCAAAACTCGACACCTATTTGATCCTTCCAGCCTTTTATCCTTCCAATCCAAACACTACAGAAGATTAATCGAGCTACTTAAGAACTCTGGGCACACTTGCTGCTTTCAGCTTTCACGACAAGACTGCAAGACTGAAAAATGAAGGTATTAGCAGTGGTGGCTGGCAAACAGGGAACCAAAAGTGAGAGAACAGCTTTGCTGACAACACAAACCAGGAGTCAACTACTGCACAGCTACAGCTACACAAAACAACAGTTGAACTTCACCGGTCAGCTGTAACCTCTCAGCTATGAAATGATATCAAGCTATACTTGCTCCGCCTATCTCTGCAGCATATTTAATTTTTTTTCTCAATTTTCAAAATGTCTTTGAATAGCTATTAGCTTATACAATCACCGTTAACTTGTCATAGTAGCTATCCATCAGATAACTAATTTAAAACAAGCGAAGCCTTTTATCCCTTGCTTCTGTCCATAGCCACTGCGTTACTACATGCTGTTTGATTTTTGAGCCATGAGTGACATTTGAGGGATATTAGATCAAGACATAAGTCATGTTTGATGTTTTTCCAAATTCAACGAAGAGAAGCACAGCTCCACAGGCAAGAACGGAAGTAATACAACAAGATCCCCAAAACCTGAATCAATCCTGGGAATTACTAGAAATTCACATGGAAATGCAAAACCAGTGATGAACTATGGTAACCAACAAAAGCTGAGTCAACTCTGCTAAACAAACAAAGAGCATTTATTTTAAACAAAACCACTGGACAAATATTTTTCTAGAGAAAGATACTTTTATTCTTCAAAGTTCACCTCTCTGAATCACCAAAAAAATTTTAAACATTCACAGAATCTTTTCAGAGGTATCACTTCAACTTCTGCATCCCATTAAGACAAATTCTTTAAACTACCAGTCTTGTTTCAATGACCTAATTACTTCCCATACATCAGCTAATGCTCAAATAGTTTTTGAAGGCTGAAAAATAAAAGTCCTTCTCAAGTATGGAACTTATTAAATGTTGAGTTTGTAGCCAAAAAAAAGAAAAATAAAAAGCCAACATAAAAATCCTAATTTGTGCAATTTTAACCTAAAATTTAAGTTCTAAGTAGTATACCTCATCTACCATTGCAAAATTACATACCTCCTACCACATTTCATACATCACTGCTCAGGAATTTCAAGACCAAGAGTAGTCAAACCCATCAAGAACATTCATGTATTCTCAAACTCAGAGGCACATTTTGCAGAAGAGCTGCACAAAGACACCATAAGGTGGATCAGAAAGTTGTATACAGATATTTATCAATATATTTGAAAAGTTTGATGTTATGGTCAAAGGTTAAGTCTCAGCTTGCTTTTTCCCCACAATAATTTAATATAAATTAATATTGAACTTAATTTCACCAATAATGGAATTTAATCTACTAGAAGAATTTAATAAAAGATCAATAAATACAGCACTTTCGAAATAAAAAATATTAACTATAAAAGTAGCTTTAAAAAAACACTCAAAAATCAGCACACTACACAGACAAAAAATAATAAAAAATAATCAAACCTTGCTACGTTGCAAGGCTAAACTTCAGTCAAGATTTTTAGCAATGTATCACTAAGCTCAGAAACTCAATCCAAATCCATGTCCACGTATTTGTATTTACCATATATTCAAAGATGCCTTGCAGCTGGAAATCTTTTCCAACCAGTGCTGATGACAGCATGCTCACCACAATTTGGAGAACAGTATGTAAAAGTAAACAGCTTCTACTTATATACGTAGTCATGCACCTTTAAAAAGATGAACAGTTCTCAAGAACCAGACTTATGAGAGGGACAAGACCAAAACACTCTCCCAGTGCCTGAGAGACCAGTAATGATTGAAACCACAGCTGTGCTGGTGAGAGAGCACCAGAAAACAGGAAATTAGGTTAAAGGAAAGAACCAAACTGGGTTGTATCCCGTAAAACAAGGACACTTCTACTAATTTTCGGACGAAGATTGCTGATGGGAAGATGATGTACGGAGGTACTGAAGTTAGGCTCTATTTCAAACTGGAAACTCAATGAAAAGTAACATAAAAATGTAAGTGGTACTCCCTCGATTTACCTAATACATTGCTTTTGCAACTCTAACATACGATTCTCCGACATTAAGAAAAATGACAGTATTGTGTAAAGATTAAAGTTGCAAATTATTAAAATTTTAATACAGCAACAAATTAGCTCAGCAAAAACCCCCAAAATTCTTCTAACACTTGCAGTCAGCAAATCAGATTCTTTTCCAAACATTTCCTGATCTCTCTCACACCCACTTACCATGTGAGCCTTCTCCCAAATTTACCTTTCTTATCCTTAAAGCAAACATCGGCGGCATTTCAGAACATCTCCCTTTCCTCTAGTCATTTCCAAATCTGTTATTCCTCATTTTGGTCTCCTATCTAGGCCTTAGATAGGAGTCATAACGGAATGAGAACACTTTCAATGTGTTTCCATTCTCAGAAAAGTCAAAAAAGAATACTCAGTAATCCTTCACAGCCCAATCTCTTTTATGTTGGACAACATGCTCAGGGGGAGAAATGTTGGGCATACCACGTCTGTAAAATGCTTTTATCCACACATTCCCACATTACATGTAGCCTTTTAAAACACAGACTGTTGTATCTACTATTTGCAATGCCTGGGATTGCCATCCAGCTAGGCCAGGTGAATCTAAAATCTTTTTGTCCCTCTTGGCTGCAAGGACAGCAAATTAGAAATTACACTATTCTGCAGTCACCGCAGTCTTATCATCAGCCAATCTGAAACAAGAGTTAATGAAAACTATAAATAGAAGATGATACAGAGAATAAGCAAAAACCCAAAAGCCTTGTACAATTAAGCTCACACATTCTCAAAGGAGGAAATGAAGTAATACCCCATTATTGGCATACACCGTGTTATGGAATTGTCCAAGGTTTTCCACATCATGTTCATACAGCAAAACAGCAACACTTGTCAGCAGCTTCCTACAGATGTGCATTCATTAGCACATGTTTGCCGCACTGGAATTATCACCGGCTGCAGAGGTGGCTTGTTTTTCTTCTTTTGTGGCATTGTAGCCAAAGGGCAATTTCCCTACCATCAAAATTGACACAACAGATGTACTCATACATGCTTCAAGCTCTGACTATTAAGAAGAGAGAAAGAAAAAAAAAAAGCTTTTGGTTTCACTACCAACTCATGTAGAAAATAACCACCTTTTTCTTTTATAAGAGTTAACGGGGACAAGCTGCAACACCAGTAATTCAGGATCAGAGTTCAAACTGATCTTGTGTTCCAGGTGTGATCCTGAGCCCCCATCAGGCTGTAATCATGCTTGCCCACTCGTTCCCTTTTTTCTCTGTCAGGGAGCAATCAACCCACGCAGAGCAGGGACACTGACAGGCCGCTGCTGCAAAAAGCAGTGTCACTACCTGAATAAAACAACAACAGAAGGAACTACAGCCATCTTGTACTACTCATGACAAGCACCAATTTGGCAAGAGGCAAATGCACCCTGTTCTGCTGCCCAACAAACCCTACGTATCACGGACCTCTGACTGATGCCCAGAAGGCATAAATTCATTGGAAACACCTGGTGCTGGTTCACAGGTAAACTGAGGCAGACCCTGCAGCTGAACTATTACAGTGCCCTTTTCACTCAAAGCCAGATTTCCCAACATCAGCATGTATGAAAAAAGTCCTTATGTAATCCAAAGAAAATATTTGTTTTCCCTCCAGACCCTCTAACTCTTTTAGTCTCTGGATGCTACGGGGGAGCAGTGCACCCAGCATTTCCTATCTGCTCCTGGCCACTGTCTGCTGAGAACACCTGCACCCTCCTGCCCAGCTGTGATTGCTCATGGGTGTTGCTCTGTCACCATCAATGCTCTGAAGAAAAGGGCATGCAGAAAATACTGCAATGTTGCAGCCCACAATTTCTTCCTGCAGGAAAATGGACTTGAGAAACCTGACACATGGACTGCAGGCAGGAATGTTAACAGGTATCGCAACAGCCGTAAAAGCATTCTTAAAGAACTAAAATGCTTCCTCTGACTCTCCATCTTTCCTTTAGTTTGGCCAATGTCTGAATATCTTCTGAATTCCTTTTCCTCCCACAGTCCTACTGAACAAATCAGTGTTGTCCAAACTGAAAAAGTTTATAGTCTGGGGCTTTTGAGTCAGCTAATGTTTCGGGTTCTCACATCACATCTTACCTATCAAGCAAGAGCTAGTACTTGAAACCCTTGTGCAACTTCTCTTTATTTTCTGTAGGCATTGAACATTATGCACGCATACCAGATTCCTTGAGTAGTCAACAACAAACAGCTCAGGTAGATTACAAAAGTAAAATACAGCAATACGGGGTTTATTTGTATTAGGACTGCAAGAATGTTTGCGTTCAGCATCAGCTAAATGGGAATGGCTCTTTAGCAACATCAGATTACGACAGAGTTGTATGCTAGTGACTGCAATTTAGATGACAGAAGATTTGCCGAGCAGAATTCCATAGGAGGAATGAACGCTCCGCTCCGCTGGCTCCTGATACCAAACACCATGCATTTAGCTAAAGGTTGGGCAATTCTCAAGAAAGAAACAGGACACTTAAAGTACTGCTGAGCAAAGAGCTGCAGCCACATGAAGCAATATCATCTTTTCGTAGTTTAACCTCAGAGACTAAACTGCAGTGTAGAAAAACTGACAGTGTAATAACTGGACTTCATTGGGACATGTAAAAAATGTTGGCTGGGACATCATCTTCTACTGACATCAACAGTGGCTGAAACTTTCTTCATTAACAGGACTCAGGTCCCTTATAAATGCAGAGGGGAGACATTCGGTTGTTGCTGCTGGAGGTCTTTAGCATTTGTTGTGGGAGAAATTGTTCGGTTGGGGTTTTTTTAGTTAGGTATTTTGGGTGGTTTTTTATTTATTTTTACATCGCCACAAAACCGAAATAACCTGAGCCACGTATGGAGAAGTTACAACTTTGCCCTCCTTCTTTTCCCCAATAAAAGACTAATTAATGCACCTGGGGGAAGGAGCGAGGGGCTGTGTTTGCATTTCTCTAAGGCTACTTTCTGTTACTTTTGCATACTAGTTTGAATGACATTAGCATGGATATTACCTGCTGTAAGAGACCGTGGGGTATATCTATTCTACTATGCTTACTTTATACTCCCAGCAGTGCAGGTTTTCAAATTACTTCTAATAATTATTTTGCAACCACAACACGATAACTGCCACCAGTAATTGCACTCAGGGGTTGATCTATTTCCTAAGTCAACTTGCAGCCTCGCTTCAACTCATCTGGGTCGATCATACAGTCACGCTAGGTTTTGGGAAAAACATTTGGTCTTCCTAAATTGCTAAGGCAGCCTTCGTTAGCACCTGCTAAAATATAGTCTTAAAATAATAAAAATATTTAGTGCTCCATTTTTATCCTGCAAACGTTCCTATGCATTTTGAATTATATTGACAGGTTTCAAAGACTATGGGTGTGGAGTAGCCTTTTCCATAAAAGGTTATTCCAGAGCCTGATTTTTTTTTTTTTTAATTAGTTCTGCTTGACAGGGAGTACACCTTGGGTACTTCCAATACATAATGCATTTGGAAATAGTTCTTCACTAACAAGGCTGTTTGCAGTCCAAAATTCTGGTTAAATTCCCACTGACTTCAGCAGAAACAGGATCCACGATGGTTTCTTACGTTTAGGCTTTTCTTAGTCATTGTCTAACCACAGAGTTTTATAATCATTCCAGGTCCACATCTACAGAAAGGGATTAAATACTCAGGAATAAAGGGGATCTCTTTTTGGCACATACCTTGCTAAAATTCTCTTGAATCTTTTTCAAAATAAGGAGCAAAATGTGACTGCAAAACCAAAAGTTGGCAAAGGTCCTGCCTTCTTCCCCTAAACCAAAGACTGGATTTCAGATTGACAGTGTATATCTGAACTCCACTAAGTACGGGGTGCCCTTTTAAACTGATTACCTCCATCTTTCAAGCTGCCGCCTAAAGTTTTCTGCCAGTTTCAGGGATTTTGCCCAATTCAAAGGTTATGTTTGCATAGCTGTTGCAGAACAGGGGCATGAAAACCAAGGTAGGACTTATTTGGTTTGGGGATCTTCTTTCTTTGTTGTATCTGACACACCAGAAGCTTGCTACCGCACCAGAACTTGTGTTCAAAAGATCCTCTGGTAGCAGATCCTCACAAAACACTACTTAAAAACAACCAGCCCTCACAAAGTCAAAACATTTCTTTCAACTGAGGTTGCACTCTTTTGGGAGCAATCCAGCAATCAACTGTAATCTAGTTATTTCATTTATACTTTTATTATAATAGGGTTTTTACTTTCCCTTGCACACAAGTGCACAGGCAGAGCAAGCCTTGCTTTCCTCCAGTCAGCACATGAACCACACAACCCCAACACAGGCAAAAGAAATCTCACGGTGGGACAACTGGAGTAAAGGCCAATTTATAGCATGTCAGTAAGGTGGGTACTAAGAGATGTCTTAATAGCACAGGGTTAAAATACCAGAGTACAAGCTAATCTTCTCCTCAAATGCTTGGGTGCGTTGCCTGTTAAGCAGCTGGTGATAAGCCTTGAAGATATGCAGAATATGAAATAACAGGTAACGCCACAGCTTCACTCAGCTGCCAACAGCAGAAGGAAAAGCAGCCACAGAAAGTCATCACAGCAGTTACTGAACCACTTAAAACCAGACACGGACAAACACAATGCTAAGCTTCAGGAAATCCAGACCCCAGGAGAGGTTTTGGTGCCCCTACCTACCCACTGCCAAACCACCCACAGTAACGGAGTGTACCCGTAATTCCTAGAGCAGCTGGGAGACACTGTTGCACTCACAGAGCTACCCACAGAGCAAGGTCCAAGTTTCCAGGCACCCATGTCCTTGTCCAAACAGTAAAAGTCTGGGTAAAGCTAAAATTTGCATGGCCGAAAGCACTATGTATTTCCACACCATTCATTTTCCTTTTCCATTTAAAACAGAAGGAAAATAAGTCACCTGAACACCACCCCAGAGATCTTATTCCTGCCTGTTGCAGTTTTCCCCTCCTAGAAACCTGACCTGATGTGCTCCTTGTAATATTTGTAAATAATACTTGGAATGTTTTTAGCCTGGTATTTTATAAAAACAAGACAAATCATGCTAGCTGTACATGTCTTGGTCTGTGTATCCAGTCTCTCATACATGCCTAAAGTTGAATTTCATTCAAAGGACAGGGGAGTAAAAGACAACCGAATAGCTATTTTTCCACACATTTGTAAAAGCAGGCAGGAGAGGAGATCTGAGCATAGGGTTCCCATCAGAGACATAAGCTGCAAGGAGAACAAACACCTTATTAAGTACCACAGAACCGCTGCGAAAGAACGGCCTCGCAAAATTCCCTAGCTGCAGAAAAGCTTCAAATGGAAATTATTGCTTCTTTGCAAGTCAATCCGTCACGAGAGAAAAACCTGCGGGAAGTCAGACTCGATTAGTCCCATTTCTCCCAGGACCAGCTGCCAAGGTAACAGAACAGCGCAAGGTTTCACCCTACAATTTGCCATCGCAGTCTGTTCTGCACATCAGTTTCTCTTCAGCAAAACACTGCTATTTTTAATGAAAAGCAGGGGGGAGAAAATTAAAAAAAAAGAAATTGGATACAAGTGTTGCAGGAAAAGGAAGAAACATTTGCACAAACCCAAGCTAAAAATGTATCTATTTAAGGGCAGAGAAGGCTTGGATAAATCAAGTGTAGTTAGACATGTTTGTTTGTCTTAAGTGTTGAATTATATCCACATTTTTGTCATTTTCATTCTCAACAATAGGACACTTGAAATCACAGGATAAAAGTCATCCACTTTTAAATCAAGGTATCTCCATCTGTTCCTAAGTATCTCTCAGACAATGGGAGAAGTTCAAGAAGCTGCATTTCAACACACAGTAACCACTCTTGTCCAGATGTCGGTGAAGTCAGAAGCCGACAGTGTTCTTACTGACATCCAGCATGATAAAGGCATTTCCAAAAGAAATGCTTTGCAGATTTAGAGAGGGACACCTTCCTAAAATATCAATAGAAAGCACCTTCCTCCAGCTGAAGGAAAACAGCTGATCTCACAGACACCCACAGGTACTGAGTTTTGCCTCACTTTGTTTCAGCAAGAACTATCATCTGGCAGTTTAGGGAAGCAGAAAAGATCTACTTACGTAGGATACATGCAAACTTCCCCTGTACCAGAAATTTGCTACCAGGTACGAGAAGCTCCAGCTCCACCCTTGTTTGCCAAAAGATTTTCCAGGGTTTCTCCCAGAGTGAACTTTAACACAGCATTGCACTCTTTGATCACTGAAGGTAATCTCCAGAGCCCTTTTAACTCCTGCAGCCTGACAGTCTGTGAACTGAACAATGATAATAGTAGCTATATCTGTTCTGCATGTCCAAGACCAGTGCCAAAACCTCTGCGTCATGCAGTCATGACTACTATACTGCACTCCTCCAGAGTGCAATTTTTCAGCCTTCTAATGACTGTTCCTACATTGAGCCTAATGTCTAGCCTAAATTTATTCATGGTCACCTAATATCTACATCTTGCTTGGGCTAACGCAGTAGGGTGAGGCTTTTTTTGTTTTAATTTTAAATTTAAATTTGTTTTCTCCTCCCCCCAGGAAAATATTGAGAGAGAATCTTCTCACGCTCCTCATTCTGAATAAAGCCTCACCAGGATTTCTCATTTTCCTCTCAGCAGTCTGTCCATCCCCCTGACTGTCCCAGTAGCCCTTTTCTGCTCCCACTCCTATTTGAGCCCATCTTTGTCCAGCAGGATTAACCAAGGCTGTACAGAGGATTCCTAGTATGTTGTGGCAGCAATATTTCCTCTCCACAAACAGGGATATTCCATCCAAGAGAAAGGGATTCGTTTTCACCCTCTTCACTCCTCTTTTTCCTTCTCAAAAGTTTCACTTGGAATCAGCACTTCCCTAGCTCACCCTGCACGACTAAACTGGACTGCTCCATCAGACACAGACATAATCTCATCGGCAAAAACTAGGAAGGGCCTGCAGGTACTTAGTAACCAATGGGTTACTGGTTTAGCTATAAGGTTTAGCTTGTAGGTTTAACTACTCCCAAAAGTGATCTGCCTCTCAACTCCAACCATCTTCCTTCTGACCTCTCTCCAAGCCTCTCTTGATGAGAAGGGAGAGCAGCTGGTATTCCTGCCGCAACTTAGACATCCCAGGTATTCCACCTTCCACATCTGAGCGTAAACCCCGCTAGAATAAGCTTTTCTCTCTGCCCTCAAACAAGAAGCTCTAGCAAAGCTACTTGGCAAATGGTTAACTGGTCCCTGGAGTCTCAGAAAAAATGGCACCTCTTCATCTCTCAGCCAGCGTCACCAGCGTCTCTGTTAAGCTGCTCATTTGCTTCCACAGAGGAACAATGGAGAGGATTAATACCAACTTCACTCCCTTCAACAGCTCTCCTAAAAGCAGAACTCACTCATTAAAGTGCCATACAAAGAGTCCTTATGCAATAAGGACTTTAAGGATACCTCTCTGGTCTCAACAGACACCATTAACTCTCCTACAAATTGTTTTAACACAAAGGTGTTAAAATACAGAGAGTAGGTGCAATTTCCTTTGCTCATGCTTTCCCAAGACACAGAATTCAACACTGAGTAGTTTCCTTGTTTCATTTCTGAGGTGCAGGTTTTTCAAAGGTCAGTGCAAAAGTTACAGCACAGTATCAGGACATAACATATGCTCTACTGTGCATGAGAAATGGTTACCTTAAGGTTAAGCCATAACAAAGATATTCAAACACCAGTGTGCTTGTGAAGACACAAGGAAGAAGAGACTCCATAAAGAAAATGCATATAAAAGAGTAGAAACATTTCAGGCTGTGACTGCTCTGTACCTGTTTTTATTTCCACCATAGGAAGTCCAGCAGTTTAAATTATTCTTATTTCTAATTCAAAGTACCCCCAGTAGCACTTTGGAGCACACAAACTATGAACACCATGGAAAATTACAGAGAAAAGAGCAGAGAGAAAAGCAAGAGAGCTCACATAAAGAGCATATTTGTGGGCCCAGGAAACTTGTACCAATGCTGACCAGGCTGTGGTTGCAAACTTTTTAAAACTGCTTTCTGCTGACAGTAGGGGAAAATGTTGTTGCCTGTATTTAGAAAATAAAGAAATCTACAGCAAGCAATTCTGTACAGTACCCACCAATCCTTCTGTTACTCAGCACCCATTCCTCATAATTATGTCCTCTTTCTCTCCTTCCTATACACTTTATCTTTCTTCCTGCTAACTTTGTTTTTCACGATCCTCTTGCCCAACAGCATAAGAATTTCTGCTAATATAAGAACCTTGTAGGGACTGCTGCCTCCACAAGAGAGGGAGAACAAGGCAAAGTTTATGAACATAATTAGTACACCCACATCAAAGCAATGCAGAAGCAGCACTGCACCAAGTCAGGGACAAAGCAATTACCTAAAGCCCAAGATACACCCACTCCCCACCCCTGCAAAGGAGAAAATCTTTGTGATGGTAAATGTTTCTCATCCTCACTCTTTGGGACCCTGGATATTTGGATTCCTTATCTTGGGCCTTCAGCTTGTTTGCTTAAATGTTAAGTCTGGCTGCTTAGGCTAGAGGCCACCTCTTTCATCCCAAAGGCTCAAGCGTTAGTGTGTGTGTGCACAGGCATATGCATGTATTTTCCACTGAAAAGAAAGGATGCCGCTCTTTCCTCTGGGGTCCATTGCTCCTGCTATACTGCCTCCACAGAATGATTCCCCAACCAGTTTACATCTGAGAAGGGGACTTCATAAGCCTTCTTCACCTCTAAAGCCCTATTTTTAAACTTCAGTCTCTCATCTTGAAACACTTTCATCCCCACAGTGACTTTGCTAGTGGAATTACATCAAGAAATGGACACAATTTTACTTGCTGATACCATATGGGAAATTTCCCAGTAACTAGGGGTTGGAAGAAAAAAAGATTAAGAGTTTGCATAGTTTTCTCCAAAAGCTATGCCCCTAGCTCTTCACAAGGAAGAAGACAATTTGGATGGTTCTATCCCTGTGGCTAGATAATACATTAATCTAAAACCTTGAGTCTGCAGGCAACTCCAAAGACTCTACAGTTACTTAAACAAAGGTAAGCAAAAGGTGAGATAAACTGCTTGGTTTTGGAAGTTTCTTCAAACACTGAGCAAAGGATCAAAAATGGCAGGAGTCACTGAAAATGGCCATGTGTACCACAAAAGCACATCCCAGCTCTACTGAAAGAAGAGCCTGTCACAGACCAGGCTGGTCCCTGAGGATCAAATCACACATTTCACAGTTACCCACCTCCCAGATACAACATACAATTGCAACTAGCATGATAGGCCAGGGGCTTCAGGAGGATGGAGGACAGACAGCAGAGGTCAGTAAAGAAGTAGAGGCCACTTGGCTAGAGAAAAAACAGCTTGGCAATAGACCAAAGGCAAAAATGATGAGGAAGTGTGGAAAAGAGCTAATGTCCCTACTGAGGTATGGAAGCTGGGAAGCCCAGCGAGAGTTACAGAAGGATTCCTTCATTTGCTCAGTGAGCAGAGGGACTTCTATCCAAAGGGTGAAACACCTACTATACTTCTTTCATATGTTTTTCATATGTGAAAGCACATGGAAAGGTTTTGAGAACCTCACCTTTCTCTTTCCCCATCACTCTCCCCCAAGACAGGGCATAAGTCCAACATCAAAAAAAGAGGAGATCCTGGTCTCCACACTCGGTTCAGACACTAAAATCTGGAGTCATAGAACCCAAAAGAGCAAAGCTTTCATAATCTACAAGCAAAGCAGAGCACAACTGTAAAGGGTGAATGTTTTGAGACTAATGCTCAAACCCACCAGTAAAGACTGACAAAAAGACCCTTGTTGCAGTTCCAGTATTCTCTTTAATAGCTCTTTCACAGCATATGATACAGAGTTGCAACCCTTTCCATCAGCACAAAAGAAAAATCTTTACTTTTACTTTCTTTCTTTTTTTTTTTTCATTCTAGGAACTGCAAAACAAAATAATGTTATTCTTTACTGCTTCTTTATGACAAAGCATGCCTTGATGTTAGTTTATACATCAGAAATCAAGCTCTGGTTTCCTTCTTTTTGGAGGATATGAATGGAGAGGTTACATAAGGGTGTAATAGGAGCTGTTACTTCCTTTCCCAGTTGAAGAGAAAAAGCTGTGGATCAGGTTACAGACTCAAGGGCTGGTCATAGACTACTTGCAGCCTTCCTAAATCTTTTGCCAGTAGTCCCCCAACAAACACAAGAAGCTACTTAGTTACCTATCATTTCAAAGTAAAGAGGCTCTGAGAATTTAACAGACTAAGCACATAGCTAATAGGGAGAAAAAAAAGCCTTCATTTTTTGCCTTTCATCACACCCAGGAAATTCCCTAAACTTGACGCATACAATCGCTCAAGTCACTGTTTTCCATTTCAGTTTATTCCTCATCAAACAAAAAACAACAAAAAGGATGGATGAAATATAAGGTACGATTTACAGAATGGTCTGACACGTGAGCTGCACTAAAAAAAGCTTAGCACACCAACAGAGCACTTAACTTTGGTGGGTATGTTAGCATTTGTTCCAGCTCTGACCACATTAGGGCAAGCAAAAGGAGGAAACGCAGAGTGTCCAGATTGGCCTACACGAGCACTAAGCTGTTCTCCAAACCATCCCACTTGCGCTTTCTTCACCTTCCTCTCCGATTCCCAAGCCACTGCTATTACTGGTGCCGAAGGAAGATGAGATCAGACTCCAACATGAGGAATTTCTGTTCCCACAGAGCTCAGAGAAACCAGATGATCTCAGAGGATCATGTGAAGAAAGTCCATGACACTTCCATGAGGCAGAGTATCTTCAGTATATTGCCAGCAGTTTCTTAAGAGTACACAGTGGGAAAATTAATGGCTTTGCTTATGTTTCCAATTTCTCTCTCCCACTTCCTCCTCTGATTTGCCAGACTTTTATTTTCCCTTCCCCGAGAAGCACTAGTAGGCTTGCAATGTACGTTTGCCCTTCTGAAGGGAATGACATGAAGTCTTGCACAACATTTGAAAGGGCTAACACACATAGCTAAATTAAATTACCACCCCCTGGCATCATTTCCTCACAATGTGATTTAACAAGGTCTCTTACCAAAAAAAAAAAAAAAAAAAAAAAAAAAAAAAGGAAATTTTGGTTTTTAAGGAAGATGTTCAAATTTGTATCCAAGCCTGTCATGCCTTTTTTTTTTTCTGTGCCAGCAAGCACAACATTCCACTTTATAGTAATGACGTTCAAGCAAAATTGTTGTTTCTTTTGTAGATGAATAATTAGTTTTTAAAAATGTAATAGCTGTGTAACCAGTGGTCATGAAAAATTAATCTGTTGAAAAAAAAAAAAAAAAAAAAAGGAAAGAAAAAAAGGCAACTTTGAGTTCTTTCACCTTCGCCCTGTGGAGCGCTCAATCTGTTTGTGGTACTCATATGGAGCCAGAAGCTTTTAAGATGTCCATCAAATATGCCACCAAACATCACATAGGTGTTTTCAGAAAAATCTTTTTTTTTTTTTCTAAGGACAAAGGGGAACTTGTGGTAACCTAATACTCCAGTAATTCCTACATGATGGTAAACACTGACATGAGTGGTGACTACTGTATGTTACCCTGGGAATAACGGGATTGCTACAGCCATTATACCTTCACACAAAATCAAGCCAGAGGCAGCATATTGCATTAAGCACTAAATTAAAGACTTTCTTAAGCTCAGGCCTAGGACAACTGGAAATAAAAACACATGAAGAGAAGAATGTCGTTACCTTTAATATGCTTAAAAGCGGCCAAGCACTGAACTCTACTTTAACAGATGGGTCAGACTATTTCTGTGCCCTAACACTGCACGCTTTTGGGGAAAGCCTTGTTTTTGACACAGGGCTTGACAAAGTGATGATTCATCCAGGGAAGCACGGGCAGCTTGTTGCCAGCCTTAATTCACAATTAACAATAGGACAGCCGGATATGGAAAACTCATGATTCTACACAAAAATTGCAGAGTCAGCCATTTTACCTGAACTTTACATTTTCCAGTGTTAATTTCTAATCTGGATCTATTTTCAAATAGCTTCCCCAACGTACATTTCAAAAGTAGTTAGCTCTTATTTCATTACTGTTATGTTTGTCCTTTAAGACAGTGGTCCTGATTAAATACATAGCAATTGACTTAATCACATCATCTGAAATTGCAAAGGTTTAAATTACTGGAAAAAGCAACCAGCATAAACGCATATGGACCTAACAAGCACGTTATGCAGGCAAGACAAGCACCTATGCACTTCATGACTGTGCCACCAGCCCTATTCCCTGCAGTCCCTGCTAGGGTGGCCATTGTTTTGCACGGGGAGGGAATCTGGCCACTGCGAGGAACAAAGAGATGCCCTTCCCAAAACACAGCGGCAGCAGATGTCCTACACAGAATCCCCACTGCCACGGCCTCCGGAGCAGCAGACAGTCGGTCTTAGCTGGGGAGGCTACAGCAAGCCCTCCCCTCCAGCAAGCTCTTTGGGACAATGACCCAGCCCTGGAAAGTCCTTCCTCGAGTCTCTTCCCCAAAAGTTACCCGACGGCAGAATTCATCATCCTGCTCCAAGTTACCGACGCTCTTCCCACGGTCCTCCCCTCTCCGCACACCCGAGCCCGCTCTTTTGAATTAAGCGAAGCTATGCACACAGGGTAATTATTTCAGACAAGAAAAAACAGATGCCACGGTCTCTTTCCAGAAAAAGCACACGCACAGATTCTTATGTTAAAGGGTAAGATCCGGTCCATCTCCGCGTGCGTGCACACCAGCGTTCATGCCTAAATTTAAGCTGCCTAAAGCCCACAACTATCCACCAGATGCTAACGAAAGCCACAACCCCCGTAAATCTTCCCAAAGCCGCAGTTTTGTCCCGGGGAAGGACGCCCGGGAGGCACCGCCGCCCCCTCCTCGCAAAGGACCCGGGGTCAACCTCCCCCCTGCCCCAACTCTGCAGCACCCGACCCCGACCCCATCCTTGCGGCGGGTCGGGTCCCGTCCCGCCGGGCTGTCCGTGCCGGAGCCCCCGCCACCCGCAGCCCCTGGTCCCGCACAACAAAGGGGTCCGGGGGGGCGGCCGTGCGGGCAGGGAGGATGCCGGGGGAGGGAGAGCCGTACCTCTGCCGGCGGGGGGAGAGCCGTACCTCTGCCGCCGAAGGGCGCTGCCCGCTGTCCCGCGGCAGCCCCGACGCCTCCCGCCCCGAGCCGGCGGCGGA
>NW_015090990.1:19645621-19823955 GCF_001431845.1 Calidris pugnax
CCCCGGCCTCGCAGCGCCGCCCGGTGGGCGCCGGTCCCCGGGCCCGGGGCTGCCCGGCCCCTCCCGGAGCTCCGCCGGTGCCTGGCTCCAGCGGCTCCCAGCCCCTCCTTTCCCAGCCTGGGCAATGGCAGGTCTCCCCGGAGCTCAGGTCTACCCCTGAGCAAGGGCAGCTGCCCCGAGCTGGAGTCTTCCTCACCTGGCGTGCCCTGATGCAAAGGGATGTGTGTGTGTGCGTGTGTGTGTGCGTGTTTCACCCTGTTTGTTCTGACTTACACGCCTCCAACCTGTAAAGCATCTACAGTTCTCCAGTCATACCCAACCAAAAGGGGAAACTGACCAATTTTGGCACCAAACCCCACATCCCCGTCTGGATTTCTGCAAGAAGGTTTTCAGCACCTCCTCAAAGCGTACCAGCATTTTGAATGGAAGCGTTTATTGGCAAGCTTTGACATAACATATCTTATCTGCCCAGTCCTGCCCCTGATAAGCACATAAGCCACCAACAATGTAGGGAGACAACCCCATTGTCGGAAAAAAAAAAAAAAAAAAAAGGAAGAAAAAGCCCTCAGGGCCATTTTTGTACTTTGTCTCAGCCAGTCCCTGGCCTGAAACTGGGCCTGAGGGAAAATCAGCAGACATTTCTCCCCACCCCCGTAAAAAATCCCCAATGCACAGATGAGACAGGGGAGGATTTAGGTCTGTATATTACACTCACATGCTTCCTGGCAAAACACCCCACGTGAAAAGTTTCACCACGTGCTTTTTCCTAACAAACCAATTACCACACTATCGTTCTGTTATTTTTTCTGTGTTTGTGATTGCAAGTAGGCTTTTTCCACGCTGGGTTGGCTTTAAACAGCAACAAGCTTCAATTCAACTACAAACTAACCCTACATTTCACAGGTAACAGTGAAGAGGATCTGAACTGCAGTCATTCAACCAAAACTCTTCAGTATGTGGAAGAAATCCAGCTTACATCTCCAAATTCAGTATGATCAGAACCAAACAGTAAAGATGCAAAATGCATTTTAAAAGCCTTTCACGTTAAAACATTTCAGTTATCTCAAAGTTAGTACTGCCTCTTCAGCTACAGATTTAATTCCTTGGTAGTCCTGCGTATGGAAAGAAACTGTATTCTCACACAATTTTCCAAATCTGTAACTATATAAATGTTAGAGACAGCTTTCAGATGAATTCGAGGAACTAGAGCCCTACAGCCCTACTAATTCATAGACTCATTACTATTTTATTATCTGTAGATTTTCCAAGCAGAGGCTTAGCTCCTAAGATTTATTTCGCCTTTAAGTTTTTATATCTCTAAAAATAACGACTGCTTTCATCAGAAGTGGTCAAAACTGTTTCAACAGAATATTTTTCCCACTGAAAAATTGAAGTCTTGGTCAAAACTCTATGGATGGGTTCTGTGGAAACAGTGACAGTTCTGATGCAGGTATTGTCAGGAAGATTGAGCTTGGGATGGTCTGAAAGAGACTCAGGGAAGAACCATTGCCGGGCAGCACCATGACCCAATCCTTTTGTCTGGTTCTCCATTCAGGTGAGTGCTTTGCTCATGACTCAGCTTGCTGTTCTGGGACATAGTTATTGCATTCTTTCACAATTAATGAAGAAAGAAAGACAGAAAGAAAGTTAAAAAAAAAGTAATTTCCTTTTTCTCCAAATCTAAATGAAAACTAAATTCAAGTTTTTGTAAGGAAAACGCTGTCCAGCCAACACTATTTATCAACAGCACACTCAGAACAGCAACATCACAGCACAGCGACTGCAAACATTTCAGAAAGAAGATATGTGTTTCAACATTACACATTAAAATTATCATTGACTGTCATTACGTTGGCATGAAAATACAAAAATTTCTACCTCAGAGGTTAAAATTCTCCATTTCATCCAAAGAGAAGCGTCAAAACAGGAAAAAACAGCAGTGTAGTTTTCCTTTGATGGTCCTACTGCTGTGCTTCAAAATGGTTAACAGTGGCTACTTCTCAGATGCCTTCTTCATGCCCATTTGATCCTTAGATTCCTGTAAATAAGAATGTAATGTCTATCTGCAACAGGTGGTGGTATTTGGTAGCACTTATAACACAGATAATATTAAGCATCCTTGTGAGGCTGCCTTGTCCTCCAGGAAATGAACCAAAAATATCCATTTTCCCCCCTAGCCTTCCAGAACTCCCTTCCTCTTGTTTCAGATCTGTGTAAAATAAAGATATCTCATTACCCATCCTTATTCTGGGACAATTTTCTATTCTCACTCTTTATAAAATGAGAGTTAGTAAGTTAGAGAGTTAGTTATCCTATCCCTCTATCTTACACTCTTTGCTTTGTCCTGGCTTAGTAAGAAACATTGGTCCTGGAACCTGCGTTCTTTCCCTAAAGCAAGTTAGTGCAATACAAAAAAAAAAAATCACAACTCAATCTAGAATATATTTTTCCTCTTTACTACATCTACTGGACTACCATAATTACCACTGACACAATCTGCAGTAAATGAAAAAAATCTAAAGTGAACTAAAAGACACGCCTGGTGACAGATGATCAGGCAGATACCAAGAATTCTTTTCTTTAAGAAAAGGCTCATTTCTTAAAGCCAAATGGTATATCTTGGACCATGTGAGAGATCAGGGATAATCAGTAGTCAACACACATTCAGGTCTCTTTTGAACAGTAAGTATAACCTAGGGGATATTTAAGGGGAATTTCCAACTACTGAATCATTAATATGCTTTCTTTAGCGCACACACATCATTCTGAAAGGGTATAGGAGAGCCTTCATTTGGCAACAGCCTACAGCAATTTCTGAGAGAAAATGGGACTGTGGCTGCATCCCTGTTTTGTAGCTCTTGAATCACAGACTCACCAGAAGCTGTGGCAGACATTCGTGTCATCCTTTTCTTTTTTGGGTGTTTCCACAGGGCGGATGACAGTTTCTTGATTACAGCCTTAAGGCCGACAGCTTCACAGGCCACGCAAGTCAGATACAAAACCAGCTGTAAAACTAGCTGTTGCTAAGATTGCAAGGGCAAAACTGTGGAGATTCAGGGACCCATTTTGACTGACAAACCACAAATCAAACACACAACAGTCCTTAAATTTGGCTATGACAATCACTGGCAACTAGAAGAGGGCTAGTTAATGGCTAGAAGTACTTCCTAGCCAAGCCTGCCAAGAAAAGAAGGCAAAGAATAGCTGAACCAGCCACTTCACAGAACAAAACCAGAACTACTGTGCACCACAATTTATACTGCCTGTTGGGATTTACAGCAAGGCAGGACAGTAATCTAGTCTCACTTGCATTTATGGCTCTAGGATGTGATTAGTTCACCATACAGAAACATCTGACTTTATTAGATAAAATTGGACGAGAGGTAGAAGTGTTCTCAAATGCATTTAGTTGGTTGGACAATGCATTTAAATACCATAATTAACAAATCAGTATTTAAGACAGATATTATTATTCATAACTTAGAATTAGCTTTCAATCAATAGTGTTTGCTTTTTTAAAAAGGAGAAAACAAAACCAATCCTTGTTTTTCTTAACCTTTCTTTCAGACACCAAGGACAGTTACTGATTGACATGATTTATTATTTCATATTTGTTTGGCTATACAATTCTCATATATGAAGAGATTAACTATGTGAGATCAAATTGTTCCGATTTATAATAGGAATTTGTGGCAAATTTGAGGAAATTGAGTAGGCAAGAATAACTTCACCAAAAAATATAGCAATTTCTTCACAGAGCTGAAAACACAATTTAGATGTCCACATTTCTAATCTCATGCTTAGCCATTTTTCCTGTATTCAGTGAGAAAATTCTGCACACTCATAAAATGTTGCAGCTGTACCTCTGTTCTAAATCAGTGGCAGTGAGTGCATACCAGAAGTTTTGGGAATATACCCTGCAGTAGTTATAATATTTTTCCACTTCAAGCAAAAAAAAAACCAAAACAGTACTCACAGGACGACAGGAAATCTTGCTCTAAGACTGAGCACAGGGATTTAACGATAAGAGTCTCTGGCTTCTCTGTCACGGAAAATGGTCACAGGTTTGAGCTCTGTCTGTGCACAAGTGAATGACTCAACAAACAAGCTGACAGTGGTCCAGGGAATTCCAGTTCTGTGACTGGAAAACCAGAAAGCAAAGACCGTACATGAGTACAGCTCATCCTTCACCCACCTGTGGCAAATTAAATTGCATGCAAGTTAGAACAAACAAGCCATGGCTCTGTACAGCCACATGCTGGAATGCTCCTCAGGTTCTTTGGAAAGCATCGTTAACGCTTTCCAAAACAGTCTGGTTAATTCAGTACAGAGATAGATCATCTGCCTCTTCCAACTGCAGATCTTATACAGGATTTGTATTCCCATCTGTCAAAACCTGTTAAAAGACTACTTTGAGTAGTCCCATGGGCTAAGGATCTAGAAGGAAGGGGGTGCAAGAGTGCTGGCTAATATTTAAGCACCACTTCCTCCAAGCTCAAGATCAGTGCATCCCTAAGAGCAAGAAGTTGGGCAAAGGAAGGAGAAAACCTGCATGGATGAGCAGGGAGCTTCTGGAAAAACTCAGATGGAAAAAGGAAGTTTATAGAATGTGGAAAAAAGGACTGGCCACTTAGAAGAAGCATAGGAGCACTGTCAGAGTATGCAGGGATGCAATGAGAAAGGCTAAGACCCACTTGGATTTGGCAAAGGGTGTCAAGGACAATAAGAAGAGCTTTTCTTCAAGTACACCAGCAGCAAAAGGAAGACTAGGGAAAATGTGGGTCTGCTGCTGAATGAGGTGGGTGCCCTGGTGATGGAGGATGCAGAGAACTGGGAGTTGCTGACACACCACAAGGCTGTGCTGCCATTCAATGAGATCTAGACAGGCTAGAAAGTTGGGGGGTGAGGAACCTGATTAAATTCAATATGGGCAAGTGTTTGGTCCTGGACCTGGAGAAAAATAATCCCACACACCAGTACAGGTTAAGGGGCGACCTGCTATAAAGCAGCTCTGTAGAGAGAGACCTTGGAGTCCTGGTGGACAACTAGTGAGCACTTGTGAGCCAGTAATGTGCCCTTGTGGCCAAGAGGACCAATGGTCTACAGGGACGTGTTAAAAACAGCAGGGCCAGCAGGTTGAGGGAGGTCATCCTCTCCCTCTACTTTGCCGTGGTGAGGCAGCATCTGGAGAACTGTGTCCATTTCTGGGCCCCCCAGTTCAAGAAGGACAGGGAACTGCTGGAGACAGTACAGCACAGGGCTACAAAGATGATCTAGGGAATGGAGCACCTCTCTTAAGAGGAAAGGCTGAGAGACCTGGGTCTGTTTAGCCTGGAAAAGACTGAGGGGGCCTCCATCAATGCTTATAAATATCTAAAAGGAAGGTGTTAAGAGGATGGGATCAGGCTCTTCTCAGGGATACCTGGTGACAGGACAGGGTGCAACGGACACAAGCTGGAACACAGGAAGTTCCATCTGAATACGTGGAAAAACTTCCTTACTTTGAGGGTGACAGAGCATGGAAACAGGCTGCCCAGAGAGGTCATGCCCTCTCCTTCTTGGGAGGTATTCAAAACCCTCCTGGATGTGTTCCTGTCCATCCTGTTCTAGGTGAATCTGTTTTGGCAGGGGCACTGGACTAGATGATCTCTGAAGGTCCCTTCCAACCCCTACAATTCTGTGATTCCGGGAAAACACTTTCAAGTTTCCATTTTGCCATAATTTCTCCTTATTTTGCCAAATAGGGGCTTTCCCTTTTTGTCCAAAGGCAGCAATATGCTTTCAATTAGCATGGTATTTTTCTCCTTTGTAGCAAAGACCCGCATAAGAGAGCCTGAGAGTCTAGACTTAGAATTCAAGAGAAGAGATCACCTCACGGGAGATTTCACTCTGTGTGTTGGGTTTAAGCACAAGACAGCATCTGAGAGGCAGCATTCACTTTTTTCTGGCTAATTCAGGTCTGAAATTAGTTTGGTACATGACACAAGCTGCTGAAGTCCCCAAACTAAACTGGTATATTTCATGGTAATGGTCTTATGATAGCCAAGAAACCCCCAGTACAGAGGTGGCTCAGCCCCCACCTCATCCCGCAATATACCATGCTCTATCTAGCAGCAGAGTGCTCCCTAGAGACATCAACATGTTTGGGCCTGTCAAAAGGCACGTCTTGAAAAGTTCCCCCTGTCAACGCTAGCACTGGTGAGATCTTTACATTAGCATGACCAAGTTACAATGGAGACATGTTAGAACGTTCATTTCCACAGTTAGTTTCTTTGAAAACACATGTGAAAACTGACTGGGTATAAATCTGGGGGCAGCTGATTCAATTCAACAGGATTTCCCCAGAAATGGGCTTGGGTGTCCTCCTCAGCAACCAGCAGGGAAGAAAGATGGAAAAATTTCCAGAGAATTCAACACTGGCAGGCTCTGCAGCTCTGTGAGCCCATCATACAAGGGCACATCCCCCATTTGATCCTATGGTCTCAGCAGCCAGACTCAGTCACCACCAGAAAGAACGCACCTCCATGTGGTTCATCTGCTCTTAAGGGTTGAGCACCTCCCTGTTACGTACTTGGGTGATTATTTTCTGGTTTCTCGTCATAAGCACCTGGGATGCAGTGCACAGAAAAATGGACTCCCCAGGGAAGCAGGTACTATGCTGTCTGATGGACTCCCGGCTGCTGGATCAGCACACTTAGTCATGAAACCAGGAATCCCCAAACAGATTTTCTTCTCTTATTTTTTAAGCAAACCATAGATCACTTTCCCTGCTAACATGCCCTAGTAACTCTTCCCAGTACGGTTTCCTCAGTCAAACTACCCAAATGTCTCTGCTTTTCAGTTCAAGAGTAAGTATATCCATTAAAATTAAGAAAAAACACAGAGAGAAAAAAAAAAAGAACATGAAAAACATAGAACTATGAGAACCTTCTGAACTGTCACCCCATAATTCTGCAAACATGGAATGTATTTCAAGAGCTTAAGGAAGAATTTGCTCAGAGGTAACACTTGCAGCTTCAGACTTCCTAAATAATATTCCCACACACAAAGGATTGTATTGTTGATGTTACAGAACAGGAGAAAGTCCCATTTTTCCTATTATAACAAATTAATCTTTCCTCCCTCTGAAAAAGAAACTTTTTGGAGACACAGCTGTATGCATCCCTTCACAAACATCCCCTCAAGCAAATCATAAAAAGCTTAATTAAGGGAGGGAAAGGTCCTCTGTTATTGAGGACTCTGCTTAGAAGGAAAACTTGTGTTTGTATTAAAGATATTGGACTACAACTATTCTTGCAAACAAAATTGCCCAACACAAAAGCATCGGAATTGAACTGTAGGTATATGCAAACTTATTTTCAGAATAAACCCAAGTATATCATAATAATAAACCCTGCATGTCACGTATTGAGGCTTAACAAGTTGCTCCAGACTGGGAATGACCATTCCCGTGTGGTAGTATGAAAAGATGTGAAATTTCTACAATATATTTATCAAGACTTCTAATGAGGAGTTATGTTTTATTATTCTTTTTTCCACTGTTTAAAACTGCAATTTACACTAGAATTTGAAAAATGATAGCCCACTTCTTACAAAAGTAACTGACAGAAGACAGTGTTACAAAGGGAGTTGCACCATTTAAGCCAACAGAATTAAAAGAGAACAACCTTGGTCTTTAACAGGAAACTGAAAACTTGCCAGAGACCTCATAAAAGGTCTCATCATAATTACTAATACTGAATAGTGTTCACCTAGTTACATATGAAGAAGTTATTTTTCATACATTTCTTTAATTATGTATGATTCTCTCACCTTTGGGATTTTCTAAAAGAAGAGTTTAAACTGGAACTGACTATGCAAGTTTTAGGCTGTGAACTCAAAACCTTTTTGACTCCAAGCAAGAGTACAGACAGACGGACAATTCAGCCAAACTCTCTGCTGGCTATCCACCAGTCTATGAACAGTAGCAACAACGAAAGCAGTATAAATAATAAAGAGAAGTGCAGCATGGAAAAATCAATGGCTAAAGAACTCAGAAATAAGACATTTCTGGAAGCTCCATCTTGATAATTTTGTAAGCCTGAGAGCCTTCCACTTCCCCTGCTAGCTAAAGAAAAGAGATGAGCTTATCTAGGGCACATAAGGACATTTTTTTCTTTCAAATTAATTGCAAGAAAAGCCTGTGGAAGGCAACCCAACTGGGATGGATATGACTGTACATGCCAGACAGACGTTGCCAGCACCAGAGTTCTTTCTATGTTTCCCAAATGTTAACTACTCACTGAAGATTATGCATGTCTTATATACAGGGAAAAAGCAATTCCTTTGTTCTCCAGATTTATTCCAACATAGTGAACTCTTTCAGAGTGCAAATTTTTGCCAACAAGAAGCAAATTAATAACATATGTGTATAGTGTATTTCTGCTTCCATCATAGGTGAATGCAGTGCTTGTAAGAGCTATTTGCAACCTTCTTGAACTTGAATCCAGCCCCAGCTACACCAGCACGAACCAACTGCAATTCTACTGGAAGAAGCAAGGGAACAATGATGTAACTGATGCCTCAGCCAAACTTTTAACTCTGCCCAAATAGAAACAGAGTAAATACATCAGTGCAATTTCCCTCTACATTGCCATATTAACTCCTCATCAATGCAGTTACTCAAGCTATTCCACTACCTGTTTAAACCCAAGAATATAGTTTATTAAATGTCACCAGATTAATCACTAGTCTGTCAAAATGTAACTTACACAAACGCTTTCAGCATTCACTGGCTATGTATGATTTAGCTATTCTCTGTTATTATTATTCCATGTAATATGTAGATTCTAATTTTTACCCAAACAAAATGTATACATTATAATAAAATTCAATATATTTATTATATTTGGTCCTGCATGTGTATAATATGTATGACAAACCATTTGCTTTCATGGATCTCATTGATAGATGGTCATAGTATGTCTTTTCTTCAAAATATCCACTTTGTTATTTCATATTCACTCATTAACAAACATTCTTATTGTGCAAGTAATAAACCATCCTTCCCTCCAATACTGATTTAACTAAAAAAGGCCCTGCTACTTTTTGAAGCACTGCAGCCAATTAAGTACATAAATCATGTTAATGTTTAAGTACTATTCCTAAATGTGTGCTTATTTGAAGCAGAAGAGCTGGGCTGAACCAGGCTTTGAACATTGAAAACACACTCTGTAAAATCCATAATAACTGCTTAACAAAGATCACTATTTTAGTTCCTCAAACTGTTGCAGAGGCTTGGGGCTGACCATGTCACAAGCCCTGGGTGTGTGTGTCCACTTCCAACATCAGGTAAAAAAAGATACTGAGAGAAGGACATAAATTGAAACCCTGTGCCAAGCTATTTTGGGGGTATTACCCAGCAGACCACAAAAAGTCTGAAGGTCACATTTCATGTGCATAAAGAGAGATATTTCCAACTGACACTTACTAAACAAGCAGACTGGCTACTTGCTTTAGACAGCCCTGAACAAATATTAATTGAAACCATCTGTAGGACATGTTATCTCTGAAGTAACTAAAGATGTTCAGTTGACTTTGGACTAAATTACCCAACAGCTGCCACACAGAAAAACCACATTCATGAAAGAAAGTGATTTACTGTTTTAATATAACACGCAACTAGAAAGGGCTCACACATGACTCTGTGGTTTCTATGATTATTCTCTTTAGGAAAGCATAACTGAGAGACAGAAAATAGCTAGAAAGCTGTTGTTTCATCTGTATTACTTGTCTGTGAGCCCTGAAGCACCTGCTTAAGGGTGCTTCATTATTCTTTTTGCCTTAAAAAATTAATGAGAGAGGGTGTCTGAAGAGGAAGAGACAAAAAAGGAACCCTTCCTCCAGCACATCACCCACCCTAGGAGCCTGTGAGAGTTAGATGCATTTTACTTAGTAGAGCAGAAGGACTGTTCCTGCCATACATCTTATAAATACCGGGAAACAGATGAGGTGCCTGCCCCTCTTCTTCATCTCATTTACTTCTTACACCTATACAAAAAGAATGACAAGAGTCCAGATCAGTCAAAGTTACTTGCTGTACTGCCTGTCATGCCTAGCAGTTACCCCAGCAGAGGTGATGCCAGGGAAACTGTCACTATAGGATGCAAGGTGGGGGTTACCACACCGTCCTTTACAGGGAGCCACTCTGTATAAGGCTTTAGCATCACACTAAGTGTGCTGTCAAAGTATACACTGCATCTGCAAGACCACAGAACTGAGCAGGCTGCTGAAAAGCCAGACTACAAGCAATGTAAAAAGGCAACAGAGAAGCAGACACTGAAGATACATATGCTATTCAAGCCCTTGGAAAGAACACACATAGCTAGGGAGTTTCTGTAGTCCAATGAAAGAAAGGATAAAACTCATCTGCCACGGTGCAAGAATTAAGGCTGGCAATTTTATCAAGATAACATACCAGAAAAGACAGAAGCAATTCCAAAAGGCTGGATTCTTTATTGCAAACAAAGCTGGTAGACTTCAAGTAAAACTACGTAGGCTATAATGAATGTTTTTGATTGTAGGGAGAAAAATTAATGGCTTGAGTCCAAAACTGTCTCCGCCTACATACAGAACTAGGTCTGTAGGAGATCCTTATTCAGCACGTTTCCTACAAAAGATATTAATTTACATTTTCTTGTTTAAAGAATAGATAACTTTCTCCACGTGAGAAATTCCAGCAGACATGAGCTCAGAGGAATGGACGAGCACTGCAGAGACCACTGCACATTTCATATAAACACTCACCAACTGTTGCCACTTCGAGATTTCAAAGCTTGTGAGGAAAACGCATTGGTTTGGCTTTTTTTTTCAGAGCAGAAATTAGGATATCAACCCTGATTAGTCTGCAGTTGCTCACCTCCTGACAGTGCAGTTTGAGAGGCATGAGGCCTTAATCAAGCTCTGATGTAAGGAAGGATTTCCTTTAAAGTCTATCAATGTTAATGAACAACTCAGTCTTGTTTAAACATCCAGACTGTGATATGGGCAAATATCTGAGTTTATCGTGTTCTCAAACTTTTGAACAGCCAGATTTATTTGCTAAGCATTGGCTATGCCAAAAGGAATGAGCTTATCCTGAGTAGCGGTGGCTGGACTTGAAGTCTGGACTTTAGATAGCAAAACATTCAGGATTTGATGCAATTTTGCCTCTGCCACCTATGCTGAGTTTTGGGCTGTCCTTGTAAGCACAGAGACTAAAGGAGCCTCACTGGAAAACATAAAGGCACATTCTCACTCTAAAAGTCGCTTACTTTGCTTCTGCATCTAAAAGCTAAAAAGAGATGCTGAATCTTTGTGCCAAAGGTAACAATAGAAACACAATTGGACATACTAATGTTAGCTATGGTTTTGCTATTCCTTGTGCATGTTAGTAACAGAGTATTCCAAATTAAAAGCCATACCGAAAGCTGGAAACTAAATATCACAACAGTTTTCAAAACAAACCCTTCAGAAAACTAGTCTCTTCACCTCATTTATGAGGTGAATTAATATAAGTTCATTTTGTCCTTTGATTAGTTTTTTATTGTTTTTTGATTATGCCAGTAGCCTGCAATATTGTTGCAAAAACCACACGGGTGTTTAATTTAAAATAAAAAGGCTTTTGTGCAATTTTTTTAATCATGAAACTGTTTCTACTAATATTAAAGCCTTTTGGAGTTCTACTTTTCATATACAGTGATTCAGATCATACACTAAAATACCTTCTGTGAAATTAGAATAGCCCTGCATAATTATTAATCTACTAAAACAAGGCTTTTCAAATGCTTACTCACTGATCCGTTCTGTGTACTGTTGCACAACAGCTTCTCATGAATTTATTAATTACAGACATATCACCGTTGAAACATCCAATATGTTACACTGGGGCTTCCCACTCCTTCCCTCAGGGTAGACTCCTTTCTTATTGCTCTGGCTCACTCAGCATCTGTATTATTGACTTTTTCAGCAATACTGTAGTTCTATTTTTGAAGTTTTTGAAGAAAAAAGTTGCAATAGAGAGATGTCCATAGAAAGGGGTATGAAATACCAGTTAATATGTTCAGTCACCTGCAGAAACAAACCCTGTCCTCTGCAACCAAGATTCCACTAATTAAGTGGCAAGTGCGCTCTTATTTGCCAGTGATATTCACTTAGCCCTCTGCATCTTTTTCAACCGGAGTGGAAGCAGGGTTGCAGCTACTTCTGCAGCCTCTTAACCTTCTGGCTTTTTCAGGCCTCACTGCAACAAACTTTTAGGAAATTCAGGGAAGTTCATATTCAGCAAATAAACTGTTTTTTGAAAATAATGCTCTGAGAGTGGAGTTCTGCAGATATCAGGTGGTGAAGGACTTCACCTGTTAGCTTGATCCTGCAGCTGAATTAACACTTCCTCAGGGAAGTCTGGTTTTGTTCCAAAACTCTTAATCTCAGCTTCAAAGCTATTAACATAAAGATGTGATGGAAATATCACTGTCAATATAATCATCCCTGGTCCACATTGCATGGATATTTCAAAATGAACACCCACTTCAGGGAATTTCATTTAGAATAATTTCATCTCTTGTTACGAAAGAGCACATAGCAAGACAAACTTCCTGAAGCCCAAGCACAGAGTAGGATCATGCCACTGCTTCTCACAGGGTTAAATTCACCACCACACTGATATTTAACACGAGAACACCTAATTATCACTTAAATAGCAAATTTTTCCTTTAGGAGACACACAGCTTGTGTGTCCTCATTAGCAGAAGACTACAACACAGCTGAGGAAACTCCTCCCCCAGCTCCTATTTTCCTAAAGGATCTACAGAAATGTAACCTGAATAAGGGAAAAGAAAAGAGAAACAGTCTGCCCCCAGATGTCAGCTGATCTTTTAAATTTAGGGGAATACCTACCAGCTACAGCAGCTGAAACTCATGAATGGGAGCTCCCAGAACCACCTCTGATATGGCTGATGGCATAGGCATGGCAGGACAGAGTGTAACAAGGACTGATTGCATGAGCTGAAGTCATGCTTTAGTCTTCACTGCAGGCACTCCCTTAGAGATGGTGGTTTAAGGCATAATCACTCATTTAATTTAATATTAAGCAATTTTTAATTTTAACTAGGGAAACCATGCATACCTATAGTCATGCCTTTAAAAAAAAAGTGCTAATCGCTCATCTTAGACGTCACATTTTTTCAGTTGGCACTTAAAGAGTAAACAAAAGAGAGTGATCCTGCTCATCTGCTTGTGTCCTTCCATTAACTGTGCTAAGAGATCTTGAGCAGTATCTTCTTTCCTCACTCTCTGCCCCTGCTTTCCTTGTTAACCAGTTAGCTATAGCTGATTTCAAACATAACAGTAATCTATAGTAACTCATTTTATTTGCACAAGGGATGTGTTAAATATTGTTTTATTCTCTTTCTTCAGTGTACTCTTCCTAAAAAAGAAGAAAGCATTACATATCCCAGCTCCCCAGGATACCAAACCAGAATAAGTTACTCAGTATAATAACTATAAATACAAGAATAAAATTACAAGAAAATATCCTCTACAGCTGTAAACACTAGCTGCAAGGCTTAATATTCAGCACCATAACGTTTTCATGCTGGCCCTATTCCGATCCCTTCTCTTTGCATTGCTAAAGCAAGCAGAATTTTTTTCCATTATTACAGAACTTTGATGTACCATTTTTGCAGAGAGGAAGGGACGTTTGTTGATAAATGAGTCTGAAAGTCAAAACTAACAGCAGATCATGCATCACTTGTTTTAAGGTTTGACACCCCCTCAAAAAAAAAAAAAAATTAAAAAAAAAATCAGAACCAAATAGCCCGGGGAGTTTCTGGTTTGGCAGAACTAGAGTAAGGCAGTAGCCAAACACATTGCTACTGGCATCCAGTCTTGGAAATTTTAAGCCAGCAAAATCATAGCTTGTTTCAGTATAATTAAAACAGATGCTCAAAGGGGGAACTGCAAGGCTAACTGAAGTAATTGCACAAAATGTATTTTAATAATAAAACCGTCTTGAGCAATCGGGAGAGGGGGAAATGGTATTTCTATGCTTTGAAACTAAATCAGAAAAACTGAAAAAAAGTATGCACAGGAGTAATTATGTGAGAATTCTCCCCCATACCCTAAAACAGTCAATTTGGACTAGTGCTATATATTAAATCTTGTATTCTACAGGTCTTAATTTTTGTAAGCCATGCATCTTTTGCAACCATGCAAAGATTTTACAAAGAATTGCAAGCCATCAACCAAGGTCTGCCTAAATGCCTGTATTGCCATTTTCTCTAGAACATTTTGATGTCATTGCTCAGATGGGCCAGCTTATGTCTACATGAAAGGTGTTCATCACATTATCCACTATATGTGCTTCACAGTAGCTGCTTTATCTTGATGGTGGCAGTGAAAAAAAAGCCATTAACCAATTTAATGATTGGTTAAAGAAAGCTTATGTATAAAACTGTTTGGGCCATCTCAGCTATTCTTGTCAAACTCCATGTGGTCTCTATAGGAAACAATTATCACTTTAGAAGAAAATGTGAGTTTCTGTCCAGCTTTTTCAGTTTCTAATGCAGTTTGGACATGTCTGTTCACTCTGCTATTTTCAAGTCACTCTCCTCATTTTTGAATGACTTTATAAAACAGAGCTTTGAATGGGGCTGTTGTCTCCTGGATAGAGCACTATGTCTGATTTCCATCTGCATTAAATACTCCTTATGACTCCCTCTGGCAGCATAGAAGATCTTCAAGGAATAGAATGAAACTTAGGGACATTGACAATGCCAGAATCAAGCAAAAGGCTCTCATTACAAAGTGAGAAGTTAGGTTCCCTAGAAAAAAGTGAGCTACAGGCCAATTTTTTTTTTCTTTCATGGATGGCAATGACCCATATGGTGACATTTCATCTATGAAGCCTGTATTTGTTAGCAATATTAAGTAATAGCTTTCTAGTTTTGTGTTCTGAATTGGTGCACACTGTTGTCCTCAAAATATTATAGTGGACTTGAGGCAGGGAATTTACAAGAATCCCTGACTTCCAAGACTTAGGCATTGGTAATTTGGTGGCAGAATGAGGGAAATTCAGACCACGGCATTTTTACAATCACGCTGTGTAAGTCCATGCTGATAAGATACAGATACAGCATATAAGATACAGGATAAAAGAAACCCTCTTTATCCAGCCTGCAACATAGTTCCTTCACTCCTCGAGATCAATGGTAAAAGAAACTTCCTACAGCCTCTCCTTAGAGAAATCTGAGGGGGATTATAAATCAGGTCAACATGTTAAGATTGTTAAAAGAATGAATAGAAGTATTAACTTATTTCAGATCCAGGATATTTTAAATTGCCTTACTGAAACACTTCCAGTGGCTACAGACTGAGCTCTGCTCTGCTAGTTGCAAAACCCAGAGGTATCAAAAACTGCTCATGGGCAAGACCGTCCTCTGCTGTACACTTCCAGGCATTATTTACATCACTGTTTCAGTGTACTGAGCAGTCTGGTTTCTAGACATTACACAGAGCAATTGTTCCACATGCTAAGAGATTTCCTACACATCACAGGCGGATCTAACTTGTCTTCTTACCTGAACTTTGAATAAACAGGTGGTCATTTTACTGTGACGCTTTTTGTTGAATGTATTTATAGGAGAATATCACACTTATTTTGTCATTAATTGGGAACGAACATGAATCTAGCAAGTAACTTATATGCATTGTAAAATGACATTCTAGAGTGGCTTCAGTTTTTCAGAAAAAGGAGAGGACACACATCTGTCTGGAAGGCAAAGGATTGGCCTTGTGATCAAATTTAAGATATTAATTCTCTATTTGTCAAAACTATTTTGATTAGCCTTATCATGCATCTAACACAGTATAACAATACAATGCGGAAAATAAGAACACCATTCATTCACCAGGTAACTTTTCACAGGCATAGAAAAACTATACTTGATAACATAGAGTAGCACTACCCAGTCTGAAAATCTAGTAGTCAGGCTATCTCTAGTGATCTCATGGTTCTGCTATGATTCATGAATATAGAAATCCATTAAAATGTTTTCATTAGTCCCTGATGCTTTTACTGTATGCAAAAGGCATGCAGTTTAAATACCAAATTATACAATAGGCTTTAACCCTCTGCCATGACTCCCTCCTGAGTCTCATTGGCTTAGGGAGGGAAACAAAGGATGAATTTGAACTACATCAATGAAAAATTTTGAGATAAGTTAGGGCAAAATGTTTTGCAAGATATGACTATCATGACTGTCACATTTGAGTGAATAAACAATATTCTGAAGGCCACAGTTCATCACCTTTTTACACTAGTGGGAAAGCATTCGGGTTTACCTTGCTAAAAATGGGTTGTGCAACCTCCAAACTGATGCAGACAGGAAGCGAGGAACAAAAAAAGAAAAAGAAGTATGTTAGGGGACAGCAACAGTTTCTTCTTTTATTAAAAACAAGCTATTTGTCTGTATTCCCTCTCCAACAGTTATTGATGCTCATTTACATGCAATATTTCATGATTGCTTTTGTTGTTGTTGCTATGAAGACAGTCACCTTGTAAAAATTAGGTATTCCTTGTGCTTCCATTAAGCTAACAGTAAACAAAACCAGAAAATAAATAAAAAATAGTTTAAAAAAAAATAATCACACAAGCAGACAACAAAGGTACACACTAGCCCATCTGCTCCATATTCCCACTGAAAAGCAGCATTCGCCATCCTGTATAGTTGCTTCCAGAGCCATTGGAACTGGTTCCACTCACAGGAATCAAGAAAACTAATAAAACGTGGCCTTTTAAAAATTAAACACTTCTGTGAACTTAAGGATATGGTCTTTCACCTCCTACATCCTTTTGGGTGCCTCCTTTCAAGTGGCAGTAATCAGGGGACTGCAAATACAGATAAGCTATAGAGCAGGCCCCAGCTGGTGGCCCAACTGCCACTCGCCATTTTCAGGCTGTTTGAAATGTTTAGTGGCTTCTAACTCTTTGCCATCTCAAAATTATTCACTCTTACCTCATGAAGCGCTACATGGGCTTACCCAAAGATCTCTAAAAAATCCAGAAGCTGCTTGAGGGGACAGTTGTCCATAAACAAGGGTGTTTAGGAAATCTGCTGAACCACCGTGGCTGCTCTGGGCTCACCAGGGCTGGGCCATGCTGCCACCTTCACAGAGCTAACCAGCCTGGCTCGACACCTTGTCCTTTTTGCAACTCTGCCGTCACCACCGTCACCAAATCATTCCACAGTGATACAACTGGCTGCTCATGGCTTAGATGGTAGACGTGGCACTTAGAGACGTGGTTTAGGGGTGGTTATGGCAGTGTTACATTCACGGTTGGATTTGAGGATCTTAATAGTCCCTTCCAACCTAGAGAATTCTATGATTCTAACTCCTGCTGTTGCTGTTTTGACAAACCCTCACAGAGAGGGGTCATGAAAGGCTTTTGCCTTGGCACAAACACTTGAGGCTGGCATCGTTCTCCGCCGCAGGCCCCCCAGGCCTACACAAGCACCATTTCTGTCCCAAGCTGTTAGCTGAGGTAACACCTCTGCTTTGTCTCCACTGTGATCCCAAAGCACAATAACTGGATTCAGTCAGCTGTGGGGTTTTACAGGGAAGTATCTCCCTGCAAGTAACTACTCCACCAGAAAGTATTCCTTGCTTCTCCGGCAAACATGTTGCCTCAGGTGCCCAACCCCACCATCTTGATCAAGTATATTTGTTACTGACACCTAGAAAACAACCAGCATGGCCATCTTTTAAAGTTTACTACAGTAACGTTAAATTAATCAGATCAAAGGGAAAAAAATACGTCACAAAGTGTTTGCACCATAGGAGGCGTGCTTGCAACCTTCTTTCAAACCCAGATTAGCACCTGCCACCTTGTTCTCTCCAATACCACCAAAAGGTTTTCCAAGCTCTATTGAACCTGTAAAACACCACAATCATGACAGCAATTCCTCTAGCATTGAGGGATAAGTGTTTTCCAAACTCTGCCATGTAGAAATCTGAAATTAGTGTTTGAGTAGAAAACTGTGGAGATCTGCGATATCAGTTTGCGGTTAATCCCAGCCTTGCTCTCAGTGGGGCTCAGGTCACTTTTTAACAGCTGCGCGCGCACACACACAACCCTTCCCTTCTCAAACCACCACACAACCCACAAGTGTTGTTTCCATCTATGGGGATGATCTAAATCCTTACTAAAGAGATTTGATGTCTGTTTTTCATTCAAAATTACATGTTAACTTACAAAAGAAAGCATATCATGTCTGTCTTTAAGAAAAAAATGAGTGGGGTGGGATGGGGCCATTTCAAGCTGGGATTGACGCATTTCTGTAGAGCCACCAGTGTGTCCCTTTGAGGTGCCCCTGCTAAAATCCTGGTGCCCATATTATAGTGGATTTGTACTCTGCAGAGTACTCATCAGAATGGAGGAAGGAACCTGAAAACTCTCCAAAGCATCACCCTCTGTTTGAGGAACCTCCTCCAGGAGCTTCAAGAACTTCCTCCAAGAACTAGAGGGAAGCTAGTAAAACAAGGGCCCTTCATGCAGGTCACTGTCTCCTCTGAGAGTCTCCTAAATGTCTCACCTTGCCTATAAAATTCAGTGATTTCTGTGAGAAGACTCTCAGTATGCAATTTTCAGCATCTGTTTCCTCAAGAAATTCTGCCTGTCTAAACCCACTTGGGCACACCTCTCCGTTTAAAAGAATGACACCTCATTTTGCAAGACCTCACATTTTCAGCTTCTGTCCCTAGCTAAAAAGTCTAGTAGAGGTTGCCTTCAGTGAATGATGTCTTTCAGAATCTCCTTCTGAAAATTACACTCCAGATAAGGCTTTGCTGTTACATCTTGGCCTACTAGCTCCAGGCTACAAGGACCTGACATAATATTCTAATACCAAACACAAGTCACCTCATTCAAAAAACTCCTTGAACCTAAATAAAGTACTACTCAAAACTCACTCCAAAGACCTGACCAAGCAGAGACAGGAAGGGACATGGAATGAACCCAGTGCTAATAAATTTATGTAACCCCTTGAAAATAAATTCTATTTCAATGGGAATTTCTACATCGTGTAAGCTGAGTCACAAGAGATTTCATGCACACCAGCAGACAGCTGAGATGGCATGTGATGACTGAACAGTTTGGAAACAAGTAGTACAACACCAGCAGCCATCAGCAAAGCATCAGCACAGCAGGAGTTAAGAGCATGTGCTGTGCTTCACTGGTGGGAATAGTTTGGGAAGCAGAAATAGTAGGAATAGGATCCTTTACAATGACTTCAGTTTTTATTAACATATTTTTACAGGATATCCCAGTTAAGCCAGACAGCTTGTTTACAATAGGGCCCTGTCCAAGGACAGCTTAAAACTATTATACAGTACATACAGAAGGACAATACAGTCCCAGTACAAGCTACCAGCAGGCAGTAAATCACGTCAAAGCCTCATGTTACACCTGATTAACTGCTTGGCTCCAGTACTACAACCTATTCCAAGAATGCTTGCTTCAGTGTAGTTAAGAGTTGTCAGAGAATTTATGTCATCGGATGGCAAGTTACATAAAATAGTGCCCCAGTGTATCATTTAAGAAGCACTACTTGGCATGAGCTACAAGAGTGTGCACTTCACACCTGCAGTATTCTCTGGTGCTATGTTTTCCTTAAAAAGGGACTCCATTTAGATGTCTCATTTACTAGGAGAAATCACATCACTTCTGTCCCAAAAGGATTACAACTCTATCTGAATCACGCTTCATCAAACACATCCGAAATTTTATCACTCATGAGTCAGTCCATCCTCAACATGGCCACTGCAATTAAACTAAATTTCCCACAAAATTTTTCTCAATGGCTTAAAATGGCTTAAAAATAGATATCTTTGTAAAATTGAAAAACTTACATTTTTTCACTAAACATATGAGGCTGTAAGTGGACCAAACAATGAAATCTTTACATCAGCTAAACACAAAGGAAACCTTGTTTCTGTGAAGTTTACCATCAACCCAGGTCACTAAAGAGGCAAATTTCAAAAGCATCCTAGGGTCCATAGATTGCATGCCTGTCAAGCACAAAAGACACTGAAAACCAAGCAATAATCCTTATGAAGTCTGCGTTTATCCAACTGTCAATCAGCAAGCCGTATGGCATTAACTGAGGTGTCACGCATCTTGATCAAGAGTTAGAGTCCTGTAAGTCAGAAAAAGTGTTTAATTGTAAAATCTGTTCGCTCTGATTCCATATGTGCAGCTTTTTCCAAAGCTGTGCAGGAACTTAGCAGAAAGCTGGAGGACCATTTTAGGGGAAACACCTTCTACACACCCATGAACAAATCCAATATTTCTACAGGGTTCTGCACACTTGGCCAGCAGGAGGCTTGTTTATATTTTTTTATAAGATGAACTGATCACCAGCATTTTTTAAAGTACAGTTTCATAATTATTATCTCTTTCTTTAGGCAAGTGACACATCAGCTTTACCTTTCATTTCATAAACCAGTGAGCTGGTTTGTACTTCAAGGGTCTGCAGGGAACATAACCCCAGTGAAGAGGACAATTTCTTGCATTTAACGTATTGCAACATACATGGTGGGCCAAGCACCTGAATTCTTCCTCTTGCTTATTGAGGCAAATTCTTAGTTTAACAATTTTATCACATAGTAAAAGATTTTCTTCAAAAACTGAACAAGGAGCTTAATTAAAATTTAAAAGAACAAGTCTTCTAAAAATAACAGCAAAAACGCAGAGCATATCTCTCTGGACTGCAAACCTATTTATCCACTTTTTCTGCTCAGTCATAACAGCATTTCCACAGCTATCACAAGAAAAGCTATTAACAAATGGAAAGCCTGATATTCAATACTTTTACCTGGCAGAAGATGGCAAAGTCCTTCTAGTTTTAGTATGGAGCAAGACCCAAACTAAATACTAAGACCATGACAAAAGAGATAAGCAAAATCTTTTAGAAATCTAGATATGAAAATGCAGATCACTGACAAGCTGTAGTGACATTTAAGGCAGAAGAGAGCACCTGAACAGTACCACTGTGGTGGCTTTTAGGCACAAGCACCTTTGGAACTGAGAGGCAAGAAAGAAACCAGCACAGGCTCCCTAGCAAGGTGTGATGTGAGACAAGAGCACCAAACACTGGGGAACAGCAATTTGAAATGGAAATCCATACACCGTCACTGAGAGCAGGGTGGGGATTTCAGGTAAGTAGTTAACACTGGGAGAAATATTTGGGGATGGCTTAGCTGAGGCCAGCTTCTCACAGGACTTCTCCCTCTGAATCCTGAGTGGCACAGGACTTGTCTTACAGGTGGCACAGCTTCAAGGGGCAGTAACTCCAGCAGGACGGTCTCTAACGCTGCTTTGGATTCAAAGCTCACAGCTGCTTAGCTAGGGAAGGAAGAAGAGTGGGTGGGAGGGAAGCAGCTCAGCCAGCGTTGAGCTCAGCAGCTGTAAGAGTCAGCAAGGCTGAACACAAGTGCTCACAAGGTTTAGCAAATTGCTCTCCAAGCCTTTGGTTGAGATGTGACCGAAGAGATGCACTGCCGCGACAGGAGCCACTGGGCACAGCATACTAGTTCAGACACAACGTACAAGATCTTCTTTGTGGCTAGAAGTCATGCTGACTGCTCAGCAAAAAGAGTGGTCACAGCTGCAGAAGGACAGCTAGGTCTGGGAAAGTGCTTACCAGTTGCCACTGCCATTTAGTTTCCATTTGCAAAGCTCTTGCAGACCATCTTGAGCAGCCTTGACCCTTGCAGATTTGAGCTGAACATTTTAATCAGCTCTGGTTTGGAAAATACAACATTACTAAATTTGCTTTTACCCAGGTTGTCAACTTCCAGGTGGTTTTATTGAATGGCAAGAAAAATCAGAGGTTGGGTCTCAACTGAAGTTTCTGTGAGTTCAGCTCTTCAAAGTTCAAGGTGCAACTGAAAATCTGTGACTAGAGCTAGCTGGGTTCTCTGCCTTGCTCAACTACCTGCAAATGTGTAAGTGGAAGCAGTGGTAGCTGCCTAAACAGACTCAGTGACTAAGTGCAGATATTACTTATATGTGATTTTTTTTCCTGGTCTTGCAAGTCTTCACCCAGAGCATCACATACCAGAGCCATGATGTGTTCGCACCACCTTTCCTGTTGAGCTGTGCTTTACCATTCCACACTAGGTTGCCAAGAAGTTATGTGCCTTTGGTAATTCAGCCTGCTAGAGGCTCCTGTAAGGCAAAATTGAATGGAAGCTGCTGTGTTCCTTTCAAATGGATCCATGCAATTTTTAAATTGACTTTCAAAATACCACGAATATACCCAGTGGAAATAAACTAACAAAGTGGATTGCTGTCTGAAATCATACAGATAGCTCAGGGCATTTAGTGTTGTGATGAAAGAAAAGAAATGAGAAAAAGAGATTAGCAGGCTTCACAGAAATAACATGGTTTAGTAAATCCGGCACTTCCCCTTCCGCAACAAAAAATTTGACATCACCTAGATTTACAAATACAGTACTGTACATATTAGTTTTTGCAATTTGGAAGTCCCTGCTGATTAAGTTCAATATTATACCCGAAACATGCCTATAGTAGAGGGCTAGCTGCTACTCTCATTTAGACATACCTGCAGATTTGTGACATTATAATTATTTCACTGAACAGCTTTGAAAGAAGAAGTGATTTTACTGCAAATAAGACTGCCTTTTCATAAAAAGACATGTACATTCAAGTGCAAAGACAATTAAAGTTTTGCTTTGCTAGTGTATCAGGCTAGATCAATTCTTGCTGAGAAATAACACAGAGACAGGTAATGGACTTTAGGATGTCTTAAAGTCAGAGAGTTAGGAGCTGAACTGCCTAAATACATAGCAAGCATTGAAACCCTGACAAGCTTTGTCTTATTTAACTTCAACAGAATTTAAAAGAACTGTTGCAGTTTGGGCCAGGCACCGTTTGTAGGTGAGCATAGTTTGATAAAGCCCTGAAAAATAAGCCTTTGGGTTTTTTAGTATTTTCTTTAAATTAAATATTCATATGCTAGGAGTTACACTTAAACAATGTAGTAGCAAGTTTTAGCATGTGCTATGAAATGGTATTTCACTACCTTCAAATAACCAGCAGGATGAGATATCAGAGACATTAGTCCTGATTGTATTATACATCCACTGAAACTACACCTACAGTATTTCAGCATTACAACAATTTGCACTTGCATCATCTTTTCCCTTATTAAAAAAAACATCACAACTTGACCAGTGTTTTTACAAGCAATTCTTGCTTAATTAAAATGATACATCCAAACAGATTTATGCTACACCCTGTTTTGTCATGAAAGTTCCTGATTCCAGGCAATGAGCATACGTGGGTGTCTGTTCATGATTCTGAAGTCCTGTTTTAAATATATGTTCCAAAGATACTTTCCATATAGTCAGGGTCAATGGGGAGGAAGCAGGAAAAACTGAGTTGTTTAAATTTCACAGAAGGATTAAGAAAGTCATGTAGCAGAGAACAGTTTGTTTCAATGCTAATCTTAGCAGGATTGAAATCCATAGGTTTTGTATGTTTTAGTTTTTTAAGGTTTGAAATCATGGAATCCACGAGAGATAAGATCAGTGTAGAAACCACACCAAAACAGTAATATAAATAATCTGGAAAATTTTCCCCTATTTAATAAGATGCCTGTAAATATTTCTAGTACTAAACCTGCCAAATTACACCTAGTAGTCACTTGGTGTGATCTCACCAGTATTTCTTTGGTTTGTTATATATCACATCCCTACACGTGAATTTCAACAGAAACACTGGCTGTTTGGGACTCGTGTGTCATGGTACCCTTATACCTAGTTGCACAGCACTCCAAAACCGAGTAACAACAAAATGAAGAAGGAAAGAACCCCAGTTGACAGATAATGACTAAGGTGATCTTTAACGTGACCTATATTGTGCTTGAATATCCTTATTTATCTATATCATGATTGTTTTAGTAACACCTACTTGGGAAAAAGTTAGATAAGGCAGTTCTAATTATACCACAAGCCCCATTAACAAAAATAATGGCTGTGCCATCACAATAGCATTCTTGTGCAAAACCAAGAATTTTACAAGCAGGACAACACGCTTGCCAGAGGGCTATAGCATTCTACAGATGGGGAAACACAGGCACTGAAAGCCAAACATGTTACCCTAAGGGGCTTTGCCTCAAAGTTTGGGTCAGAGAGGCAGTTGAGCAACATAACTACTGCTTCAAATGTTGATCATTACTCCTCTGTCACCTTGTATTCACCTTTCTACATTTCTAGTCCTCATTCAACTGCACACCTGTTCACCTTTAAATAATAAGCCCTTTGAGTGAGAGATGGATATAATGTTTAGGAAATGGAGTCAGACCCTCTAATCACCATCACTACTCACACACGATCAGAGTGGTAACATTCCTAAGCCTGGCTATAGCCTGGATGGGAAGGAATGATTGCAAGAGGGAATTTTTATTGTAATAAAGCTCATTACATATTAATCTGATACTTCTATTTTGCATAAATGATGCAGAGCATTACCACTCTGAAGCATCTGTGTGGTCACCACCATCTTTTTTTTTTCCAGGGCAAACAAGCATATCTATTAGAGATTAAGATAAAAAGACTAAAAAAGGAGGAACATAAAGGAACCATAATTTGAAAAAAATCTCTTTAAAGTCAACACCAAATTAGTAAAGCAGATATTAGAAGAAACAAAACATTTTACTACAGTGAAGACATGCCTACTGCTGTGATCTGTCAAATACCGTGACATACACAAACTTGAAGGTTAATGGAAGATCAATTTGAATGTGAATTTTGCTCCCAGACTGCTTGAAGTGCCTTTTCCAATCAGCACTGTCTTTAGCCTATTTTCTATATTCAGAAAGAATATTATTCTGGGAACTACAGGCCTGTCAGTCTGACCTCGGTGCCAGGGAAGGTTATAGAGCAGATCATCTTAAGTGCCATCACATGGCATGTACAAGACAACCAGGTGATCAGGCACAGTCAGCATGGGTTTATGAAGGACAGGTCCTGCTTGACTAACCTGATCTCCTTCTATGACAAGGTGACCCACTTGGTGGATGAGGGAAAGGCTGTTGTCTACCTGGACTTTAGTAAGGCTTGACACCATTTCTCACAGCATTCTCTTGGAGAAACTGGCTGCTCATGGCTTGGATGGATGTACTCTTCACTGGGTGAAAAACTGACTGGATGCCTAGGTCCAAAAGGTTGTGGCGTGTGGAGTTAAATCCAGTTGGCGGCCAGTCACAAGTGGTGCTCCCCAGGGCTCTGTATTGGGGCTGGTTCTAATATTTTATCAATGACCTGGATGAGGGATCAAGTGCGCTCTCAGTAAGTTTGCAGACAAAACCAAGTTGGGTGGGAGTGTTGATCTGCTTGAGGGTAGGAAGGCGCTATAGAGGGATCTGTACAGGTTGGATTGATGGGCCGAGGCCCGCTGTATGAGATTCAACAAGGCCAAGTGCTGGGTCCTGCACTTGGGTCACAACAACCCCATGTTGCACTACAGGCTTGGGGAAGAGTGGCTGAAGAGCTGTCGGCAGAAAAGGACCTGGGGGTGTTGGTCAATATTCAGATAGCTGAATACGGGCCAGTCGTATGCCGAGGTGGCCAAAAAGACCAACAGCGTCCTGGCCTCTATCAGGAAAACTGTGACCACCAGGACAAGGGAAGTGACCGTCCCCCCATACTGGGCACTGCTGAGGCCCCACCTTGAGTTTTGTGTCCAGTTTTGGACCCCTCACTACAAGAAAGACATTGAGGTGCTGGAGTGTGACCAGAGAAGGGCAGCAGAGCTGGTGAGGGGTCTGGAGAACAGGTCTTACGAGGAGATGCTGAGGGAGCTGAGGTTATTCAGCCTGGAGAAAACGAGGCTGTGGGGAGGCCTTATTGCTCTCCACAACTACCTGAAAGGGCGTTGTAGTGAGGTAGAGGTTTGTATCTTTTTTCAAGTAACAAGCAATAGGACAACAGGAAATGTCCTCAAGTTGCACGAGGGGAGGTTTAGATTGGATATTAGGAAAAATTTCTTCACCAAAATATTGTCAAGCATTAGAACAGGCCGCACAGGGAAGTGGCAGAATCACCATCCCTGGGGTATTTAAAAGACTCGTAGTGCTGAGGCGCATGGTTTAGAGGTAACTTGTCAGTACGTGGTTAATGAGTGGACTTGATGATCTTAAAGGTCTCTTCCAACCATAAGGATTCTATGTTTCTATGAGCTCATGGAAGAAAATACTGATCTCTTGTTTTAATGGGTAACAGCTCCTTGGATAATCTGAATCTGAGTGTGACTTGCTTTCCAATATACTGGAACTAAACACACCTCATAACAACCATTACTTTGGCTTAGTTTCAAGAGGTTCTCCATGTCCCACCCAGACAGCAGTCTATGAAATCAAATCAATGTTTAGGCCAGTAAAGGTATCTATGGAAGCAAGATCTGATCTGGGATCCAAAGAAAGGCAGCAAAGATGATCAGAGGGCTGGAGCACCTCTCCTGTGAAGACAGGCTGAGAGAGTTGGGGTTGTTCAGCCTGGAGAAGAGAAAGTTCTGGCACGACCTCATAGCAGCTTTACAGTACTTAAACAGGGTCTATAGGAAAGATGGGGAGGATCTCAACAGGATCTTTTTGAATAGTAATGCAGTCCTTTTACTCCTAATTTCAGTAAGTTCAACAGGATATCTCTTTATAGCCTTCTTGCTAATTATTCGCTGACTAGCACAACATTAGTTTTTTGTAAAGAAAGGCACATGGAAAACACAGTCTTTACCTTGGTGAACCCAGGCATTATAACCACATTGCTTGAAAACAAATGCATTCATGAAACTCAAATGTGGCTGCCTCTGAGTCACCACACAACTCCTACATCAGCACACAACCTCCTGTCATTCGAGAACCTCATTAAACATATCAACACTTGTATCTCTTCAGACTGATGAAACAGGAAAAGTTTCGAGACAGCAGCAGGCTTTGCTGTCCCCTAGCTATAATCTGCTGCATTTGGGAATTCCCTTCGTAGTTGTTTCCCCTCTTAATGCTAATGGACATGGCGCAAAACCCACAGATTCCCGCATTTGTTCAGAATTAGGATCCTCTGAGATAAAAATATGCAGTTCACAAAGAAATGTTAAGATACTTATTCTCAGCAGAACTGCAAAGCAGTAAATCTTCAAATAAGCAAGAAAAGTCTGATTTTTTCAGAAAAAAAAAAAAATCCCACTTTAATTACTGTGTGGTTTGCTCAGTTTTCTTTTGAAGACGTCCAACATATGGTATAATTTACACAACACTGCTAGTGAGCTCAAGACAGAAGATTCAAATCTAGCTGCAGAAGTATGCAAAATTCAACACCACACATCAAGATCATTCTTCTCATCAGCTGAGTATGGCCATTTAAGTTTGCACATATAGCTAATTCCTATTGCTAAATATTCTTTTAATATTAGGAAACGTATTTTCAACAAAGGACCTGCCAAGGGGCAGAGATCACTTGGTTCCTCAGACAGGGCAGTTGTCTCCTTCCAGATGTGTACTTACATTCCTGGAACAATCTCAAGAAAAAAAAAAAAAGAAGTTTGTGTACAAGGGAATGGCACTTTACAAGATGTAGTCTTCACACTATACAGCAAACAGAGCCCAGCTGTACCTCTGTCCCTCAAGCATTAGTGCAGGGCCCTTCTGAGGTGTCCCCTGGGCTCTGTTCCCCACAGCTGTTCCAGTCATCAAGCCATTGCACAGCCACCTCTCCCAGCAAAGGGGAGGTATGACAAGCAGGTGGGGCAAAACCCCTCAGCTGTTGCTTTTCTTTCTAGGGCTTCAAAGAAAGAAGTTACAAACCGGAGATGCTGAGGGAGCTGAGGTTATTCAGCCTGGAGAAAACGAGGCTGTGGGGAGGCCTTATTGCTCTCCACAACTACCTGAAAGGGCGTTGTAGTGAGGTAGAGGTTTGTATCTTTTTTCAAGTAACAAGCAATAGGACAACAGGAAATGTCCTCAAGTTGCACGAGGGGAGGTTTAGATTGGATATTAGGAAAAATTTCTTCACCAAAATATTGTCAAGCATTAGAACAGGCCGCACAGGGAAGTGGCAGAATCACCATCCCTGGGGTATTTAAAAGACTCGTAGTGCTGAGGCGCATGGTTTAGAGGTAACTTGTCAGTTCGTGGTTAATGAGTGGACTTGATGATCTTAAAGGTCTCTTCCAACCATAAGGATTCTATGTTTCTATGAGCTCATGGAAGAAAATACTGATCTCTTGTTTTAATGGGTAACAGCTCCTTGGATAATCTGAATCTGAGTGTGACTTGCTTTCCAATATACTGGAACTAAACACACCTCATAACAACCATTACTTTGGCTTAGTTTCAAGAGGTTCTCCATGTCCCACCCAGACAGCAGTCTATGAAATCAAATCAATGTTTAGGCCAGTAAAGGTATCTATGGAAGCAAGATCTGATCTGGGATCCAAAGAAAGGCAGCAAAGATGATCAGAGGGCTGGAGCACCTCTCCTGTGAAGACAGGCTGAGAGAGTTGGGGTTGTTCAGCCTGGAGAAGAGAAAGTTCTGGCACGACCTCATAGCAGCTTTACAGTACTTAAACAGGGTCTATAGGAAAGATGGGGAGGATCTCAACAGGATCTTTTTGAATAGTAATGCAGTCCTTTTACTCCTAATTTCAGTAAGTTCAACAGGATATCTCTTTATAGCCTTCTTGCTAATTATTCGCTGACTAGCACAACATTAGTTTTTTGTAAAGAAAGGCACATGGAAAACACAGTCTTTACCTTGGTGAACCCAGGCATTATAACCACATTGCTTGAAAACAAATGCATTCATGAAACTCAAATGTGGCTGCCTCTGAGTCACCACACAACTCCTACATCAGCACACAACCTCCTGTCATTCGAGAACCTCATTAAACATATCAACACTTGTATCTCTTCAGACTGATGAAACAGGAAAAGTTTCGAGACAGCAGCAGGCTTTGCTGTCCCCTAGCTATAATCTGCTGCATTTGGGAATTCCCTTCGTAGTTGTTTCCCCTCTTAATGCTAATGGACATGGCGCAAAACCCACAGATTCCCGCATTTGTTCAGAATTAGGATCCTCTGAGATAAAAATATGCAGTTCACAAAGAAATGTTAAGATACTTATTCTCAGCAGAACTGCAAAGCAGTAAATCTTCAAATAAGCAAGAAAAGTCTGATTTTTTCAGAAAAAAAAAAAAATCCCACTTTAATTACTGTGTGGTTTGCTCAGTTTTCTTTTGAAGACGTCCAACATATGGTATAATTTACACAACACTGCTAGTGAGCTCAAGACAGAAGATTCAAATCTAGCTGCAGAAGTATGCAAAATTCAACACCACACATCAAGATCATTCTTCTCATCAGCTGAGTATGGCCATTTAAGTTTGCACATATAGCTAATTCCTATTGCTAAATATTCTTTTAATATTAGGAAACGTATTTTCAACAAAGGACCTGCCAAGGGGCAGAGATCACTTGGTTCCTCAGACAGGGCAGTTGTCTCCTTCCAGATGTGTACTTACATTCCTGGAACAATCTCAAGAAAAAAAAAAAAAGAAGTTTGTGTACAAGGGAATGGCACTTTACAAGATGTAGTCTTCACACTATACAGCAAACAGAGCCCAGCTGTACCTCTGTCCCTCAAGCATTAGTGCAGGGCCCTTCTGAGGTGTCCCCTGGGCTCTGTTCCCCACAGCTGTTCCAGTCATCAAGCCATTGCACAGCCACCTCTCCCAGCAAAGGGGAGGTATGACAAGCAGGTGGGGCAAAACCCCTCAGCTGTTGCTTTTCTTTCTAGGGCTTCAAAGAAAGAAGTTACAAACCAGGCTATATCCTACTAAATACTACAATCTTTAATAATATCACACTTTTTAGCATTTCTCAGTGCCCTGCACCTCCCAGTGCTGTGACTGCTCTATGCATTCAAACACAGCATTATGTTATTTCCTTCCCAGTAAAAGAACTTTAAAAAACAACATATGGCTTGTAAAACAAAGTTTAAAAAAAAAATACCACAAGAGACATTAGCCTCAGTTTAACTGAGAACCTCTTGCTCAGTTCTCATGAGTTCAGAGAACTCAGTGGTTTCTTCTTCGACAAAAGATAATGTTAGTGGTGTAGGTTATCTGCACCACCGTAGCTATTGGAGCAGCACTTCTCAGTCTCTGGGTCACAAGTAGGTCATAAACCTTCATGCAGCAGTTTGCAAAACAACCTATACACAAAGATTTTCTTGAAAGATATGTGTGCATTCCTAGGTATGGAAAGAACTAAACAAAATCAGCACTGGAAAAAATAATAATCATTCAAAAGCTATTCCTCTTTTTTCTGATTGTAAATGACAACTACCTTGGCAGCAATCCACAATGCCTTTGTGACTCATTTTTTCCCCCAAAGAAGTTAGCCAATGCTCAGATTTTTTTTCCAGTAAGTTTTGGAGTCCATATGAATAAAAAAAGTTTGAAAAACACTGCTCTAGATAGCCTCACCATTGAGGTTCCCTCTCTGAAAATCTGAGAGTCACAGATTCTCACCAGGCAGATGCTGGTGATCCTAAATTAGAGAAGAGCAAAATGGATACCATACATTTCCACTCATGTTGGTTTTAGGATCAACGATACAAACTGCACAAAGAGAAACTCTTTATTCTGTATTCAAAGTATTGAGCGATGTGAGAAATACATATCATTAAATATTAGAAGTTATAGAGAGTCAAAGAACATCAGAAAAAAAAAGTTAATTATGGATTGTATTTTAAAAGAGTACCTTTACAGTACCTACCAGTTTTGTATTTTGGCAACATTTACATTACTAGTGCCAGTCTAACACAAGACTGTTTGCTGGGATGTTCCCTCAGCACAAAGGCCTGACAAGGACAGATGCAGAAATACCCAAGCAGTTCCTTACTTTGACCCATCCACCCAACTTGGCCGTATGCACAGAACAGCAACAATGCAGCAGTTTGTTGTCTAACATGAGGCATCATATCAAAGAAAACCTTAGCCTCATTTTTAATTAAAGGCAAGATCCTAAATGCACTTAAAATGAAATCTGGGTGGCATTTACGAGCCGAGCTGTGGAAGGCAATCCTCAGAATTGCTGCCCAGTCTTTTTACACACCTAGAATTTGTGGGTGTCTGAGTGATGCCACTGAAGTTGTGCTGCCCATACCCGGGTTTATTGAAGAGCTTGCTGCCCGATTCAGCCCTAACCCAGTTCTGATTCAGAACTCTCCAATTTGGCAAGAGCTCTAACCCAGAGCACAAGCTCAAACAACACGCGACATGCATCGGTCTCAGGGAGGCATTCCTGCTGCAAACATTGCCCCCCCGCCTTCAAATCCATGCCCTGTTTTTCAAGTAAATCAGTAAGTCAGTATTTAAGGCATACACCAGGAACCAAAGACAATGAGTCCATAATGGGCAAGGGATTGCTATCCTCCTTGTGATATCCAACGTTACAATGACGGTCAACTGCACAACTGTTTAAGATTTGTTGATATCTTATTGCCTAGCTGGGGAAAAAGCTGGCATTATTTCTGAAGATGTGTGCTTTGTTAGACAAATAATAGAAAAAGATAAGGAGTTTTAGAGAATAAGATAAATCAAGAGGTTCCTTTGGTACCATCAGAGTTAAAACCTGTAACTTTAATATAGAATATTCAAAGTATTATCAAGCAGAGATAATCAAACTTTGGTTTAATTGCTCCCTTTGTGAAAAGACTTTATTAAATTAATTAACCAAGTTATCTTCTCAGAGCATGATCCATTACTAATTCTAAAATTATTGATCTTTTCATTTGGAAGTCATTGTTTGGCATCAAACTGGATTTTGCAATTACCATATACTAGCAAGCTTAATAAAACTCAAGGACTCCTCTAAGGACTTAAGAGACTGCAAAATGAAAATATTCCTAGATATGCTCAGAAATTACCATTATGCATACTCATCTTGATCCCAGGTAAGGAAGGCAGTAAGAATTTAAGTAACTATTGACAGCACAAATCCCAAGTGAGCTTACTATGAAAAAATTCTCTTTTCTCTTGTCCAGCCAACATTGACTTACATACTAATCAAGTTGCATCATCAAGAATCCATTTTGCCCTCCAAGCTGTACCTCACAGGAACATACATACAAAACCACAGCATTCCCCAAATCGCACTGACTTTTTATTCCTTTCTCACACTCTACTTTGGAAACCACTAATCACAAAGTCCTCAGCTTCTGCGCAAACAAAAAGTGATCATTGCCAACTGACAGGGAAACTGTTGCATAAAATATGAAAAAAAACTTCCTGAGCACCCATAAACTACCCTCAGTGGAAAAATCTATTAAAATAGTACTATTTGCATTCCTAACAACCTACATAACTACAAACAAAAAAAGAAACCTGACTCTAAAGTAATTCAGGAAAAGCAAAACTTAAATTTGCATTATATCATTTAAGAAGTGGAAGGGTTAAAGCAATCATATATACCAAGCGTTGCAAATTACTGAAAAAAACAGTTACTGGAGGAGGGATACAAGGCAAAGCAGATTTACAATGATGTTCCACATATGCAAGTTTTCATTATCAAAAGAAAATTTCATTTACACTACAAGGTAATTAATAAAACACCCACAGAGTTCCTCTCCCTCTCCTTGCTCTTCTAAACTACTTTTTTTGGCCTCACTTCTTTCTACTCTTCCTCCATTTCTCCACACATGCCCTTTCCATAAACAATTGGAAACAATTGGTTGGCATTCAGGTGGAATTGAGGTCTTCCAGATAATTTCTTCTTACCTTAATTTTGTCAGTATATAAATTTGTGTGGTGACTGTAGGACCCCAAGTGGAATTGGCCTTAACCTCTACAAGACAGATGCATAGCCTTCTTTCTCCTTAGAGGAGTACCTCCTTTCCAGTAAAAAATCACCAGAATATCCAAATCTTTCCTCTTGAGAACCAGTACCTACAAGTTTTTGCAGGATAGAAATTAAACCACCCAGTGCAAAATTGTGAATATGACATCAAGAGGTAAAACAATAAATAAAGCAAGCATCAAAGCAACATACCTGTTGTACAAAGATAACAATAAGAGAACTCCTGATGTCCTAGATTGACAGAAGAACTTCTCACTTTGATCTTGCTATAAACCAGTGCAGAAGATCCTCTCCCCAGCGGTACAGATGGGCACGGACCCTCCATTAAGGCTGAAGAGGTCTGGGCACAGGCACAAACCGCAGCAAAAAGCCTCAGGAGGGAAGTCTCCTACCTACAGGGCACTTGTTCTGACCTGCTCCTGCATTGCTGAGTGCCTGCTCTACCTGCACCTGCCAAAAAAGCAAAGTTAGAGACTGCAGCATTAAAAAGCCATACTGGCAGGAAAGCAGAGACCTGAACCCAATTCAGTGGGAGAAAATTTCTTTCTCTCTAATTCCTGATTTCTCGTTTTTCTCTACATGGCAAATTAATTACTTTTTTTTCTGGCCAATATCATCTTGAATTTGGGTGAGATATGTATCTTTACTTCATATGGATTTACACATCTGCACGTGTGGTTGATTACTGGAAGGGGGAAACAGTAAGTTTTTCAGTAATTGAGAACAACCAAACAGCCAAAACCCCCCCATCTTTTCTAAGCATAACAATGCTGCTTTTAGCTACACAAAAGCACAGAGCTAAGAGTTCTTTCCAGGACTCATAAACAGCTTGTTACAACATGTAACTTCAGAACAACATTGCTGTTCCTGTCTTTTTCTCCAAAATAGAGGACAGTAAGGGATGTGACCTGCACGTACAACTGCTGATTTATGCGGTGCTGACTAGGAGGAACTACACTGTCAGCAAGACAATTTCTCATGATTACAGTGTTTACTAGTCTCACTGAGACCAGGAGTCCATGTTCTGAATGTAAGAAGAAAAGCTATGAGCAGTTCAGATACAAGACATAATGCATGGATAGCATGTACAAGCTAAATGTCTCCTTTATGTAAAAGATAGATGACACACACTCTAATTAAAGGTTAGTCAAGGAGTATAATGACTAGAGGCCAAACATAAGAGATTATAATCTTCATTACAGGGAGGTCAGACAGATCAAAGTAATAAATTGGCTCAGTGTTCCTAGAAACAACTTTGTGAACTTTTGATGAGAAGATTACCATGTCCTGAATTCCTTCTCCATCACTTGAGACTTCTCCTACCTTTTAAATAGCCCACACAATTTAGACACTTGTTTCTTATTCTCCTGTTTTGACCAGTGCTGAAACACTGGTGAAGTGGAATGAAACATTACATAGTGAAGATTAACCTTGACCTGCCAAACTCAACAGTGGCTTGAACCTTCCCTGGCCTGTGCCTGTCCATACTCTTCAGGGCTGCAGCCTGCACCCTCACCATACTACTGTGACTCAGTGCAGCTGAAGAAACTCCTTCCCCTCCATGGGCTGTCAGAGGCTCTTTACTTCCTTGCTCCCCACTTTACAAGCATTGTTTTGACCTGTCCTGCCTTGCCAGCATGCCTCACTGAACTCCTCCACTGATTGTGAGCCACAGCTTCTCCTTTCAGCCCCCACAGCTGCCTCCTTCACACCCTCCTCGTGTGTTACCTCATCAGTAATCACTGCATGCCTTAATCCATCTCCTCCAGGATCCTATCTATGTAGCTCTTCTCCAGAGCTTCCTTGATCTGACCTAGACCATCTCTTCTCGTCTTAGTTCTGCTCCACAGTATTTTCCCTCATATATCCAAGCATCATGGTGTGCTAACATCAAGGTGTGCTCCATCCTTCATGGTGTGCTAACACACCCCACTGACCCTTCTTCCAAGAGCATAGAGCTGAGCCATCCTTTAGCCTCACAAGGGAACCTCTTAGCCCTCACCACCCTGACAGCATGCTCTGCTGCTCCACACCCTCCTCTCTCCCACCTGTGCTCCTCAAACAGCCCCTCTACTCAGACTGCCTTATCTTCCCATGCACACCTCAGGCCCTTTCATGCCCAGCCATACCTCAACCCCTTTGACCATCCAACTCTAGTGGCCTAGGATCACAGGCCTCTTTATTTCTCTTCTCCAAATAAAGTGCACTTCCCTTCCACAGTCTTCAGCAAACTCCCAGGGTTCCCCCCAACTCACTGAAATGCCACAAGCAATTTCACACATTTTCCTGTACCCCTTGCTGTGAGGATCACACCCCTGTTCTCCTGCCACCACTGCCATGGGTCTTATCTGGCATTCTGCTCCCCCAGCAGCTGGTTCCACAGCTGCTCTCCATCCCAGCCATTGACCTGCCTTTGCTGCCACACCTGCCAGAAAGTAGGGGGGAGGAGAGAGGAAAGAGGAGAATATTCCATTTTTCCAGAAACCGATCTCTGAGCTTCAGATGAATAATGACCTCTGATTACCCCAGGTCTTCCGAATGACACCTGCCTGAGCTTTTCTCTCATGGCCTCCTGAAGCAAGCCTGAACAGGTATTTGCATCAGACAATGTGAAGCATAGTGTCATCTAAATAGCAACCACTCTACCACATAGCTTCTTTCCTAGGTTAAGGGGAGAAACAGCAAGCAAAAAGCGGATTGGAAACCTGTTACTGTCTTATTTTATTGGGATGGTATGAACTACCTGTCTTCTTATCATTACGAATAGCAGTAACATAAGGATGCTCAGAGAATGAGTACTTAATCTAAAAAGAAAAAACAGTTACCAGTATTTATTTAAAGGCTAAAGAAAAAAGTACAGTGCAATGGTTCCCCCTACTGACAGCATGAAATCAAATTAGTGATCAATGTTTTTTCCTGGATGGTCCTTAAAATACTAATTTAATGTCCCGATGTGGTACCTACACAAGCTTACCAGTACACAATAAACTATGTAAACATCAGCTGCCTTAGAAAATTATGACTATTTGCCAAATAATAGAGAACAAAATTTGACAAAACTCCCATTGATGCCTAAGATTATTTATCAGGTATACAAAATGACAGTAAGATCGTAAAATGCGTGTGAGTGTGTGTATTCTGAATGAAATGCCAGGATGTTCATCAGCCAAAACAGAAACATAAATAAAGCGCAGCTGTACAGCTTCCTATGCTTGCTGAAATCTAAAGGACAGATGGTAGGTCTGAGCTGAGAGTTGCCAAATTCTGCCTGTATTCGGGGACTGACCTCTTCGGACAAAGATCAAGTCTGACATTCAGTCTGGTCCCCAATTCCCAACAAAAGGCAGTGAAAATATTGTCATTCTGCTCTCATGTCAGCTCCGGTGGCAGCTGAGTTAAATCAGAACCAAGAGTCAGACGCTTACAGAAGTCAAAATGCGCTTTGGGACTAGATGTGTGTCTGGTCATGAACAGCAACAGAAGCATTCCTCCAGACTTACACCCCTACCTATTGTTTCTGGATTGTATAGCTAACATAATTTTTCACTCTGGTCATTCAGCAAAAAAAATAAGAGGCTGAAGAAGATCCTCTAGTGCATTGTATCCTCATCTGGCTTGAAAAAGGTAATGAACAAATATGCAGTAACACAACATAAACGAATAACATAAATAAATAGAGTCTCTACTGAAATATGCATGGGACTACACAATTCTATAAATCGGGATTTTGCAGACTCCTGTTATGATCCTGGCTCTCTGTATACAAATTCACCTGAAAAAATTCTCAATGCTATTAAAGATAATGCCAAGTCTCCTTTCAAGCACATGTGCAGTGAATATGATGTCTACCCAGCCGGTATTCAGACACGGGTTAACTGTTGGCACCTGTGTACAATCTTGTACCAGTTGCCTGTGTATCAAAGCTTCTCACCTCGCTTTCAGTTCTCCCTCTGCTCTATCTGGAAAATATAACTACACATCAACAGGGACACACGCCTTCCTCTAAACTGCGTCTCTAGCACCCGGCTTTTTCACTCGAACAAGACTTCCTGCTCCTCCCAATGCACAGAGGGTGTAATGCCCCCCGGTCGCCTCCCTGACGGGTTCTGTGAGCGTGCCTTCTACTCCAGGTCTGCACAGCCAGGCACAGGAAAGCCTTGCTCCTGACTGGGGTTCCCTGACAAGACAAAACATGACAAATCGAACAATAGTCACGCACAAAGGATCATCTTTAGGGTAAATTGCAGCTGCTTCGCATCACATCAGAGCCACAATCCTACCACTCAAGCTCTGTGCTGAGGTAAGATGGATTTAAAACAGTCATAATTTAGCATTTTCCGCTCATTTTGTTTTTAGCAGCATTGCACCTGCTATTGAAGAAATCCTCTTTCCAATAATATACCTCTTCAGGGAAAAAAATACTGGGAGCATGTCTCTGTTACCATAACCCTTGCTGTAAGAATATTGTTTGTAGACATGATGTGGATAATTAACTCCTTGGGATAAGGACCTTCTATTTCAGAGAGAAGCTCGGGCATCCCAGGTACTACATGAGATGAGGAATGCTGTAGGAAGCCACCACACACGTCATTTCCACATGCTACGGCCAAACTCCTGGAAGGGCTGCCCTTCGCCTTTTGTCTGGGGTTCATTATAACAGAAATCGGATGGTGAGTACGTGTGTGGGGAAGCTGGTGGCTCCGTGCCTCTCGGCGGAGCAGCAGAAGCCTGTCTCCCCCAGGGCCTGATGGTCCCCAGTACAGCAGGTCCCAGCTCTCTGCCCAGGCTCTGGCCCCATAGCACAAACTGCGAAGATTTTAATGTTTTTTCAAGTCGCCTAAAGACAAATAGAATTGTCGAATGGTTAGAGTTGGAAGGGACCTTAAAGATCATGGAGTTCCAACCCCCTGCCATGGGTCCCACTAGAGCAGGTTGCTCAAAGCCCCGTTTAACCTGGCCTTGAACACCTCCAGGGATGGGGCATCCATAACTTCCTTGGGCAACCTGTTCCAGTGCCTCCACCCTCACAGTAAAGGATTTTTTTCTGGTATCTAATCTAAATATCTAAAAGAGTCTCTAAAAGAGTCCTCTCCGGCTCTCCTGTAGCTCCCTTCAGGTACTGGCAGGCTGCTCTAAGGTGTCCCCAGAGCCTTCTCTTCTCCAGGCTGAACCCCCCCAGCTCTCTCAGCCTGGGAGAGGTGCTCCATCCCTCTCATCCTCTTCGCGGCCCTAAAATAAACTCCTTCCTCCCCTCAACTTTTCCTAAGGTAATTCCCATAGCTCCTGCTGCTGGGATATACCTGCCCCGAAGCCGGGAGGCAGCCTCCCCGGGGCTGCGGGGGCGTTGCGGGGCCGGGCGGAGGGCTGACGCACAGGAAGGCCGGGGGCGGGCGCGTTATAAAGCGGGGTTGGACGGGGAGGGGGGGGCGGGCAGGAGGGGAGGCAGCCGCCGGGCCGCAGGGAGCCACCGCCGGCGCAGGCAAGTGGGGCGCCCCGGGGGAAGGGGGGCCGGGCCGTCCCGTCCCGTCGGGGAAAGGCGAAGAGGGTCGGGGGAGAGCTCGTTTATAGCGCGGGTGGTGCTGAAGCCGAGCGGCTCGGCCACAGGATCCCACTAGAGCAGGTTGCTCAAAGCCCCGTTTAACCTGGCCTTGAACACCTCCAGGGATGGGGCATCCATAACTTCCTTGGGCAACCTGTTCCAGTGCCTCCACCCTCACAGTAAAGGATTTTTTTCTGGTATCTAATCTAAATATCTAAAAGAGTCTCTAAAAGAGTCCTCTCCGGCTCTCCTGTAGCTCCCTTCAGGTACTGGCAGGCTGCTCTAAGGTGTCCCCAGAGCCTTCTCTTCTCCAGGCTGAACCCCCCCAGCTCTCTCAGCCTGGGAGAGGTGCTCCATCCCTCTCATCCTCTTCGCGGCCCTAAAATAAACTCCTTCCTCCCCTCAACTTTTCCTAAGGTAATTCCCATAGCTCCTGCTGCTGGGATATACCTGCCCCGAAGCCGGGAGGCAGCCTCCCCGGGGCTGCGGGGGCGTTGCGGGGCCGGGCGGAGGGCTGACGCACAGGAAGGCCGGGGGCGGGCGCGTTATAAAGCGGGGTTGGACGGGGAGGGGGGGGCGGGCAGGAGGGGAGGCAGCCGCCGGGCCGCAGGGAGCCACCGCCGGCGCAGGCAAGTGGGGCGCCCCGGGGGAAGGGGGGCCGGGCCGTCCCGTCCCGTCGGGGAAAGGTCGGGGGAGAGCTCGTTTATAGCGCGGGTGGTGCTGAAGCCGAGCGGCTCGGCCACAGGAAAAAAAGCGGGAGGTCAAGTTACCAATATCGCAATTAACCGCCTAGCGCTGCGGGCCGCTACGCGGCACCCGCTTCTGCCGGCCGCTCCCCTCTGACTTCAAATATTTGGGCTTTTCGCGAAAGGGAAAGGGGTGCCAGGCCGTGCTGCACGCGAGCGTATCGCCAAAATGCCATTTACAAACGGCGCCCCTCTGCCTTGCAACTGTTTCTGTGTGCGAGCATCCCTGCGCGCTACGAGCATCCCTGCGCGCTACGAGCAGCCCCCAGAGGGGTTGCAGCCGGGACAAAATCTTGCCTTTTGTTTTTTCCTCTTTAGATAATAATATTAAGTTTTCTTACTCATCTTTTTAGCCTATCTTAACCACCAGAATTCACTAGCGATTGCAATAAGATGTCCCTCTGAAAGCGAACAGGCTTAAAAATCTTAAATTATTGGGTTTTTTTCTGAGTGCGATCTATTAACGCATCATGATTTGGTTCCTTGTATGTATCTCAGGAAATAAGATCTGTGATTGTTTGTAACTATCAGTATAGCAACAAAGACAGGGAAACACTCCTATGCATTACTCCTCCTCGGCAATTTGAAGAAACAAATTAAATGTTCAGGCTGTATTTTTTTCCTCTCTGAATGGAAGTAATGAAAAGGAGGGAAATGTCACTGGGCACATTTCCACTGACGTTATACAGTGTCCTTCGTACCACACACGCAGAATCATCCCATCCAGCCATTCTTAAGGAGAAACTAAAACCTGTCACTTTTACTTCTGCGTGAGTAAGTACTCAGAACTCCGTTACACCTTGAGATGCTTCACATCTTTCTTTTTTTTTTCCCCTCTGACTTAAGAAAACACAAAATGAAAGACCACAGCTTTAAAAACATGATGTGTTCTCTACATCAAACTGTTGACATTCTGAAACTATGATTCACAATTGGAAATAGAAAAGCTGTTTATAAAATGGTTAATCTTCTATAAAAACGTCAATTTTGATGAAATCTCATCTTTTTTTTCAGGAAAATTTTTTATCAAAGATGGTGAAATAGATGTAATATGTTGACCTACTGCAGTGCAATCTTTAGTCCATGGCTGGGTTTTGTGTAGCTTGTTAACACAAACAAACATTAACAATGAAAGGGAAGACAACCTCTAGTATGGGATCAAGGTGTGGGCAGGGGCCACTCAAGGACCAAGATGCCAGGAACAGGCCCTCGGGCATCCTTCTTCTCCGCTCACCCACCATGGCCTGTTCTCAACCTTACCACTGACTTTTTATCTTTGTGCCACATCTAGAATTACAGCCTGGCGCAGCCTGCCCTGAGGCAATGTCTTATCTTTAGTCTTTCCTGGGCTAAAAAAAAAAGAATCACAATGAAGATGGTGTTTTCACCAGCAGGATTAATGATGAGGTGGAGCAACCCTAGAGTGGAGGTATCAGAAAGGTAATGGTCTCCTAAGTGGAGAGAGTCACTGAGGCTGAGGTGTTGATGCGGAGAGCCTGCTCACTCACAACAATCTCATTAGTCCATGGCGAGGAGAAGGTATTCAGAGACAATTCAGCACACCTTAAATTTGGAACAACCAAGCTTCTAACTCCAGTATCTCAGTAAACAGCCAAAACTTAATTGGGAAAGTTATTTCAGTAAGAATTTCGGAGCCTGTCATCGAGTGATCCTACTCTTGCTTGTCTCTTAGTTTGCATATGACTTTATGCTTCCCAAGGTTTTTCTTTTTGTAACATCAAATCTCAGAATTCTATGGCAATTAAAAATGGAAAGATAGAAAAAAAAAAAATAATAGGTTAATATATAAATAATTTAGGTTGTGAAACAAGCGGTACTCTCCAAACAGAAGACATGAGGCTCTAGGAACAGCAAAATGATATACAACCAGCAGTGGCTTTAGGTAAAAACAGAGTGGCATGAATTCACCAAAAGCAGCAAACTCATTTCTTTCTACTACTCTTTCACAAGAATAGTTTTACCTGGATTTGAAAAGTACAGTCCTAAGCTACTTCTCTTGAAAGAGAAGCTGCGTAAATCTCCCTCCTATAATGCTTTATAAGCATTATAGAGTACCCAAAACATTTGCATTAAGGAAGGAAATCAGCAGAGGTGCCCATTCAAGTGTAAGAGCTAGGACTTCTTTTAATAGTCTTGTTCACTTTTCTCCCTGTTCCCTTTAACTGACTTTAGCCAAATACCATCTGTTTTGAAAGACAGAGAATAAACAGGAATATTTAAGAATATAATAAAAAGGCACTACAATGAAAATAAGTGGCTTATGCATTCTGGGTTGTTAATTCATATCCACCTTTCACAGCAAATATGTCTGATTTTTTTCTCTTGCAGTATGTCCCAATGGAGTCAAGTTCAACAACTGGAAATAAAGTTTTTGGAGCAGGTAGACCAGTTCTATGACGATAACTTCCCCATGGAAATCCGCCACCTACTAGCACAATGGATAGAAAGCCAAGATTGGTAGGATTAAATTTATTCCCTCTCGTATGATTTCAGTCATGAACAATTTTTTCATTACCTGGCAGGTTTTAGGGTGCTCATTTGTAAACTGTGCAGGCACCTGCACTCCAAGAACAGTATTCCACTAGTTGTGGATATAGCCTGTTGAGCTGTCAAAGTTTAAAAAAAAAATAAGAGTTTTCAATCAAAATGCTATTTATATACATTTACCTCCTGCAGCATAAAAGTATTCACTTGTCCAAAACTGCAGTTATAGCTGGACATATAATTTTGGCAAACAAGCCAGCTATTTTGGAGGAACTGTTCTCTAGAAGACAATTTTATGCCTGAATTTGAATTTAATTCACTGGATACTTATGTTAAGAAAATTCAGAAATAAATAAATAAATAAATAAATAAACCAATTATATTAGTCTTACCAGGAAGAGATATCTCAATTTTTCAAGCTAAATCCAGAAGACTATTGGAAAAAAAAAATCTGCTAAGGAATAAAATCTTTCCTTACAGTTTATAGCTCAGTGTTTATGGGGCTGCAGGAACATGGCAAACATTAAAATCATCTTTTTGCCAGATTTAGCAGACATATCGCAAACAGGCATCTGCCGTTTGGAGGGCACAGAGAGAGAATATTCCAAGGACAAGGGTGTCATGCAGCCCAAAGTCTATTGTCCTCTATTTTGCTTCCTAATGTTATTGCCCTTCATGTACCAAGCTGTTCCATAAACAGCAGAACCAGTAAATCTGGTTCGTGTGTGTGTTTGTGTCCTTCGTCCCCTACATACCCTTCACCAGTAGCTTCAGAGCCTTCCTGTATCCCCAAATAGTTTGGCCGGGCGAAGGCTCATCTGGTGCCTGGTGTGAAGATATATATCTGCTGACTGGCCATCTGGCTGTTGCCTCCTGGAGCAAGTTATTACTGCCATTTTCCTCAGTGGAGGCACTAATTTGGATTCCTCTCCTCTACCAACCTGCCAGTTTTCTGTGAAATTTGTAAGAACATACTATCTTTTGGACTTCCAGCCCACTGTCAACTTTGTCTGAAACTGGGCAGCAAATTCAGTAATTGTATCTGTGTGACTGACAGAGTGAGAGGGACAGTAGGCACAAGCCTCATTCCCTCTGGGAAGTGGGCTAAAAATATTTAAATATTCACTGGACCAGAGACTAGAAAACGCTGGTTGTCTTTCCCCTGGCTGACTCCATAGCCTGTGCCTAGAACATCCTCACCCTGTCTTTCTAGCTGCATATCTACATGAATATAAATAAAAGGATTATAAAATCAATTATTCATAAACCTCTAGCTATGCAACTCAACATCTATTTAAAGCCTTTTTTTGCTGCCTAGATTTCTGAATGAATTTCAATTTTCTGTACAGATAGACTGACACTTCTTATGACGCTTTAAACACGCGTGGTTCTCGTTCATTGATTCTTTAGGGAGGCTGCATCCAACAACGAAGCGATGGCAACAATCCTCTTACAGAATTTGCTAATACAAGTGGATGAACAGCTGGACCGGGTTTCACAGGAGAAGAATCTTCTTTTGATACACAACCTGAAGAGAATCAGGAAGCTGCTGCAGGTGGGTTGTTACTTCAGATGATAAAATACATACTCTTACTGGTTTCTAAAGGTAGTGCCCAGCCTCTGTTGAACACTGTTGGTTCCTGTGCACAGCTCAGAGCTGTCCTGGTTGCTATAGACTCCAAGCAGCTGTGGGGAGACTAAGCCTTCAACAAGATAATTCCAAATAATAATTCCACTGTCTGTTACTTTGTGGAACAACAATTCACATTTTAATGTGCACTGCCCAGATACACACAGAGCCAAGAAGTCACAGCTCTTGTATCTGTTTCACTGAGCTCTTAAAAATAAAACTGTATAATACTTATGGACGTTCATGTTTATTACAAATGTAATTGCCACCTTTCAGACACATGGAATAAAAATGCATATTTGGGCCTTAAAGCAGCACCCTGAAGAGGAATCCCTGTAAATCATTAGCATATTTGCTATTTTATCCTTAGCTGGGATGGTTTGCTATGAGTGGTTTAAAGGATTTTTCTGTTAGGTTTCTGCAAAATTATATTTATTTTGATTGGCTGAGTATTTCTCTAATAATTGTTTATCTAAGGCAAGGATTCTCAGAGTTCCACTTCATTAGTCACCTACTTCCTGACTTCTATCTTCTACATAAGACAGATATGCATCTGAGTTTAATGAAAGTTTGGGGTTTTTTCTCTTCTTTGATGGTGTTTTCCATAAGTACTTAAGTCACAGTTATATTGCTTGCGAAACATTTTCTTTATTTGATATATAAATATACTTGTCTGGAAAATCTTAGCATAACCTTGCCAATTATTTTGTTCTCTTTATGGATATGCATTTTTCTATTCTTTATACCTAATGATGGCCTCTTAAAATGTGACAGTATTTCCATCGCTACCACTTTTTCTTCCGGTGTTATGCAAGGAGTCTCATGTAATTTAAAGCTAAATTTGCTTTTTGTTTCTTTTCTGGTTTGTGTAGCAGCACTATCCAATAATTTCAGTACTACTTAAACACCAAATTTAGTTAAGTGCTTTTGGAGTTAACTGCAGAAAGGTTAATAGTATTATTTGTGTCGTGGTGTTGGCACACTTTACCACAGAAGGGCTGAAAAACGGCTCTATCACTTTCATAAAGGTATTCTCACACAGTAGCATACGTCTGGCAAGAGCATTTCAAGGCACTGAAACAAGCAGTTGCATTGGTGTGTTCCTGGCCTAAAAGATTTTGCATTTACAGTTATACCATCACAATGTGCACGTGCAGAAAGACTGGCACATATACTTACATACAGGCTCTATAGAACTAAAGTCTCTCACTGTTCCTTCTTCTCTTCACACCGCTTCTTTTATGCTACAGTTTTTACCAAATCTTGAAGTTTGGCAGCTGTGCATGCTCTGTGACGTTGGGCATACTGAGACAAACCATCAGGCCTTGGGCACACACACACACACACGAGTTTATGTAACAGCCAGTGTGAAAATGGCCAGCATGAAAGCCATTCAGTTTAAGTTCTGGCAAGTTTGGAAATTACATTATGGTGTGTTTCCCACAGAGCACAAAGCATAGGAGGCTTATTCCAGAAAAGCCAAAGAGGGGTTCTTAAGTGATTTTTGATTAAGTGGTTTCTCAGGTGGCAAGGATCTGAGTCACAATTCCAGAACAAGCCAGAATGCTCAGGTGTCCCCATCACAACTGTACAGCCAGGTTACAGTCACCATATACTAGTTACAGCAGCAGCAGAGCCAGCACCAGAAATGGCCTTTTCCTTCTCTAGATAAAGAAACAGTAAAGGTCCCCATGGAGTAGCCTAACCCATCGTTTCACTGGGTTGCTGCCTCTGAAAAGAAACACCACATGAGTTGTGACATGCACCCATCTCGTTTTCTCCATCACCCTGCAGTGCTGTAAGGCCCTGACTTAGCAAGTGTTCTCAAGCAGCAACCTCTCTCTGCTCCCGTGGGCTGCAAAGGTCTGTAGGCTTGCAGCCTAAAGCACTCTGAACTTCTTGAGAGGACATGGGTGATGCTGGAGTTATGCTGCTTATTAAAAAGGATCTCAGTCTTGAGCCTGGCAGTGAAATGTTTCCAGCTGTGCAAAAAAGTATAACAAAAAAGTGTAGATCTCTCCATCACTAATAATTCTGGCCTTTCTCCATTATATCAAGACAGCAGATAACCTGTGTTTAGCTAAAGCTACTCATTCAGTTTCAAAATACACATGCAAACTACCTGATACTGGACAGGACTTTCATGATTACAACTTTGCCTGATTTCTTATGACCTTTAACATTATCACCCGCAGCCTATTCTGATTTCCAAAGTAATTCCTATAGGTTGGAGTAGAAACAGACTCTTGCAAAGGTATTATTATTATTTTGGATAAGGCAAATAATATAAATTATGTCTTAAGAAATCTGTGGCACAGGTATTTGGGGTTTTGTCTAAAATACTATGTTACAATTTCAAATTTTTAGAATATAAATGATAAATGCATTTTCAGCCAAAGTATGGGCTGCATGTTCTATAGAGCTGCACAGGCAGTGTCCTGAGTGTCAGCTGTTAGATTTATTTCTATATTGGTTAGGTAAGTACATCAGGAAAAAAATGCTATAGTAGTTGTAATCCGCTGACATCCTGTCCTTGCTATTAATTGTCAAGTATTATTAATGGACTATGAACTGTACATGATGCATAGTATGGACAGTATCTGCTGTAATGTCCCTAAATTTGAGTATGCAAATTATGTAATTACAGGTCTAATTTTTTAAATGCATCACTGTTTGTGTTTTATATGAGAAGTTTGGAACTGGGTATTTGGCTCCCCACCCACAGCTGGATGCGCTTGCAGATTTGTAGCTCCTGCAATTTGAGCTAATTAGTGACAGTTTCATGAGACAACACCAGCAGCACGTGACTGATGTACACAGCACAGCGCCACGGTCCCTTTTGTCCCAACATAGCGCCCAGAGAAAGGGAGACTGAAAGGGTACGCTATAAAACTAGCAAGTGTTTTCACTGACTGTGATGGAGGAAGGACTGGGTCCCTAAATAGGAGAGGAAGCTGCATTTGTAAACACTTTTTCATTTCTAGTGACTCTGTGAACAGCGTTGGTTTGATTTTCTCTGAAGGTTTAGTTACCACAAGCCCACCTTTATCTCTGCTTTGCTCTCTAGCACAAGCACTTTGAAATTTCACAGGTCACTCCTCTTCCTTCCCCTCCACACTACACACACAGACATACTCGACACATGTACAGCGCGCGCACACACAGGGCTGTTCAACCTCAAGACATGACTCTGAGGGCAAAGTTTGTTGATGATTTTGAGTCAAATCGTGTTAAAACATTTAGTAATACTTGTCCAACTAGATAATGCTGGAAACCAGCATTTATAACTAAGTATGCAGAGTAATATGTTGAGCTACGGTACAGGTTCCTACATACTATGACAATAGCAATAATAAAATAATTAAAATCAGAGAACACGCAAAAGCCATTTGAAAGCAATCTCTAGTTCTTGACAAAAGGCAAAATGAGGGACTAATGTTTAATTATAAATGCAACTACATTGTTAATGAATAGCAGTCTTAGAAGAGGAAGCAATGCACACTTTACAAATGGCTTGTGCAGCTGCTTTCTAGACAGCAAGGAACTCGTTATGATCAAGATTCCTGTGCTGAATCTAGAGACAATTATGCCTACCAGCATCACAGCCAAGCACACCCTAGCTGAAAGATCTCCCTGGGACTCATTTTTGTTATAAAATGGAGAAAATGTTCTATTCTGAGTTTCACCTGAAACATTTTACATAAATATCTTAGTTGCATCATGAAAACCATGATGGAAGTAGTGAAAGAAGTGAGAACTTGCCTCTCTCACACGTGCAATACAAAGTTTTGGGCAATCTCAGGCATTGTGAAGGGCAAAGAGCAGAAGTTTTAGCAGGGAGGGGTCTGCCTGGGCACCCTTGCTTCTAGGCCACAGGGACCGTCCCCGGTCTCTCACCGTTAGAGAAGTAACAACGGAACGTGGCATTTCTGCTCAGACTGCTGACATTTCCAAAATTATCTTGAGGCAAGAAGAAACACTGACCAGGAAACATGCGATTTGACGGAGTTATAACCACTTGAAAAAGTGCTGAGAAACTTAGCTAAGCAGCTGAGGTTACTGCTAGCTCTCAGTAATTTGCCTCTCTGTCTATTTCTTGCTTTCATTGAAACATCACTTCTTGACATTAATCTGGTATAAATGCACATATTATATTAAAATCAGGGTCAGCAATTTAGGTTCAAATCCTTCATATTTACTACTTACATTATTATTACTCCTCTAGTCAGTAAATTGGATTCATTTTTACAGCAGAGCAGCCTTTTGTTGCCGTGCTCTTCAGCGGGAGACAGTGCAGCACAGTCACTTGCTAAGGTTAAATTCTCTGTCCATCTTCCTACAGAACTCCTGCTTCCTCCAGCAGTTCTGGAAAGGGATGAGGAGAGGAAATGTTTAGAGGCAGCGGAGGAAAGAGAGGGGGGGAAACTATGTCTATAGTTCTTTCTCCTGCTTAAAACCTGGATGGAGAAAAGCAAAGCAGATTAGTCAGAAGGATACGGTTTGTGCCATTGCCATGACGACAAAATGTAAAGGGCAGATGTTAAGCTCAGAAGAGCTGCCTAGCACTTCTAGGAACCAAATTGCAGATGCCAACAGTTTACACAGCCTTAGCCCATGAACAATTACATCTTAGTTTTCAGAAAGAATGTTTTTAAATGACAGCATACCTGTCCCTGATGTAAGCTCCTGTACTATATCTGTGTAGATTTAGTACGCAAAGACAACTGGTGACATACAGAGACAGTCCTGTGAAACAGGCACTGTCCATGTCCAGCCTGGAGAGCAGCCAGCTGTGGTGCACCAGGGGAGGCTTGGAGTAGCCTGAGATGGCCACCACACCCCAGCATCCCACCATTCCATTTACGAATGGTGCTGGTGGGCGATTGCCTCTGGATAATCCAGCACTGTTCTTCCCCCCCCCAACTCCAAGCTGCAAATTTGGAGCACTCCGTGGGTACCTCCTGGATGAGGTGTAGCTCTGTGGGATGCAGCCTGGCCCGTGCGTGGGCTCAGATGAGGTCCCAGGCACTGCAGAGCCGCTGGCCATGCTGCACACTGCGATGGCTGCACGACAGCTACATCAGGAAAAAAACCCCAGAAATTCCCAGAATCGTCCTACTCGTAATGGAAGCTCTCATTTATGCTGTAGTCTCAAGATAACTTTTGAAAGCAATCCCTTCTCATTAATGGCAACATGCATCTGCGTCGCATTGCTGTTTACAGTATTCAGGGGGAAATCTGATTACATAAATCTTGCTTTATAAAAGCGAAATAACATATTTCAGGCATAAGAAGAAGGGCTGCACTGCTCATTTACCATTGAAGCCTGAGTTAATGAGTATACTGTGTCCTCTGGGGAACAATTTGCTGTAAATGATGTGAATTCATGATATTCATTTAATACTCACAGCAGATTCTCAGGTATTGGTGAACTTTACCCACTCCCCAGCCCTACTGGAGCCTAAGATGAGGGGAGAGTAGGCAACGGGGATTGTGCCCGTACGAGTGGGTCTGTGTACACACCATTAACACCTTGGGGTGTGCTTACAAAGGGGAAAGTCAGGCAGAATCATCAGATTTACTGATTCACACCACCCAGTTATATCAAAATGAGCTTTTGGAATCACTATAGTTATACTATGGAGTTGGGAAATAATACCCTCATATTTCTTTCTTCTACACAGCCCTACTTTTTAATGAAAAGATCTGGGATAGCATCTGAAAATATCTTCTGTCATCCTAATCAAAATATATTAACATTATGGCACTTCTTTCCATATAAAATTCACCCTATTTCTAAGCAGTGCGAACAAATAGCATCTTATTTTACACAATGCTACTTAAAACGGTAACGCAGTAGTATGTTCCTTATTCTGTTTCAAGTTCTTGGTTATTCTGTCCAGCCTGTTTCTACCTACAATGAGAACTGAACATCTTTGTGCTCCTCCAGCTAGAACTAAAATGAACGTACAAAGGTTTTGTAGCTCAGGTGACTGTTTACGCAAGTCACTGTACCAGAAAAGTAAATGCATGAGGGATCCTAGGATTATTTATTTCAGTACATCAAAGAAAATGGACAAAACAGCCCTAGGTCTGAAATAGGACATTCCAGTTGGTACTTAACAAACAATTCTAACAAGCACTGTGCTGAGAAACAGTTGCGAAGAATGGAAACATAGCCATTGATGTTTAAGTTGCAGTTTCCTGTTAAAGCTTACAAGGGGGTGAGAATGGAACAAAACAGAGAAAGTTTCTAATACACCACAGAAGATCTATTTCAAAATGTTGTTTACGTGTATTTAGCACTCATGTAACCTGCCAGATCAACAAAGCAACAAATTATAGTAGGAAATATGTTTCAAAGCATTGTGTCCTGCTGACTCATACAATCCAGATTGATTTTTCGTATTAGCATCTTGCCCCCAGTGAGCTTTCCAGTTCAACCATTAAAGCTGTTTACAACAATTTTTGGCGTACAAATGGGAAACCCTGCACAGAATTCTGTATGCTAAAGCAGCTAGCCGTCTGCTGTGAGCCATCACAGGCTGGCAACTGCACATCAGCTAATAAAGATTTTTAAAAGTTATTGATACAAGACCAAAAAAAAAAGGTTACTTATTAGAAATAAAATATTTTTTTTTAGTTCTTAGTTATGACTTAGAGAACACAACTCTTAACAGTTTATAAATGGTTCAGTTTGGTTTTGTAGAATGAATAAGGGTTAACTTACAAACAGAAGTAAGAACACCAGCAAACAAACTAAAAAGCCTCTTGTGGGCTTTGTTCATCCTGCAGCATTATGGGCCCCATTGCAGTCAAACGTCTGCCCGAGAGATTAGTCAATAGTACTCAGTTTTTTGTGTCCAGAAGATGGAGAGGGGAGGGGGAATAAAAAATAATAAAATCAGTCCTCTCTCTCCCCTGCTGTTTTACCCTTTTTTGTTAGGGAGCACTGGACTTTTATTTATTCTGAAATAAATCTCATTTAAATAAGAAAAATTGTGACATTATTGATTCCCCCTGGCAGGCCAGCTCTACTGTCTCCCGATGAGATCTACAGACATACATTTTCTGTAGCTGTATCTCACCCTACCTGCTTAGAAATCTGCTGTTTCTGTAGACGGTTCCTTGACTGGGTTTAGTGTCCATTCAGCAGTGGAATTTGGGGGCGAACTGGGGGATGGAAAAAAAGATCTCTGTCTTCACTGCGCTATTACAGCTTTGCCAATTGCAATTTGGTTGAACGTGCCCTAAAAAACGTATGATCTTTTGGAAGTTATGCATCATATGATATGAGAAAAGCAGAACTACAACCCTACAGACCTGTGCATTAGGACTTCCCACACAATCATAGGAGTTGTCTAAAACAATGAGGTTGGCTTTAAGTTCTCTCATGTATTTTGAGAGGGGGAGGGGAAATCTAAAAATAAAAGTCTAACAAGAGCAGCCTAAATAGAGAGTGTCACAGGTACTTCCTCTTAAAGCCCAAGATAAAACAGACCCATCTTTCTAGTAGAAAAAAAAGACTTTTTAGCAAGAATACTGCCTGTTTAAACACAGCCTTTCAAAAACCTCCCAAGCACTTTACCTATATCAGGGTAAGACAGGGATCTGCTCTTTCTTTGTATTCTAGTACTGGCTTCGTCTTCCTGGATGCCTAAACAAAGGTTGAAAACAAATCAAGGCAAATTGTTGTTTGTCATATTTGCAGGTGAAAACGGGAAATAAGTCTGTATGGTTATACCTTCCCACCCACACATTTCTTTGAGACACACAACTACACCAAAGGCTTTTTTCTTTCAAAAACAAAATGATAGACAAAAGGGGGGGTTTCCTCCCTGTTTTTAAATTACATGAAAGATGAGGTATCTGCTTATCTAGAAAGATGCTGAGTATCAGACTTAGTGAAATAAGCATATCACAAGCGAGCAACTATCTTCCTATCTCTCTGTGTCCCACCTCCCTTCCATCATCTTCTTTAAATATTCATTCAACTCCAACAAATAAAACAACAGTCACACTAGGTAACGGTTCCACGCCTCCATGTAAAGTTCTTATCATATAAAATTAAAAGGCTCAAACATGATTTTTCTAGCAGGAAAAAAAAAAAAAAAGAAAATACAGCTGATATTTTTGATCGTTAGAAAGAAATTTTAAAAAGAAAGAAAAAAACAACCCGATTCTGAAGCACTTTTTTCAGAAATAGAAAGCACCAAAACCTATTCAAGTCCTTTTTAGGTCACCTTGAAAAGCAGGAGATAACCAGGTAATCCCCTGACTGACTTTCTAAAGGTTGCACAGCACATACTTCTATATTACAAGTGAAGACCAACAGTCACTAATACCTAATCCTCTACTTTAATCACTGAAAACAGGGTCAGGACACTCAAGTAGTGCATATATAGTACTGATTTATAGATGCGCACACCATATAGAGACTTTTGACCTTCAAAAGAAAGCTGGCCAATATTTCTGTAGTTGGGAGTGATCCACTTTGTGATGGAGCTGCCCACAGGAAAATAAGCTAAATTTTGGAAAATTAAAAAAATGGGGAGAGGAGAAGAGCAAAAGAATGAATTTCTGGTCTAGATTTCTTCATTCAACTTAGGAAAATCAGTAAATTTCAGGTACTAAAACTGACACTTATTTGGTGTTCTTTTTTAAAGCACATGTATTTTAAAGTGTCATCATATGTATTTTAAAGTTTCTCCATGATCTAACAGCTTACAGAATCAAATCTTGCCTTTCCCCAACCACCATTTCAGGCATTTTAACATACACCAAATAGTTCAAGCTACTTTAAAATCTGGCTAAAGAGTCTAAACTCTGCACGCTATAATATATAAACTGTTTTTGCAGAAACGCCTCTTTGTTTTTCTTCATGATCTACTAAGATACTATCACAACAGATGTCTCTGGAGTAGAAAGAGTGCACGCTGGGAGGTGGTAGGAAGGTTTTCTCCCAAGGAAATGTCATCAGCATTCAGAGAAAATTTTCACTTGTTCAGAATGAAAGTTTAATTTCCCCCTTTTGCTTAAATTTAGCACCATGCTGGCAGTTATTGAGAAGAAGCCAGCCAAAGTAAGATCACTTATTGTTTGTTGTAAAACATGATATGGAAGGCCTCATCAAAATGGAAGAGAGGAGAGATAAAAATTCTAAGAATAACAGTATTACAGTAATACTAGCAGATAAGACTAACGTTTCCATTTGAAACTTCAGATGAAAGGTGAATCCTCAGTTTCTCTTTGTTGGTATTTATGAAAAGACAATTATTAGTTTTCTCTAGAAATATCTAAACTTAATAATATAATTTTGTATAACTACAGAATCCACACCCCTTCTCCTTTCCTGGCTGCCAATGTTCATGTCACACAAAGTTAGGATTTCCCCATCTCAAGCCCTTTTTTTTTTGGTTAATTTCATTTATTTTCCAACTTATACTACTCTTTCAATGATAGGAAATAGTTTTCAATTAGTCATTCAGAAGCTAAGGTCATCTTGAGCAAATTCTGCCCTCAACCAAAGACAAAATGGAAGTGCAGAACAGCAAGAGGTGGCAGTAAACGGATAATAAGGGAATGCTGAGTGGCATGTTCTGAAGTGTAATTACCTCTGAGAAGTATAGAACTTGGGGAGAAAAAAATGCAGTGTTGTTCCTTGAAGTATTAGATGTTGCAACTATTTATTATTTATCAATTTGTTAATGTTGATTTGCAATCTGCTAGATGACTGCGAAAGAGATTATTGATACAGCATATATTGCACAAATACAGCCATTCTAGAGAGAGGGCTCAAGAGGGAGAAGAAGGGGATGCTCAGCTCCGTGCCAGCTGTCCAGCGTTCACAGCATCTGTCTGCTGCCATGGCTGAAAGTGTTCCTAGCCTGAAATGGCAAGCGTTTATACTGCAGATCAAGCATTATTCCAGCTTTTGTCTGAGGGGCTGCTTCTCCAGGAGGGCAGGTGGCAGTTCTCTGTCAACCTGCTTGGTGTCTGCTCAAACGGAATCCAGTTGAACAAGCACCAGACAGACAGAAGTATGGAATCATTCTGGGCACAGCGTGTTACTAGAGCTCTGTGAGTTAGAGAAGAAAGGAAAAAAAAAAAAAAAAAGTGAATTTCCACTTCATCTCTCGATTCAGATGGTTTTCTCTTCGTGAAACAAAGAAAAAGAGAGAAAGAGTTTTAAAAAATTTTGCGTGTGAATAGTATCTAGAAATGCTAGGAAAGTCCCTAATAGCTGGCATGTTTTTGTGGGGGATTTTAAAACATCCCGCTGTCAGAAGATTTTTGAAGTGCGTTTTCTACCCAAATGCACGTTCCAGCTCCAAGAGAGGATTTTTATTTCTTCTTGACTTTTTAAAATAGCTTTTGTTTGACTCCTTTTTTTTGTCAAAGGGCAAAGTCAAAAGGCAACCATCAACCCTCAGAGTTCTGTTGGGCGGTGGTAAGCTGGGACTAAACATTCCTCAAGCTTTGTAGCTTCGGGTAGCCTGCAGATACCCAACATGTGGCACGGTCCTCATATACTAGCCATCTGTGTGCAAGTTGGCGCCCTGTTTTACCAGCAAAAAATAACAGCAACAAGCAGAAATTAACAGACGTTAACTGAGGAATTTATACGTACATCAGTGGATTTACACCAGCTGCAGATTTCTCACCACAGCATTCATTCTAAGCCTTATTAGAAGTAGGACTTTTTTTTCCTCTAATTAAACTAAGGAGTCAGACAGGCACCGGACTGGCACAAGACAGGGGCTGGCACTGCACAGCCATGAGCATGACCATCCTTTGCAGCAATTAATTTGCTCCGGCTGTTGCTGCTGAACCCTCCTGTTACCTTCCTTCTCTGTGACACTCCACTCCACTCTTCATCTTTTGCAGATAGATCATAGCCAGTTTCCCACGTTCCCATATTCCCTTCCCAAAGTTACACCCTGATGCTACACAGAAAAAACTTGGGAATATGCTCCCTAAAGGAGACTGTGGGTATACTCCTGGACCTGAAGTTCAGCTGTGCTGAAGGGAGAGAGCAGTGAGAACATGGTTACTACCCTCACAGCCAAGCGCATCAGAAGCTGGCAGAGAGACAGGAGTAAAGGCAGATCTTTGGCCCTGCCATTTGATGCATGCAGATAGATCGTAGCCAGTTTCCCACATTCCCATATTCCCTTCCCAAAGTTACACCATGATGCTACACAGAATAAACTTGGGAATATGCTGCCTGAAGGAGACTGTGGGTATGTTCCTGGACATGAGGTTCAGCTGTGCTGAAGGAAGAGTGCAGTGAGAACATAGTTACTACCCTCACAGCCAAGGGCATCAGAAGCTGGCAGAGAGAAAGGAGTATAGGCAGATCTTTGGCCCTGCCATTTGATGCAGAAATCAGCAGTGTCCTCTTAATGTTAAATCCCCCCGCGCCGCCCAGCAAGGAGCTGGCAGGGAGGGAGTGCTCAGTGTTTCCTCTGAGATACAGCGTGTCCTGTGGTAGAATTGCTCACCACTCCTTTTTTCCAGAGAAACTCCCTAAAATCACGGTCTAGTTCATCTTTCCCATTCCCATCATCCCATTCCCATTTCCAATTCCCATTCCCAATCATCTATTCCAATCAACAGATGATTGCTGGAGCAAAGCACTGCCTTGAACTGCTTTTAAAGAGATCAAAGGAGGTACAGCCCTAGAACTATTTTGGATGTGCACTGCCTGTCCTGAGAAAACTTCAGAAACAACAGAAATGTTAGAAAGCTTAGTTTAATTGCCAACAGTACCATGGCAATCAAAGGGAACATTTGGTACATCAGTTACTTAGTTTTAAGAGTCCTGTGTCTTTCACCTTAGTCTCTGCCTGGAACCAGAATATAACCAACAGCATGGTATTTAACACTAAGCAGCTCAAACCAAGTCTCCATTATCAAAATTAACATTTTAAATATAATAATTTTTTACCTTGTAATTTAAGTCAAAACCTATTATGAAAAAATCTTTCAGAATACTTAGATTTCATGCAAAAGCACCCAGGAGATGATCCAGTTTTGTCTGTCTGGTAAAAGGTGTTAGAAATACATGTTCACTGTCATAGTAATGGTTGGAATATAGAAGCAGCATGTTCACATTTCTATCAGATGCGTTCACACCCTTGTTTCTACTACAACAATTGCTATGAGATATCAAAGGAAAATACAGCATCAATTTAAGTATGTATAAACTCATTGTGCCACATTCAGAGAAAGCAAGAATAAATGAAGTCCTGAATGGCAGCAAAATATGATGAGAGTAAAAACTAATCAGAAAGAGGGGAAAACAGTACAAAAGTGGAAACCGCACAGGAAAAGAAATGAGCTGGATAAATTCTGATGAGTAGCTGAAAACTGTATGAGCACTGAATAAAGGGCATTTGAATGAACAATATGTGAATACTGAATAAAAGGTATGAAGGATATTGAGACACACTGAACAAATACATCTCTATGAAAGATGCTGCTTGAAAGTACTCAATCATTCCAATTTGATAAATACAGCACAAAACAGTGCTTCTTCAAATTGTGCCCAGTCCTCAGTCATGCATCAGCAATTCTGCACCTTGTTAACGGTGATGTAAAAATAGTGACATTTTTTGGTTCTTTGGCTTGAGCCAAGAATTGCTTCTTCCTTCATTTTAGGCTCACTATTTGTTGAAGGAGAAAAATTGTTCACAGACATTAAAATTTAAGTCTTCTGCTTTTTGCTGAGGAGGCTTTTCTGCTTGCATCATTACCGTATTGATATGCTTACAACTTTTTGTTGGCAGAAGTGTTACATGCTAACAGCAACATCCTATTGAAAATGGAGGACGTGATAAAATCATGCACAGAATAGGCTGACAGGAAAGCCCTTTCAAAACAGCTGTGTTAGCAGTGGAGCAATTTGATCTTCAAATGATGTACATCTCAGAGTTGTATCTTTATGATCTCTGAGGAACATCGTTAAGAATATTTTATGACAATGGCACTAACTGATGCTGCACTGCAAGGCTGAACCAGCACTAGCAAAGGTTGAGAACAGTAGGGCAGTCTTCTCCACCCACACCAAGCTGTAGCTTACAGACACTGAAACACATTGTTTCTGATTTCCAGAGGGACACCCTGAATTCTGTATTTTTAAAAGTTGTATTTACTTGTGCTTGCAGGGCAAATATCACGGTAATCCCATGCATATAGCGGTAATCATCTCAAACTGTTTACGAGAAGAAAGAAGAATATTGGCTGCAGCTAGCATGCCTGTGCAGGTAATGAATGACTTTTCATTAATCTGCTCCATGGTAATCTGCTCATGTGCTTTTAGGACCAAATCCTGCCCTCTCATTCCACTAGCGGAATTTGGATGCACTAGGGGTTGCCAAATGTTGTCCTTCAAACTCACGTTTGTACTTCATTAGTGGCTCCACTGCTACAAACATTGCTATAAGTGACTTCTGTGTCACAGCTAATCTTCAAAAACTTAATCTGTGGGAAAGGATTTAAAGAGATTATTCTTTGCAAAACAGATGTCTGTATTTTAAATTATGTAATGCATTAATTCATTAATTATGCAATACAAAAGACATTCCATCTGATATGTTGCAAGGCACTGATAGTTTTGATGTCATTTGAAGAAAGAAACTTAAAAATTACATATAAAACTAATTTTGGGGAAATTGTTACACCACTAAAACCCCGATAAATGTCAAATGCGTTCTTTTTAATCATCTGTGGATGCAATACGTGTTCTTATACTAGTATTGTGATGTTGGTCTTTTTCAGAAATCTAACAATCTGTGTGTCAGTTTCTTTAATTTACTAGGTGTTTAGTGTTTGCAGTATACTCACCTTTTTGGATTTCAAAGTTAAACCAGCATGTTTTTCAAATTAACTAAAGGAACTACACTAAATAGATTGTCTGTCTACACCAGGCTCCAGCTGGTTGAAGATCAGCTTCTGAATTCCCTCTCTATGCTAGAACTTGCAGTACAGTTACTATCACTCATTATTATTACTCATCCATCCATTATATGTTCAATGTGTTCCAGGGGCCACTGGAAAAGTCTCTGCAGAACTCTGTGGTTTCAGAACGACAACGAAATGTAGAACACAAAGTGTCAGCCATCAAGAACAGCGCTCAGGTATTTTTTGTCCTGTTTGTCATTTATGCAGCCATGATTTTCATACAGACATACCCAAACTATTTTTAAGCTGGGTAGCACAAATACTTTTGTTAACAAGCTGTGCCAATAATTTTTTATTATTCTGAGGACCTTAGCCCAGACTAACTACTGGGAACACACCTGGATCCTCAGGTTTTTACAGCTGCTCTAGGTTCAGTGTGAGAGCTACCTATTTTAAAGCTATCATACTCATCCCTATGCGAGTTGCAGGCAGACCACTGAGTGCAATAAGAACATACCTACCATCTCTAAAGAGATGTGAGGTTCAGTACGTGTGTTTCTGCAACTTCACCTCTTTTAGTTGGGTGAGCAGTAGCTAGCCTTCATGACCTCTAAGTCACATACCAAGATCTTTGTAAAGCTGAAGCCTACGTGGCATAATGATGTGTTTTGGAGACGTGAGGGGAGAAGACCATTCGGAGCAGATGGTAACAATTCTCCAGGAGTTTCTTATAGCGTTGCAGGGTAGACCTGGGCTGAGACAAATCTTTAGCTATGTCCCATAGAGACCTTGAAAGCTCAGTCAGAAGAGCTGCCTGTTCAGTTCAGGGCAGGATAGGATTCAGATTACCTATGGCCTTTTTGCTATCCCAGCCCAACTTTCAGCTTTGCAGCAGTCTCAGTGTAGAAGTTACATTTGAAATACTCGTCCTTATGCCATTCAAAAGCATCACTTTTGGTATACTGGAAAGATGTCCTAGTATTATTCTCTCATTACTGTCTCTCTACATGGGGAAGAAGAGTTAGAGAGATGTAACCCTTAAAAGGATAAAGCTAGATTTAGAAGAAGAATGTGATACTAGATCTCTATCTATGTATAAAGTTATAAGATAAGAATTACACAGCAAAAGCAGACAAAGCTGCAACCCAGTAGCCTATCGTTGCTGCTCCTTCTTCCTGCATGGAGAAGCACAAGACACCCTTGAAATGCCAGTGAAAATGAAAACAGTTTCTAGATACAAGGTTTTTGCAGTGGGTAATGAAGTTGAATGTGGAAATCAGTGAGTTCCTTGTGTGTGTAATTTCATACCTTACAAATATAATTTAAAAGTTTAGCCTCCGAACTAAAAAGGAAACCAAACTGGCTAATTCTGTGTGTCCTAATTTAGCAAACGAGTGTAGGTATTCTCACAGACACTTATAGTGCATATCTCAGGAAACCAAAAAGAATTGTTTATGAGTTGTTGGCAGAATCGAGGCTTCCTATACACAGCACAGAAACAGACCGTTGAAGTAAAACAGATGATTTGCTACAGTTTTATTTTCCTTCTTTTGTTGTGCCTTTTTTTGAATTACCATTGTTTGGTTACTAGAAAACACCTTCTAAAATTTTTGTGGTACATATGAAAGCAAAGCTTTGCAAAAAGCCAAAGCAGCAAAAATGTTTATTTTCATTACCCAAATTCTTACGTAATTATCTAAATAAAGTCTCTGGGCTCTGCTCCTGTCTTTGGCTCCACTCATCTTGGCTTTGCATATTCCATTCCAATTCCCATTGAAGTCAATGAAAAATTATCCATTTGCCCTGCTTTAAAGTTCCAAGAAGCGAGTTATATTATTGGCGTAACAATTTCAACTTAGCTCAGGCTAAATGCAAGCATTCCTACTTTCCACTACATCATTGAACTAGTAAACAAGAAGTGGTTAAGCTCTATCAGCTGTGGGAGAGAGGATAATAACTGGCTTTCTGAACAACTGAAATAAATCTGTAGTTATAAATGTGCATTTTAAAATATATTGTCTTTTTTAAAATTTGCAAGTTAGTAAACCAGAGTTCCCAGAACTGCTTAGGGATTTTCCAATGATAGGAAAGGGAAATACTACATTATGCATTTGTCCATTACCAAACAAATTTGTTTTTATGTCACTGTGAACACTCAAATAATTTTACTTTTTTTTCCCCTGGGAAAGATGACTGACCAAGATGTCAAATACTTGGAAGACTTGCAAGAGGAATTTGACTTCAGGTATAAAACAATACAAAGCTTAGGTAAGAGTTTTTATAATAATTTTTAGATTCTCTAGGCAATGGCTGATTGTACAGCTAGACCACAGTATCAGATTTTTTTTGTGCATTACCCAGATAATATATGTAAACACAAAAAAAATGGATTTTTAGTTTATATAAAGTTATAGTCTTGGAACATAACGACTCTTTTGGGGTTGAGAGGGTAGACAGGATCTCGTTGAGCAAGTATAGTTATTTTCTGTAGATAATATGCATAAAGGCATGAAAAGTAGTAATTTTCTTAATTTAAAGAACCTATTTTTCAATTTCCTCACCTTTCATGTGGCCCTTTCCTTGGCAGGGCCAAGGATATGGAAGAGCCTGTTATTTCCCCAGAGGAGAGTTGTAAAAAACTGATTTTTTTAGCCTCTAACTTGGCTTTCTGTTCTTTTTTGACCACAGTGGTGATAACCAGCTGGTAAGCACTCTGAATGCATGTTTGACCAGCCTGTGATGGTTGAGATCTGCACACGGCAGCAGTCCTTGCATGATCTTTTTCAGAAAAGAAACTGAGGTCCACTTGTGTCTGCTCAGATATCTTCATATTATCTCCCATTGAACATGCAAAGATATTGGGCTTGAAATGTCTGAATTCTTACGCATGTCAATCCTGTATGTTTAAGGTTGGATATGGCCAGGTAATCAGAAGAGATGACATTGCCATGGTTTAATGAGTTGTTAATCAGCAGGCCAATCATAATTATTGACCACACAGATGACCAAAGCCTGCCTCACTTGCAAAATAAAACACGCTTACATAAATTACTTTCAGGGCTTAAAATTTCACTGTGTCAACAAGTGCTCTCCACCAGCATGGCCAGCTTGCAGCACCTCACACTGTGTGAGCAATTGCTGTGGCTGAGCTGACAATCAGTTGCTTGTCTGCCTCTATTGAAACATCTGCCCTAACGTAATGGGAAGACGTCAATCCAGAGCTTAGCAGAGACACAGTTGGCACCAATTTCTTTTTTGAAGGCAGCATGAAAGATGCAAGAAGAGCTACAGGTAGGGGAAGGTGAAGGTGGGGGAAAGAGCTCGGGGAAGCCTGAAATTAATGCATGCTCCAGAGAAGGAAAAAAAGTTGAAGAGAGGGGGGAAATACGCAGTAATCAGTAATCCTGGCTGCTGAAATCCCCACAGCGATGAACGCTTTATCTCTGTTTCAAATGCCTAACCTCCATTCTCTCAGCCAGACTCATAATTCACATCCAAAGAGCTTTAGCCTAACTGCTGACACCACAAGCATATTTCAGTAGTGCACAAATCAGTCATTGATCCAAACCAGATGTAGAGAATGCACATGACTATGCACATGAATAAGAAATTTATAGATTCTAGGTATCATCTCTATGTTTTCTATCTTTTCCTGTTCCACAAACACATCTAAAGAGTGAAGTCATAAAACCTTATCTTAAATTTGTACTAAAGTTAGTCCATTCAAATAAAACACACTATTACATAACCTCCAGCCGCCTGCAGTTCACTTTTCGGTAGTTCACGCTGCAGTCTGGTCGTGGTTTTTTCCCCTTCCTCCCCTTATAAACACGCACATGTACCCACACAGGCATTTATACCGACTTTCTCATTCCCCTGCAGAGCAGAGCGACAAAAACAGCGCCCTCATTAAACAGGAAATGTTGGCGTTGCAGGCGATGCTCAACACTTTAGACTACAAGAGAAAGGTTAGTGACATGTTTTGGCATTTGTGGTTCGTTTGCTTTCTTTCTCCCCTTATTCCCACATCGAATACTCAAATGCGTGTGCGTGGATTTCTTAACTCTCTTCTCAGAAGAACAGGCAAATAACAGCAGTTACAAATTGGCAAAAGGTTTTGGGTGGGTGCAGGTGATTTTGTTAAGAAATTGGTGATTAAGTAATGCCTCAATCAAGGATATGGTTCTGCACGCCTTAGTAGGGAGGTGAGGGCATCACTTCACAGAACCTCTTACGTACTGTACGAAATGGGTAACTTAGTTGGCAATATATACCCTTTACAGTAAGCAAAAAGTGTTCAAAGTAAATGTAATCTAATAATTGCAAAAAAACCCCAAACCAAACCAACCACACAAAAAACTCAAAAAACCCACCAATGGTACCTCGCTCTGCTCAGTGACTGAAACTTGCAAGTATGGCAAATATTCCCTGACCACTTCTTTGCTAGCACAGAAAACAGTACATTTAGGCAATTTGTTTGAGTCCCTGTACTTTTCACAGCTAAAAGCAAGGAAGCAAGCAAAAAACCCCAGAGCACTGGATATGATACAAAACAAAAGGAGGACTTCTTGACCTTGACAGTACTTGTAAATGTCAACTTCTTGGAGGTGTTATGCCCACAAAGAATGCAACAATCCTCCTTCCCACCCCCAAACCCAGAAGCTTTACTGAGGAGGGGTTCATAGAGATTTAGGATTAGTTTCAAGTACAACGGGTGACCGGTCCAATCACCTCTAAATTATAGAGACTACAGCGAAGGGGCTAAATACAGTTACTTTCAAAGTAACTGAAAGAAATGTAATTAGCACTTTTATGATAATCGCTGAATTTTGTGGCTGTTCCCCGTGGTCAGTTTGTGACATCTTTCCTATTTTACAGGAAGTGCTCAGTAAAATAGGGCGTGTGATTCATGAAATCGATATGCTTATGAGCAACATGCTGACTGAAGAGCTGCTGGACTGGAAGAGACGGCAGCAGATTGCCTGCATTGGGGGTCCTCTCCATGGTGGGCTTGATCAGCTCCAGAACTGGTAAACTTGCCTTGAGCTTGTATTTCCACTGAAAACCACAGGAAGTCTGCTGCACATGAAATGATCTTTCCTTTAGATCAGTTACCTTGCAACAGCAGCAAATTAATTAGCAGCTAAGCAAGTAAATAACAAAAATACAATTTGTTTTGGTGGGCAACATTTGCTGTTCAGAATTAATAATGTAACAGTAAACTGCTGAGCCCGAGCCATGGCAGTGGCTCATTTTTTTGGTTTGTCAGTTGTTCCAGATACATGATACGTACCCTCTCGGGAGTTTTGCTTGAGTAAGAACCGTGCTGACCGAGTTTGTCACTGAGGACAGTGGGAGTTTTGTCTAGGCAGGAGTCGGGTAGACACTTTATGCTTTGACTCACTAGGTACATCACCCCTCCAGATTTCAAACTACACAGGAATTGAATGGCAGTAGTCTCTGTGGTGGTAACTCTAACGGTGATTACAAATTAAAAAAAAAAAAATCTAAAAAGCATTATATTTAAAAAGATAATGCAGCCAGAGAATGTCAATGTCCTGATCATTTCTCTCCCATCAAACTTCTCTTCTGGAGAAAATGAAGTAAAGAATAAGAATTAAAAAGGAGGGAAAACAACCAAGAACCTTTTTAGATTTAAGGGGAAAGTAGTGTTTGCCTTTTTTCTTTTTTTTCCACTGAAGTATTTTTTTTTTCCCCAAGGGAGACGTTAAAAATAGCTAAAAGATGTGATTTTATGCACACGTACCCTATTAAACTGCTAGCAAATGTGTTTGGATTTCATTTTCCTTATTTTTTTTACATTTCTGAGAAATACCATTCCTCAGTCTTTGTAACTTTATTTTATATAAATATTAACCAACTTGGTCTCTTGCTTAACGAACTTGATCTCTTTCTATGACCATGTGACCCGCTTTCTCGATGCGGGGAAGGCTGTGGATGTTGTCTACCTGGACTTTGGTAAGGCCTTTGACCCCGTCCCCCATGGCGTTCTCCTGGAGAAACTGGCGAATCATGGCATACAGAAGTATACCCTTCACTGGATAAAAAACTGGCTGGGTGGCTGTGCCCAGTGAGTTGTGATTAATGGGGTGAAATCCAGTTGGCAGCCGGTCACCAATAGTGTCCCTCAGGGCTCAGTTTTGTGGTGGTTGTTTTAAGGTTGGACTCAATCTCCGAGGTCCCTTCCAACCATGGTGATTCTGTGTGATTATTCTTTTAAAGAGTACATTTTGCAAAACCACTAAGCTGTAGGAAAGAACTAAAATTGGCACAAGTGTTGTGCATGTAAAACATCAGATCTGTGTAAATATTTCTTCTAAATTATCACAGGCAGCGTTGCGTTGCTATTGGTGAGGCCCATTGCAAAAATATTTATCTCTAAAAATAAAGTAGGAAATTTTGCCTGATGTATTTATATACTCCTGTAAACAAAAGATGAAGGCACGAGTTTGGATAAAGCTAGAAAGCACCAATCGGTGCTGATTCTGATATCCCTAAGCCAGAACTTCAGTAGCCATTTTCTTTTAAGCAGCCGTTTACGTGAAAGATTGCAAACTAATCTTTTGTCTTGCTGTAGCTTTACGCTGTTGGCAGAGAGTCTTTTTCAAGTTAGAAGGCAACTAGAAAAATTGGAGGAGCTGTTGACCAGGCTAACTTACGATGGGGATCCTATCCCAGTGCAAAGACCTCAGCTGCTGGAAAAAGTCAACTTTCTGCTCTACAATCTTTTCCGGAAGTGCGTAAGCCATTGTCAATGTACATAACTTTGCTTGAACTGCCACAAATTTATTGGCAACAATGAGACCATGTTGTTAAGAAGAAAAAAAAAAAAAAAAACCAAAATGTTTGAGTCTCTGAGGATCTTAAAGACTGAGTTTCCAATATTAGAAGTATGTACAGCTGTCACCAAAATTCCAGAAGTTGAAGGCACCAGGCAGCTTCTCACATATAGTAGTTAAGGGTTTGTGGTCAAGTTCTGACTCTAGGGGAACACAAAAAATCCACTTATTTCAGTAGGAGTCATAGACATACTGCTGAGAAAAGGTTGTGGGTTTGGGGTTTTGTTTGGGTTTTTTTTTTTTTTTAAGTAAAGTGGCAGGTGCTAATTTGTTCTTTGTTCTTCCTCTTCCCCACCAACACATTCTGTTAATATATAAAATATTATCATCTTCCTTTTGCCTTTTGTACTGGCTATATGAGAGATATACCACAAGTGACTATCTGAAAGCAAAACATGGTCAGGTTTTTTTCTGTAAAAAAAAATTTGAAAAGATAAAATGATTGTTTAATTTCATTGAAGCCAGGCACAGTGTATTTTCACACCGTTTTATGGTTCTGATAAAAGTCTTGCTCTTTCAGACTTCTATCAGCCTGGAATTTTAGGACTATGGAATTCATTTTGGTTTGATTTTTAATGTATTCCAAATATCTGTCTCTAACTTACAGTAAGTTAGACCACTGGATGATTTTGAGAACTGAGAGTTGGAATACATACCTGACACTTCAGCTTCTGTAGAGGAATAAGTCTCTAAGAGATACCAGCATTTTTTTCCTCCCCCCCGCCCCAATACAGCTGTTTGTTTATGCATGTTCCTAACAATCTGCTTGTTTCACTTCTTTTCACACAGTTCCTTCGTGGTTGAAAGGCAGCCCTGCATGCCAACACATCCCCAGAGGCCAATGGTTCTTAAAACGTTAATACAGTTCACTGTTAAATTAAGGTAAGGGAAGGAAATCCGATATAAAGTCCTTCATTTGTGTACTACATTTTATCCTAGAAGCAATCTAGAAAGCAAAGCAGACCAACTTAAGGCAGAGATCCTTTTGACTCCAGGGACACTTTCTAGAATGGGGATAGAAAGGCCAAAGAATCTGTAACTCATAATAAGTGGCAATAAAGAGTAAATCAGCGTGAGGAAGAAAGGCAGATCATGCCCAAAAGTCAGCACCTTTAGGGCCCTATATCCATTGAATTCTTGTTTTAATGACTGCAAACTGACTAAATAACAATCCACATTGTACAAGCCAACACAGAATACTCAGAGGCACTTTTGCAGGTAGGAAAGTAAACATCTGCATTTTGGGGGGCTCTGGTGAATCAATGAAAAGTTATTTCTCTCCCCCTAGCTCCTTGCCTGACTATGAAAAAAGCAAATACTGGAGAGGAACTCTCCTCTCAGTTCCACCTTGGAGCAAAAAGAAGGCATGGAGGGTTGAGGGGTGTGGAAAGTACGCATACATCTGTGGTGTGATCACAGATTATTGAAATCCATCTCTTAATTAGTACTTTGTTCTCTCTCTAGCCATTCCCTCAAACCCATACTACCTTTTCCACATACTTGCAGGGAGGGTGGAACACCTGCCACTGGGACAGCCCAGCTCCTCTTTCTGAGTATACAACCCTGTACATCATGATATAGTTCTAGATACCTAATCTTTTCTTCAGGTTATAATAATTTCAGATACTTTAGTGTAGAGCTACTGTTCTCTAGCATATTCGGGTGAGAAATTTATTCTGTTAACATTAACTTTCACATTTTCTGTTTTGAAGGTTGCTAATTAAATTACCGGAGCTGAACTACCAGATCAGAGTGAAAGCAACTATTGACAAGTAAGAAACTTTAAAGTGAAGATATTCTCTCTCTCCCTACAGAGACAACACATTTTTTTCAATTGCTACCCTATGTGATTTAGAAGTTGCTCTAAAAGGAAAATGAGGAAAACAAAACAAAACAGTTAAAACATCAGGGTAATGCTTTTTGTTTTTTAATGTGGAAGATTTCTTTGTCTTTTTAGAAAAAAAAACCAAACAAAAAACCAAAAGCTACTATTGCTATTTTCAAATTGGAGGGAAGAAGTCCATTTAGGATTTGTTTCAAAACTTAGATAAAATTCATTTTGAAATAGTTAGCATCAGGCAAAAACTTTAAAGCAAACTGTACTGCATTTATGGGGTAAGTGGTATTTCAAAGCTAACTATCTCTGCTGGCATTAATGGGCCTAGTACCTTCAGTGCAGCTGCTCCAAGTACTACATGAAGTTTGTGCTTAAAAAGCTAGTGCTGTAATTAGTAACTAGGGCAGCTTACAGAGTTTTAGCCCTGCCTGAAATGAAAACTGCTCCATAAATTCTTCCTTTCTAGGGTGTTTGGTTCTCTTTTGTGTTCCCATTATTTTTAGAGCAGTCCCAAATGAGCAGGATCCCCTGCTTCTTTGGTTAATTATGATTTATTGAGCAAAAAGTGTCTCAGAGCCTGTCTATACTACATTTGTGAAAACAGTGTTAATGCTGCCTGGAGTATTTCTATTTGAGTTGATGCGTCTTCTCTCAGCAAGACGTATTATTTTGAGCAATAGCCAGTACTGTAGAGCAAACTTGGTTACACATAGGTCAGGGCACCCTAGCACAATAAAATATGGGGCAGAAAACTTGCTGTCAAGGTATGATTTAAAAATTGGCAAAGGTGATCCAAGCCCTCCTCGCTCCCCAGCCACAGGCTACCTCCTTTCTTCTGGCTCTCCTAAAAAACGCCCTGACCATGTGGACATAGATGATGGCCCAAAAGAAGGAAGGAAAAAAGCACATGGTGGGGAAAGAGCAGGAGAGAAGGCAGGACTGTTCCTCTCGAAAGCTGTGTACTGTCTGATTTGTTGCTGGGCACGTTTCCCCAGTCCACCATGAGCTACCTACACAGGCTCGCATTGTCCCACAACACAGGCAATTAGTACTGCAGCTTTGAATACACACATAGCATTCCAATGTCAGGAGAAAAGCTAGGTAAAATACACTACTTGCATCTGGCCAGATGCAAACGTCTAACCGGACAGTACAAATCTCAATGCTTTAGTTTAAAAATTGCAGTTGTATTGGTAAAACAAATTAGCTTTGACAAGGCAAGAGCTATCATCTCAAGATATGTTTCTCAGCACAAGTTATGGCTCACACATTTACTGATGTACAATGTGTCCTCCCCCTGCCCCTCTTCTATTTCAGGAATGTTTCAACAGTAAGGTAAGAAAATAAGATATCCTATTTCTTAAATGATCTGACGCAATATTATTTACATACGTAAGTGTAATGTCCCCCATAGTAATCGTAGATTCGTTCTGTGTGGAACACATGTGAAAGCAATGAACATGGATGAATCCGCAAACGGAAGCCTGTCAGTGGAATTTCGTCATTTGGTGAGTTTGACTGCTTTTTCCCTCTGATAAAGAAATAAAAGATTCTTTAAAAGCTGTGAAGAACTATGTTACTGTCAAGTCTATGCTCATTTTCTTTTTTCTTATACAGAAAGTTGAATCCTAGAACCTCTTTATCCCATTCCATACTTTATCCATTCCATAAAGTAAGGCTATATATTTTCACCCAAATGACAAAGAAAATCCTAAATAATGCCAGAAAATGAAAAGACTAATCATACTGAATTATACAGCTTCTCAGAAACTGACTTTTGTTAAAAAAGCCAACCTAACAAAACAAAAAACCAAAGCCAAACCACACCACCATTATCTCAGGGAAACGTATAATTGAATGCATTAGATTTGCTTGAAATTACTGGCTGTGATAGCTGTCTTTTGAAAGACTCTAGTACTGCTTCTGTAACTTCTCTTTGTCATGCTTTCTGACTAGACTCCCTCACCTGTGGTATTTTTTTGGCTTGACAACACCTGCAGTGCATTGATGTAGCTTTGCAAAAAGGAGATGGAGATTGATGGTCTTTAGTGCTTTTTTGTATTCCACAAAGCACCCTAATTAACACTTCGTTACTTTAACTTAGTTTCTTAAAAAATTCTTTTAAAATTTCAAAAGACTATTCACTGAATAGATTTTTCAAGGCATAGTGTCAGTCTTCATTACACCATATTTGTATATTGTAAATAAAAAATTATTATACTAAGAACATCATGGTTACAAATGATGTTCTTTATACGTTCTGTCTATAGTTCCTTTAGCACATAAATATTGTTTTGCTTTATACAGCAACCCAAAGAAATGAAATCAAGTGCTGGAAGCAAAGGAAATGAGGTTTGTATATTTATTTTACATCTTATTTTTTATTATTCTCACAAGTATTTCAGATTGGATTTTATTTAAACCAAAGAGCAACCATATGCTGTTAGAGTTTAAAATATACATTACTCTTATAATAAGTATGGGACCCAATTATCATATATACTATAATGAGAACTTTTCAGATCTACACTTAGAAATTTTAATTGCATGCCTTAAATTTGTATATCAAAAAAGTTGCAACAGAATGTAGGAAGTATTAATGTAAATTTATGCATTCCTCTTTAAGGCTGCCTTTTTGGTCATTTACATTTTGAAAAAATAAGCTTCTTTGGGGGGTGGGGGTGGGGTGTTGAAACAATTTTTCCTAAAGGAACGGTTTTTTAAATATATGTTCCGTTGGCAAAGTTTACAGTTGAGGTAAGGGTATTAATACATTTGCATCAAAGAATTCTGCTGGCCTCACCCAGGACCAAAAGCTGCTCAGTTTACCAATGGCCGCCTGAATCTGGTGGTAGGTGTCCCTCTTGTGGTGACACTGTGCCATGACACGTTAGCATCAACAAGCCAGCAAGTCCTTTGCAGTACCCAGGTTTCAGAGACACGCACATACCACCTGGCACGCAAGGTGAAAAGGTATTGCAAGTGCTCGCTTCCTAGCAGAGGAGTTTAAAATCCCTACGTTCTTGCTGTGCAGGGAATAGAAATCAGAAGTATTAACATTGGCACTAATCCACGCCTAGAACACCATGCCTCTGGATCCGTCTGTATTGCAGGGTGCTCCTTCCATTCCTCCTCCAGCACACCTCACATGGATCATAGAATGGTTTGGGTTGGAAGGGACCTTAAAGATCATCGAGTTCCAACCCCCCCTGCCATGGGCAGGGACACCTCCCACTAGAGCAGGTTGCTCAAAGCCCCATCCAGCCTGGTCCTGAACACCTTCAGGATGCCAGGGGCATCCACAACTTCTCGGGGCAACCTGTTCCAGTGTCTCACCACCCTCACTGTAAAGAATTTCTTCCTGGTATCTAACCTAAATCTTGCCTCTTTCAGTTTAAAAGCATTAGCCCTCGACCTCTAGGGGTGGCCATGGACCATCACTATGAATTTAGCATTGCTCTTTAACAGCAAAACCTGCAGGTAAATCTCTGACTGAAGCAAGAGTCAGGGGCTTGCAACCAATGATACAGCCTCTGCCAACACTCCCAGAACAATTAGTGTCTCCCAAGGTAACTGAAGTCATAAGATGCTTCTATGAATGCCATCTACTAACTAAGTGAAATAGGCTCTACTGGTTTAAAGTATCTCCACACCAGCATAACTTTTTTGCATAATAGGAGGACTGAGGGTAAAGTTGTAGTGGCAAGTTTAAAAAAAAAAATATAATAAAAAAAAGTCACTCATCTCACAGCCCAAATAGATGTCATTTTACAAGCACAAAAGTTATTACAAACAGTCTTTAAGTACAAAACAAAGGTGTGATCAGCATGGAGAATTTTAATCAAGAACCTGAAGCTGAAGGTGCTTGTGCATGCTTCACACAGAGTTTCTGAACAGAATAACTTGCAACCTAATTAGCAAGACTGAAACTCAAGGCTCGCCTCCCAGTTACTTTGCTGCTTACAAAGTCATTTGTATCAAGACAAGCAAAGACAAAAATGTAGGTGTAAAAATGTTGGTGCTCTACTTTTGGTAGCATTTTACTCCCACTTCCACACTTTGTGCCTTTCTAACTACATAAAAACATAGGGCTGTGGAGAATTAGGACAGCTGAACTGTGACATGGTTCACTGCTGATTTCCTCAAACTGAGCTTCTCCTTGATCAAATCACAGTCTGAAGTTATTATTAGCATAAGCAAGTTTGGTTTTATATTAACAGCAACTATAATAATTTAAAAACTTGATTTGTTATAGGATATTTAGTAAGCTGAGAGTGCAGTTGTTAAGTACGACTTGCCTCATAAAAAGAAATGTGGGTCTCAGTAATTGAGATTTCTCCTTTCATGTTGATATGCCTTTTTGCCTAGATGATGTCTCCTTGAGAAAATGTTGTTTTTGCAAAATCATAATGAGGGGAGGGAGAAGGGGAGTTTCATCAATCCTTTTCAACTTTGTGTCATCAATACAGGTTGAGCTGGATTGATTCTACCTGTATTAAAACATTTGATGGATGGATATTTCACGTAAAAGCCTTCAACTTTAAGCTGGATTTTCCCTTTGCAAGGCAGATTTATTATTCAGATGCCTGCAGATCTCCTGTGGTATCAATCCCTCGTTTATACAGTATCTTTTATTGCAATGGCCTGTACGTATCCTGGAGGAGGCGCTCCATTGGAAAGATAAGGCCATGAGGCAATTTCCCAAGGAATTGTTTTATTTTACATTGGCTGAAGGTGGAGTATTTCAGTAAAAGGAAGCATTTTGATTTGGGCTTTTTGATTTTGTTTCTTTTTTAAAAAGTCTGACAAACAAATATGTGATGGGGAGGGGAAAAACAACAACAACAACAAAGCAGGAAAAGGACAAACAGATTTTTATACTTTGACATCTGGGGATGGAAATGTATTTCCAGAGATCTGTTTCCCAAGGGGGGGAAGAGATTTGGATCTTTACAGAGCTATGCTGATTTATAATCAAAACAAAATGCTTGTACTAGAAACTTTACTATGACAATCAGATTATTATTTTTCCATCAAATAAAAGCTTGAGTTTTTAATACCAGATTTATTTTGGATTAATGATTTAGGCCTCTACTCATTCAACTAGTACCATACTAACAACAAACCTATGTTCCCCAATCAGGGCGTCCTTGTCATTAAAGCTGTGACTTTTTGTTTTGTTTCTAGTTTGTCTCTCTCCTTGAAGTTTAATATTCCTGTTTAAATTGGAATTGTCAATCAGTAAAGAAATTTTAGGAAAAAAAGAGACACAATAAATAATCTGTTAACTTTGTGTGAAAAAAATTGTCTCCAACAACAATATTGTGTTTAAAAGCACCATTTTAGAAAAAGTTAAAAGCGGAAGTTGAAAGGTTAAAAGTATTGTTTTAACAATGTCAATGTCAATTTAACACTGTTTTTTTCCATCAGAAAAAAACCACCAGACTTCTGGACTAATTTAATGTCAAAGTTTAACAAACAAATTATTTCCTTCACTTCCTTCTTTTCCTGCTTTTCTTATATATTTGATATGTGTAACGTCAGCTGTGCACTCACAGTTTTATAACCTATTTACTCCCTCAGGGCCCTCACATGGTGACCGAGGAACTCCACTCCATCAGTTTTGAAACCCAGGTCTGCCTGTATGGATTGACTATAAATTTGGAAGTGAGTATTCTAGCCAGATTTTCCAGGGCAAGAATGAAAGGCATTTTCCAGCAGCTTATAGAAGAACAACTGTGTTGGGCCAGATCACAGGTCCATCTATCCTAGATGCTAACGTCAGTAGTAACCATAAGCGGACACAGGATTTCCAGAACTTCTGGACAGAAGCGTACAGTTTGGGAAGGAAGGGAGGGCTAAAAAACCAAAGCATAACACAGTGTTAACACTTCCCTCAGCAGCATTTACATACCACATTCATTCTTTCCACCAGACCAGCTCTTTGCCTGTGGTGATGATCTCCAATGTGAGCCAACTACCCAACGCGTGGGCTTCTATTATTTGGTACAATCTGTCAACCAACGATCCTCAGGTAGGTCTTCAGTACGCAAGGACTGACTTTCTGCATTTTCACATTTCTATTATTTGGTTACCAAATATATTCTTTATAAAAAGGCTGTCCCCCCCTCTTAAATTGGCCTGATTTTCTTAGAATATATCCCCCCCTCTTAAATTGGCCTGATTTTCTTCACATATACTGTTACCAACATCATACTTAAATGTTGTTCGCTTTACCTTTTGTTCCCTGTGCAGATATAAAACCACATGCACAGTCAGCCTTTCTTTTTGTAGGCTAAAGTAGTAGTTCTTAAACTAAGGAAATGTGATAGCCTTTCCCCACAATTTTTCTAGTTTGAATTTTTCTTTTTTGGATGCAGTTGGGCAAAACTGTACGTGGTACAAAATAATTCTACCAGTACAATTCAAAACTGTCACAGTAGGTGTATAGGTGGGTCTGTGATATATTTAAAAGCTGCTTTCCCTCATGCATTTTAGGGGAGCTAGCTATGGAGAAGATTCTAAGTGTCAAGTAGCACCTTTTAGTGGCTTTGACCATAGGCAAAAGCAGAATCAGTCTTTCTCAGGCTCCAGCTGGCTCAGCAGATATTTTAGGTTCAGTCACTGTTACTGTATTTGCAGATTGTAGAATAGTGCTGTCAATGGTTCTCAGGCTTTCAGTCAGGGATTAGTGGCAGCCACATAGACATTCACAGGAGAGAAAGGGTAAGATAGTTTACCAGGGAGTGTGCCTCAGAATGAAAGCAGGCCAGCTGGCTTCATTATCACTCCGTGATATTCCAAAGAGTATTCCGCACAGGATGTTCGTTACATATACAGTCCAGAAACTAAAAGAAAAACTAAGATAAACCAAATGATTCAAGAACATGTGGCCATTAGAGTATGTAAAGTTTGGGATTTCTATGCACCACACCTTATAGTGGGAGTATCTACATTTATTGCATAGGCTTTAAGCGTATTTTCACTGTCTTAACGTATGATACCATGAGAAGCACAGCAAGGTATTTCATCATTCAAGATGCACACATAGACTCTCACTCTTTTAAGGTCCATCCCAGTGGACCTTGCTGGGTGGCTGCAGGTGGAAGGGCCAGCAGTCATTTACCGAAGGTATCCCCCACACACACCTCATTTTAAGACTTCTGGATTCTGCTTGAGTACTTGCAGCTTTCTTTTACAGCCTGTAGTGTATTTCATGGTTGCTAACTGTCTAAACAAGCACTAATTCTGTTGCAGAATTTGTCTTTCTTCAACAATCCCCCTGCTGCCACTTTAAGTCAGCTCTTAGAAGTACTGAGCTGGCAATTTTCATCATATGTTGGTCGTGGACTCAATTCTGAGCAGCTCAACATGCTGGCAGAGAAACTTACGGGTAAGATTGTAGAAATAAACAGATTTTATTTGCTTTTAGACTCTTGTATTTGATAGGCACAGGTAATGACTGTGACCATGACCTCTGCTTCCAGAGCTGACTTCAAAAATGCCACAATGACATTTTTTTGCTTTAAAGAAAAGCACACGTCAGCTTATTCTTACCACAAAGTGATTCAACTTCTGAACTTCCAGGCTGCTAAACTGAAGAAAGAGGGCATCAGAGTCACAATGTGATGCTATTTTGTTTCCTTAGCAAGTAATTATCTCATGCATCTGAAATCAAAAGGAAGTATTTTTGCTTGCTTATGGGGTTTGGTTTGGGTTTTGTTTCATTTTAAGTATCTGTCCTTGTGGGTCTGTTTAATTGTGGGACCCATCTTTCACTGGTGACAGCATAGCAAAGAAGCCCTATACCTTCAGCAAGATGAACTATTCAACACTTGAATCTGACTGTCCCCCGGAAGGGAGAGGCCCTAGGGAAAGCTGGCAGAAGAAATATTTATCTGTTTCTGGGAAAGAAACAATTCTAAAATATACTGTGAGCTGAAAGAAACTCCAGGCTGAGGGTGTAACGATACCTCTACTGTTGGGCAAGAACAAAAGCATCTGTCAAAGATGGGGGGGAATCTTTACTTTTGCTGCTTTCAAAGCTGGGAAGCAAAGACTGGTTTCCCTGGATAGCAGTCACTTTTCTGATGGTTTCTCAGAGATTTCTTGCTTAGTTGAAGTAGCAGAGAGTTGTCACTGTAAATCAGCAAGAACCGTAAGGAAGAAAAAAATAAATTGTCTTAAAATATGGGAGCTTAAGGCGGCCAAGAGAATCAACACTTGAGCTAAAAACTGAAACTGAGCATACAGTGTTGCAGAAACAAAGTCCCAGACTACTTTAGGCAAATAGCATCATGTGCTTCCAAAGGATACAGAAAAATTGATCTAAAGCAACTTAGTATGCCCCTCTCAATCCCTCTCCAAGTCTGGATGTACTGTACTACCCCCTGCAACTATATAGCTATCAAACTATATCTATTGCAAAACCTCAGAAAAATAGACTCACCATTTGTCGGTTGGTTTTGTTTTTTTTTTTTTCTCTCAGGCCAACAAGTCAGTTATAACGATTATCAACTATCCTGGGCAAAGTTCTGCAAGGTACGGTTCCAAAAGTAAAACCAGACTCTTGTTTATCTTTATGCCCACATGCACGTCTAACTGTCTCTCTAATGCTACTTAAAAGATTCCCACTTGACATATGTGGGACTTATAGCCCAGCACAATCGCATTCATTGTAAAAATTTCTTTAGGACACTAATATTTAGAGAAGTTTAAAGCTTGGGCTAAGAGATCTGCTGAGTTACATTGCTACAGAGATCAGAAACTACCATTATAGTGTACTGAATATATTTCTGTAAATGATCAATAGATTGTGCTATCAAAGCATGCAATACATTTTTTATAAAGCATACAGTAAATTTTCTCATGTGCTCAGTTGTGACCTAAATTACTTCGAGTTGATCGACACATTCAGTAACTTTGATGGGGAACAGAAAAGTTACTGAGAAAGAAGAGTAAACCCATGTTATTCTTACTAACTACATTATTTAAACACATATAGAAACTTGGAAGGGAATTCTCGTCATCATTTCTCTCAAAAAGTAATTTCATAACCAGGGAGAAACAATAAATGTGATTTTTTTTTTATTTTTTTTTTTAAATGAAGTGCTTACAGTGCATATCTTAAAAATCAACTGGTTTTATGTCAGGCTGAAAGACAGATGTTACTCAAAACAGCAGTTCAAATTTGTCATTCTCGCTTGAATAAACTAGATTATTCCTAACAAACTGAGATAGCCATGTCGTGTGGATGTTGGGTAACAACACTCCCACAATTCTCTTTTCGTGTGTGTTGGTTTTGTTCATGTTTTTTGTTTTGGTTTTTTTCTTTAACCGTTAGGAACATTTGCCTGGGAAGTCTTTTACCTTTTGGGTTTGGCTTGAAGCCATTCTGGACTTAATTAAAAAACACATTCTTCCTCTTTGGATTGACGGGTGAGCAACAAGGAAACAGATGTAGATTTATCTCTCTCTGCTTTGTCTTTTTTGTTTACTAATCTCAGTTTTGGCTATGCAGAAGAAAATTTGCAAAGAGTTTAATACTTCTGTCTCCCTCTTCCCATTTCTAACTTCTTGAAACTTTTGCCAACAGGGAGGACCATTGAATCTCTTAGAAATGCAGGTTTAGATCTGTTTATCAGTTCTGTCAGTGTACGGTCAAGTACTCTGATAAATTTCATCATGCTTCACAGTACTTTGAGCTCAATGCCATACTCCACATGTAACTCACGTGAAGCTTTTGTCGTAGTTTCAAGACCTTATAAAGCTTCTGTAACCAGGCTTTGAACACCTATATAAAGTTTGTATATAAAGTTTGGCCAGATGCATTGCACAGATTGAAATCTGTATTTTTTTTCCAAAAGCAAACTCATGATTTCCTGTTACACTTCAGGTACATAATGGGATTTGTAAGCAAAGAGAAGGAACGAATTTTGCTCAAAGACAAGACACCGGGAACATTTTTGCTAAGGTTTAGTGAAAGCAATCTGGGTGGAATTACCTTTACTTGGGTGGATCAGTTAGAAAATGGTAAGTATAACTTTAAAAAAATAACATAAACCTAAAACTCTGCAATACAGCTGTAACACAGGAATCATGGTTTCTTTGATTTAAAAGTAAAATCGACGCGTACCATGTCTTAGTATGGTTTTGGGCAAGATACAAGTATCACATTTACAGAAACACAAATCGAAACTCTGAAAGTCTACCTTTCAGTTCATTACATTAACTACAAGACTTCACCAGGAGGTGTACCTGCTTACTGCAGGCTTTACATTTGTTTCAATGTGTGCAGAAAGTATAACTCGAAAGATACCAACATTGGTACAAACAGGTAAAACTCACGCCCGTGTACACTCTGAAAGAAAGCCACAAATATGTTCCAACTACCAGTTATCAGCGGCTGCGGTGCCTTTGTATTTTTACAGGAGATGTAACATTTCATTCAGTGGAACCCTATAACAAAGGTCGCTTATCTGCACTGCCTTTTGCCGATATACTGCGTGATTACAAAGTTATTATGGCGGACAACGTTCCTGAAAACCCTCTGAAGTATCTGTATCCAGACATTCCCAAAGATAAGGCCTTTGGCAAACACTACAGCTGTCAGCCAAATGAAGGTTGGGCTCCATTTCTCTATTTACTCTTTCTGCAAAACAGCTGCGAAATCAAGAGCCAATTTAAGGAATGGGGGAGAAGAGGAAGGGAACAGGAAGGGAGGGAACTGCTTTAGCATGTGTCTATCATTTAGACAGCTTCATTTTGTAAATATATCCCAGGTCTTAGAGGCTACATTATAGACAATGACAACAGTATTTAAAAGAAGATAAGAAATAGATCTTAGGGTAGAAAGAGCCAGAAAAAAAAAAAAAAAAGGATTTTTCTGACCGATGCATTACAAAATTCAGTGCTCAGGTATTCAGAGATTAAACTGAAAAGTCATCCTGCCTATCAGCTTCATAATTGTGTTACACTGTAGCATGCTGTGTCTTCAATTTCAAGGAAATTCTGTATTTTCCAAACAGCTTTATTCCAGCAGTATAAACCCTGGCAACTGCACTGGAAAAAACAAAAAGGCTAGACAAGAACAGCTCCAAACACGTTCAGGCCCATACTCTTTCTTGTTCAAGTTACAAGACAGGCCATTTTTAGATCAAACTTGCCTTCTCTCAAAAAAGCCCTCAAAGCCTTGATTTTGTTAAGAGATAATACACACTCTTCTGATCTTTCAGTATAAAAGGTTACAATTCCATTTTATTTCAAATCCCTACACTACCCAAAAATACTTGGAGGCTACAAATGTTTTTCCTCCTCATTTTACTTCCGTGGACTTTGCCTAATGGGCCAGCTCTCTAAAAATTTATGTATATGCTTAATTTCATGTAAAAGACATTGCTGAAGCTGTATCTGTAGAGACAGAGCTCTCAGCAAGCATTTGCGGAATCGAAATCTAGAGGCTCAGAAGTGCCAAGCTTGTATAGTTACAGTATATTTAGTTTTGAAGCCCTAACGAGATCTCTTGCATCAGTTGCTGTATTATATTCTGAGATGACGATTCATGTCAAGGGAGCACAGTCAATTATGTGACTAAGACCTGAACTCAAAGGCTAATCTCAGGAATTCCCCTAATTTTAATGGCTGCTTATTTAAACATAAACAGGCATGTTTCTTTTTTAATATATTATGGTCTGCAGCACTTAAAGCAAATAATCAACTTCAAATAAGTAATAAAAGTACTAGGCAATATTTAATTTCTCTTATATTGACTTTTAGTCTCAAAGCCCTCAGACGGAGGAGGCAAAGGTTATGTTCCTTCTGTGTTTATCCCAGTCTCCAAAATGTAAGTATCCTTACACATGCATTACACTTCAAATATTATTTTTATTAAATTTGCATACTGTTTCAAAGTTTTTTGCAGCTTGCCTTCCCCTGTTCAAATAGTTTGGGATAGCAACACAATGCATGTTTTTATTTGGCCAAGGACTACTAAAGACAAGAAAGAGAAGTAAAGAACTTCACTTCTACAGTGTTTTTCCCATCCAGATGGCAAAACATTTGAAAAAACTGAATGCAGATTTTACAGTACCCTGATCTACTTCTCTTTCACTGACTCCTTTTTCTCTCCAACAGCTGGTGTTACAGGAGTCGTGTTTATCCTCTCTTCCCTCCTACATTTTTAAATGTATACCAGGTTGTTAGCATGTGCTTACAGGGCCACCGGCGAGCACTACTCCACTGTTATGCATCAAGTTGGAGGGATTTAAGTTGGTTTTAAAATTATTTTTGTGGTTTTTGTGTGTGTGTTTTTTTTAAGCTTAAATGATTCTACAGAGCCACACTCTCCATCAGATCTTCTTCCAATGTCTCCAAGCGTTTATGCTGTGCTGAGAGAACACCTGAGTCCCACAGTGATTGAAACTGCCGTACGTTGCAAACTTTTCCATTCACGTTAATACACGGGCAAATGGGAGACGCTGGTTATAAAAAGGCTGCTTGTACAATTATGAAAAAATTAGAGTTCTTTCATCACTTACTGTATTACATTCTGAAATGGTGGTGCAGACTTTTCAGATTCTAAATGGGACAGGACTCTGCAAGCATAGTCGGAAGCACTGTGTTATATGAAATGATCTAACACGCTGGCCAATGAACCATGACTGTCACAATTCAAAGATCCCAGACCTGTTGCACAAACAAAGCCTTTACACTGACAGATACATCACGATTACCCTAATTCTGTAGATAGCACAAAGGACTTGACTTGCTTGGGAAAGCTGCACAAGGAACATAAAAAAGTTCTGATTCAGCAAACTTGCACAACTTTTCAGTGCTGCAAGTTTCTACATGGGGTACCAAAGTGAGAAATTAAAAGTAAACCAAAACATTTTTAGCAAGTAGAACTAATATTCACTAAGTATATAGAAAGAATAGGAAAATACTGTAGCAATGTTCTACTAAAAAATTTTCCTCTTTTGCTTACTGACTAGAAACTGTGTTCTGAACCATTGTGATTTAGAGTACTTTGAGCATTCGTGTGTACTCACTGGGGATTTGTCCAGCAGACTTCTATCAGGAAACACAGCAGTGGTTTGGATTTAACAGCTCAAAAAGAAAACCTCCTTTTTTAATACTAGCTCTTAGTTTTCTGTATGTTCAATGATTTATGATCTTAAAATGGTTATGTATTTAAAAGCCTGTCAACTCCCCTTCAAATGCCACTCTGTAAACACTCCCTCTCACCCCAAACCAGAATAAAGCTAAACTAGAATCCTGATTGTTGATGATTGGAAGTACAGTCAAATTATATATACAAATAGAGGAGTTATTTAATATACACCAAGCTCAAGACCTGTTCAAAAGCAAAATATCTTTTTTTGCTTCTTCACCTTTTCCTCTGATAGTATGCATGACAAAATAGTTCTTCAGCCTATTATTTAAATTTTAGCTGAATAAAAGTTCTGCATTAAAACCTGCCGCACCCGATCTGAGACACGCCCCCACCCATTTGTTCTTTGATATTTATGTACGAAAAGAGTTCTGACCTAAAGTGCATTTGTGAACTACACACACATTGGCATTTCCCAAAGTTTCAGCAGCAAAAAGAATAGTTGGCTTCACTTTTGTTTATCATCAGGCTCCAAACAATTTTGGATTCATTTGGCATGCAGAGTAATTCTCAAACCAGCTCTGTCCAGAGCTTCCAAACCAGCTGTGACCATCACCATCTTCTGGGGTCATAACCGCACAATGTGTTTGGTGATTAACTGGGAGACTCAAATACAAGCATGTTGTGTGTTTTTAAGGAAGTGGTTCAGTGCTGCTAGATGGTAGGTGCATTTCTGGAGGCTCCTACTAGAAGTGTTTTCAAATTCTGCTAGAGATTGGGGGAGAAAATAGTTTTGAAACATTTTTAAAGAACTCCTTCCCTCCTCTTTCCATTCTATTTATCTTGGTAATGGAAAATGAGAACAATATAGGGGGCTTTTCTTTATCATTGCAAATTCACACATCAATCTACCCTGGTGAATAGCTAGCTAAATTCGGAAAGCAGACCATCTGCTTTAATAAAGCAACACTTTTTTCTCCATGAGATGCCAATAAAAGAAGTACTGTGTGAGATGCAGAGAACAAGAGTGAAATGTGCAGCAGGACAAAATATACTGCAATTAAGTAACTCAGTCTTAGGAAGATATACTTTCTGCAGTCTGGCTGAATTCCCTCCTGCTTCCCCCCTCTCCAGATTCCCCTATCCACTGGGAAAACAAGACTCCTGTGAAAACCCTGCTTTACATATCCATAGGCTGCAAGAACTACAAGAGATCATATAAAAATATATATCATTTTTATTGCAACTGTTTACCACATAGTGTTTTATAATGAGCATTGTAATGCCCATTTATAATGAGAATTATAAAGTGGATCCTCAGGTCCTTGCCAGTTTGTGTTACGCTGTCAAAATGACACTACGGGTGCTTTGAGCCAGAGAAGGTTTCAGCTGCAGTTATTTCTGAACGAGCATCAGTAACTTCCATGAGACTAATCTTTTCCTTTTTTGTTTTTATTTCTAGCTGAGTTCTCCTTACTCAACTGAGTGAAGTTCACATACTGGAAAAATTAGTAATTGTGTGAACACTGGACGGGTTAAGGATGCAGTGAATGTTTATCATCTTTGTAAATCATGATCTCCCGTAAAACATTATGATGTTATTTCTTGGGCCTCTTTCTGTTATCGACACCGTGTAAACAAGGACTCTTCTCCCTAGGGATTACAGTGGCCTCCTGCAAGTCAGAATTGCTGTCCTCACTGATAAAAGGCCAAATACTTCCTGGCTTGGAAGTCATTTGACTTCAGTGGGGCCCAGCAGGGATAAATCTTACTTGCAGAATTAACATCCATAGAATTGCTGTAAATATGACAGTATAAAATCAAAATGTTTTGCTTCTGAAAACAGCCTATACGGATAATTAACGATATTAATGTGTTTCGGGAAATTAGGATTTATTATGTTAAATAGTTTCTCTTTAATCATCATCTTGTATACCATTGGTTTAGCTTCTATTTTAAAGCCAAGATTCTCATCCCTCTTGAGTTCAAACGTGCCACAGACGTCCAGGGTTTGCTTGCTTTCCAAACATGAGCTACTTTCAGCATAGATTTTTATCTGCCACCACAGCAGAAGTTGTGGAAGCAAAGGCGGCAAGTCTGGGAAGACAAGAAAGGAAACTGACACAAAACCTGTGGTGTCAAAAAGGCTGCATTCATTTAGCCACTGGAAGAGAGGGTTAGTAAAACTTCCCCCTCTCACAAAATAGTTGCAGGAGTAAATCTATTTGTGCATGAAGCACTCAGATGCTGCAGCAAGGACTATCAGAAAGTCTGCAAAGAAAAAATCCTGATCTGGCAGAGTTTGGATACTATCTGGTAAACACAAACCGGGAAGCACCGTTTTAAAAAAATAGTTACTGAAGACCTGCAGCATTTGCTGACCACTGGGTAATTTGTGCCACATGACAGAATATTGCATGCCTCTCAAAGACTCATTTAGTAAGCAGAATTACTGGGTTTTGTATAAATGGTAAATTGCCTTTTAAAAATATTCTTTTTTTTTTTCTGACAGGCACTGTTTAGTGCTAGGTTTGGGTTGTTTGGGTTTGTTGTTGGGGTTTTTCCCCTATATTATCCCTAAAACCTCTGTTAAGAGAACAATAAACAGGCAATTCCAAGGCCACTGTATTTCATGTATGCAGGCTCGTTCAAGATTTCATTCTTGTCTGCAGAACACACGGTTAAAGCACGCAAAGTTCTTGAAATAGATACAAACACTTGAGCATTTGCGCCTTATATTCTTCTTGATTGGATACATGGGATGAAAACATATCCTCCTTGAATCAGTAAGACCTGGATTTTACTTTCATTTCTCCTTTTTTACTCATGCCTCTCATTCCTACTAATGACATTAGTTGAAAGCAAGTGAATGGGAACAAATAGGGAGATATTTCTGTCATACGTGGGAGTAGATTTAAACAAATGAACGCATCTCTCTCCATTAATCTGAGTGATTTAAAGCAAGTTGCAGATAAGATGTCGTTTTCTCTTGGAAAGCATCATGTATAAATAATTTTCCAAAACAACAAGAGCAATTGTGTATATAGTTTGGTAACATCTGTAATTTATATGACCCCCATGAATAAAAACAGATTTTGGCTTAAAGATGGATGCTTGGACTTCTGTGGAATTTTTTCAAGATAGAACAAAAATTGAATGTTGCCTTCTTTCTGTTGATGTCAAGTCTGAACTACAAGCAGTAAGGCAAACTTCTGAAGCAGCAAATGTAACCTCACATCAGCCATTGCATACCTTTTCATTCTAACCTGTTTTCACAGTCACAATACAAACAAAATGGGGGGGTTACCCTATACTTTTGACCATCCAAACCTCATGAGAAGTACCTTAAAAAAACATCCAGACCTGGCAAGTGAAAGTATCTTCTCTCTTTCCTGCTCCCTGTGCAACACAACTCTTCAAAACTCTGAAGTCTTGACTTCAACAGAATATATGTTACTGAATAGCATTATGGATCAGGTTTGGCCTTACAGTTTCTAATACTGTTTTCAAACAGACTTTGCAAGGGGTAGCTTTAACATTTAATTGAAAAGCATATGACTTTAAATCAGTTTGCTGCTTTAAAGGAACATTGGAGTAATTTTCTGAGAGATAAATGTATAGAACCCAAGCCTCCTTCCATTAAAAAAGTGAGAATGTTGTCCTTACGCCACTCTGAGTAAGAACAGGGTTCCCCTGTAAAAGGATGGGGGCAGGGAGAGAAAAGAAAACCGCACTGAAAGGGATGCCTCAAATACTGTCAGAAGCAGGGAAACGTTTGCTTTTAAGTACTTTCACTAACTGTACCTGTGCTCTCACTGTGCAGCAAAGTAAAAAACAACAGGAAAAAAACCACACACAATGTTTCTGTGTTTTGCATCTTGCCACACCGCTGTAACAATTCTAATTAAAAAATGTGAGAACTGTTAGTTACCTTCTATTACAGCTTTTATTTATAGCTACATTTACATCCACTGCTCAGTAGCATTTCATACCACAAAGTTTACCAAAGAGACCTTCCATGTGCTTGTTTCTTCCATAGGCTGATAATTACCTCCTCCATCTGAGGAGAGAGGGGGATAAAAAGGACACCGAAAAGGGTACAAACATTCTTGAGACCTGCACGAAAGCTTGAACTTAAATTCTTCCCGTCTTTTTTGACGCTTCATACATGAGACAAGAACAAACAAGGCTGTGCATGTCCAAGTAATGTCCTAGCAAGTAAAGACAGTAGAAAGACAGCTGACTTGAAGGAAAAGGCAACCTCCTTATCAAAAGATATCCAGTGGGAAGAAAATTCTCAGCTGACAAAATGCCAGGAATGATCAACACGCTCAGCCGCCTGCAGTTTATAGGCATTCTTAAAGTTTCTGTAACTTTGAGGGGCATCTGGGTTAGAGTTTATAAACCAACAACTGCAGCTGTGTTGATGGCACTCGCACACCTTTCTCCTGAGCATGCAATGCCAACAGGTGACATAAGGGCCGACTGCAGACTGGCTGTCCCTTGTCACTGCTTTCCACAGCCAGCCTGTCACTACGCTGGCCCACTCTTCCACCTGCAGGAGCTGAAAATGGTTATTTGGTGAAATGCGGGTCGTTTTCTAACTGGGAGATTTGGTGAAATGCGGGTCGTTTTCTAACTGCTTATGATTCAGAGCTACTTCTAACACCTCTGATGCTTTACAATGCCTGTAAATCCTGACGATGAGGAAAACAAGGCACCGCTGCTGCCCAGGCAGGGTGAACCGGGCCAGGTCCCCACGCCACAGGGGGGGCATCACTGCCAGTGGGGACCCCTCCCACACCACAAGGGGGGTCCTCATTGCCATGGGGGACCCTCCCACGCCACAAGGGGGGGCATCAGTGCCAGTGGGGACCCCTCCCACACCACAAGGGGGGTCCTCATTGCCACAGGGGACCCCTCCCACGCTACAAGGGGGGGCATCACTGCCAGTGGGGACCCCTCCCACACCACAAGGGGGGTCCTCATTGCCACAGGGGACCCCTCCCACACCACAGGGGGGACTCACTGCCAGGGGCAACCCTCCCACACCACAAAGGGGGGCCTCACTGCCCCAGGGGACCCCTCCCACGCCACAGGGGGGGCATCACTGTCCCGGGGGGGACCCTCCCACGCCACAGGGACCTCACTGCCACAGTAGATCCCTCCCACACCACAGGGGGGACTCACTGCCTGCTTATGATTCAGAGCTACTTCTAACACCTCTGATGCTTTACAATGCCTGTAAATCCTGACGATGAGGAAAACAAGGCACCGCTGCTGCCCAGGCAGGGTGAACCGGGCCAGGTCCCCACGCCACAGGGGGGGCATCACTGCCAGTGGGGACCCCTCCCACACCACAAGGGGGGTCCTCATTGCCATGGGGGACCCTCCCACGCCACAAGGGGGGGCATCAGTGCCAGTGGGGACCCCTCCCACACCACAAGGGGGGTCCTCATTGCCATGGGGGACCCTCCCACGCCACAAGGGGGGGCATCAGTGCCAGTGGGGACCCCTCCCACACCACAAGGGGGGTCCTCATTGCCACAGGGGACCCCTCCCACGCTACAAGGGGGGGCATCACTGCCAGTGGGGACCCCTCCCACACCACAAAGGGGGGCCTCACTGCCCCAGGGGACCCCTCCCACGCCACAGGGGGGGCATCACTGTCCCGGGGGGGACCCTCCCACGCCACAGGGACCTCACTGCCACAGTAGATCCCTCCCACACCACAGGGGGGACTCACTGCCAGGGGCAACCCTCCCACACCACAGGGGGGTCCTCACTGCCATAGGGACCTCACTACCAGGGGGGACCCTCCCACGCCACAGGGACCTCACTGACAGGGGGGACCCTCCCACACCACGGGGGGACCTCACTGCCCCTGGGGACCCCTCCCACGCCAAAAGGGGGGCCTCATTGCCATGGGGCACCCCTCCCACGCCACAAGGACGGCCTCACTGCCACGGGGGCCTCACTGCCCGAGGGGACCCCTCCCACGCCACAACGACCTCACTGCCCGAGGGGACCCCACCGCCAGGGGGAACCCTCCCCCGGCTGCGGCTGACCGCTCCGCCAGCAGCCCGGTGTAAGCCAGGCGGGGGGGTGAGGGGGGAGGAGCCGGGCGGCCGCTGGTTTCGCTTTCGCCTTCCCCTCAGTCGGCCCTTTCTGGTTCCCCGCTGCTTTTCCCCGAAGTCACGTGGGCGGCTGTTCCCCGCTCCCGGCTCCCCCTCCCGCCGCCGCTCCTGCGCACTAAGGGAGAGCGGGGCGGCGGGTCCCCGGGGCGGCCGCAGCCGGCGGGTGCGGGGGGTGTGCGGGGCTGGGCACTGGAATAGGCTGCCGGAGCCTTCCCCCGAGAGGTGAGGAGGACGGACGCCCAGGGTTACTGGCGTAGCTGGAGCTATGGCTGCCTCCGAGTAGCCCCTCGCCGGCCGCAGGTCGCCCCACCGGGGCTTGACGCTTCGGCGTCCTGAGTCGCCTCCTAAGGGTCTGCGTTCGTGACAGGGTCACACACACACACACCCCACGCTCCTTCCTGCGGGGACACCTTTCTCTTTCACCTGTTACACCCGCTCACGCTTCCTACATCTTAAGCTGCTTTTAGCTCCTCAAGAGCCGCCCGCCCTCTCACACGCTGCCGGCCTCCAACGGAGACGGGGCTCGCCCTATTTCTGCTTCACCTGCCGCTGCCAGCAGCGCCGGGCGGCCGGGTTTTAACAAGTGTAACCTCTCTCCACCTTGTACGCGTGGTGCTTCCACCTCGCCAGCCCCGGCAGCCACCGGGGGCACTCCCGCCGGCGGGGGAGGGAAGCGCTGCCCCGGGGAACAGCTGCCGGAGGAAAACGGGCTGTGGGGCGGGGCACCCCGAGCGCCACCGCGCGCCCATTGGCCAAGGCCGCGAGGGGCTGCGCTTCGATTGGCTCGCCGGCCGGCCCGCCCCCTCTCCCTCAGCCGGTACTTCTGGGGACCGGCGGCCGTCGGGGCGCGGAGCCGGAGGGTGGCTTTATCTCACGCGTAAGTGCGGGCGTCGCGCGTGGGGTTGGGGAGGACTTTTAATGGCCACTAACGGCCACCAACGGCCGCGGGGAGCGCGGGCCGGGGCTGGCAGGGCGGGGGGGAAAAGCATGGGGGAGCGCTGTCCTCCCTGAGGGCCCGTGGGGCCGCGGTGGCGGGAGCGCGGGGGGGTAAGACGGCGGGGATGGCCGTCCCTCGCCCTTTGCTCCCCCGGCGTGGTTGGGCGGCTGTCTCCCGGGAACGAGACGAAGGATGGAAGTGTTGGGAGGCGGCGGGGTTGGATACAGGTCGAAGGAGTCGGAGTTTAGCCGTGGGAGGTGGCCCCCGCAGGGGTGTTAGCGAGGCCCGCAAACCCGCACAGCTGCGGGTTAAGGCCCCTTTTCTCCGGGGACAGGCATGGCCTGCACGTTGGGCACAACGGCAAAATGAGCTCCTCATCCTCCAGCGCCAGTTTGTCAGTGCCAGGCTGAGCCCTGTTATATCCCAGTATCGGTCTCCCCAAGGCTTTCTCCACAAAAAGGTGCTGACTTCCCACTTTTCTTCTTGTTTACCTGCTTGGATCCCCAAAGACGGCATTTTCTACATTATTGTGTTGCTCTGTAACCAGCTCTTTGGATGGTACGTGGCCACCACCTAAGTCCTTTCCCAGTCTGGTTGCTCTAAGACACAGGAAGGTTGGAGTACATCTTAATTTAAGCATCAGGGGGAAAAAAAAAAATAGACCAACTTGTTGCATTTAGACAAATTATTCCAGCTTTCCTCACCAGCGTCATGTTTAACTGTTTGCCTTGGTGCCGCTACAGCATTCTCAAATGCTGTGTTACCTGTGTACCCCATCCCACGCACGTCGAAACCCTCAAAGCCCCTCACTTTAACCATAAGAGCTTTTTTAACTCACATGTAGAGTATTCCACTCAGCAGCTGAGGGAACTGGCATACAAACACTAAGGTGCAGCACGTATAAGGTAGCCCTTCATCCCAGTGCTGCTCCGATCCTTGGATAGGTCCTGTCACCCTTTTTTAAAAGCTGCAGATGCAAGTGGATTTGAATCTCGCCACCCATGTTCTCAGCCTGGACTGTTCCTTAGACATATCTTTATGTGGCATTTCCACTACCAGACTCTAATCTGCAGCCCACTGATGAGATGATAATGGGTCTGCAGCCAGATACCGTATAGGAGAACATACAGCCAATCTGTCATAGAAGTGTTACTGTACAGTATGGCTTATCTCAGTCATATTAGTTCATTTGAAGTGACCTGTGAATGCTGCACACATTACTTAATTTAGCCCACAAATTTGATCATAGGCACCAAAGCATATAGTAGAAAAAACAGCTCTCCAATACTTCTCCACTTAGAGTAGCCTGAGATCTAGTCCATCTTCAGAGCACCTGAAGTGGTCCCTTAAGTTTCTTTGCTTTTCCACCTCTTGCTGATGGGGAGTACAGCTATACCAACAAAAGGTGAAACTCCTCATACAGGGTCTCGATCCTGCAGAGTACAGGTATCAAACACACAGGTCCTCATTCCTGTAACCCTACGAAACAAGAGAGTGGTAACTCTACCGGTAACCTGAATACTGTGGCAGGGGGTACAAAGGAAAAAAAAGCCCGCAAGTTTTCGTAGAGAAGAGTGATTTATCTTTGCGTTATTTTTCATTAAACAGTGCACTGTCTTAACTTGCAGTTTTTAAAATTTTTCTTTTAATTTAAGACAAGCCCAGAAGAAGTTGTATACAGTTTTAATGATTAGCTTTCTAAAACTGTTACAGCTGAAAATAAAATGGTTTTGTTTGCTGGAAACACTTTTCCTTCCTACTCCTCCAATTTTGCCATTGTTCATGAAAACTTTAAACGACTGACTTTTCACCAGTTCAGTCCAAATACTGCTTAAATATTTACACTGATTTTTTTTTTTCCTTTCCCCCCCTCAGGATGACTCAGTGGTATCAGTTACAGCAACTTGATTCCAAGTTTTTGGAGCAAGTTCACCAGCTATACGATGACAGCTTTCCTATGGAAATCAGGCAGTACCTGGCACAGTGGCTGGAAAACCAGGATTGGTAAGCATAAAAACCAGCCTTCAGGTTGAGTGACAGGCAGTGTTCTCATACATGCAGTTACAGGCAGCAGCAGAAGGGAAGTAAACATCTAGGTGAGCCTTTGCTGGTAGGACACTTCAGTAGCTGTGTGGGAGCTATAGCTGTGTTCCTGCCCTTCAGGGCTTTCTAGAAGGGCCTGACACCTACAGTAACAAGTAACAAAAAGCAGCTGGTTTTAGACTGCTGATTTACTACCTTGGCAGCTCAGTCTCTCACTGTTAATAAACTTTGAACTTTTGCTAAGATTTCTATGGAGTGTCTTAGGAGAATGATAGAACATGCACATGCACTTTTAGCTTCTTGATGCGCGTGGAATGGGTAAATGAAGTTGCACAGAATGTGGCAAGAATAATACAGAGAAAAAACAACATTTCTTCGCCAAGGAAAGTAAAGTCAAAGTTGAGAGAATGAAACTGGCTTATGTTTGAAGGTAGTTCTCACTGCTCGCCTATACTACAACTAAAGTTGGGGATTAAAAATAAAGTAATAAAGTACTCCTGTGTGCATTTCTTGAACGCTGTACTGAAAGTGTATTTAACACAAGCATGCCTTGAATTATTCTAGGGAACATGCAGCCAACAACGTATCTTTCGCTACGGTGTTATTCCATGACCTGCTGTCACAGCTCGATGATCAATTTAGTAGATTCTTGATAGAAAACAACTTTTTGCTGCAACACAACATAAGGAAAAGCAAACGTAATCTTCAGGTATGCCCGCGGTATATGCCTCTACATTTGCTTGAATTGTTTCAGTAGCACAATCAGAAGCCTCTTAGCAAACTACCTTGCCATAAGGGATTTTCCAGAGGATGTGTGAGAATCCTAATTTAAAAGTGAGAGTTCAAACGCAGCTCCATTTTTAGTTTTAACTGGCTACAGTTAGAAAGTTACCATTTCATTACCAGCAGTTACAGTTTCTGAGAACTCTAGAAAAAGGAAAAGTTGTCATTTCTAAGGTGTTTCCTATACGTATTTGGAACGCTTACTCGAAGGTAGTTTCACTTGCCCCACCACTTCCCCAGCTGGTTTTCTTAGTGTTCTAATAAAGATCTGATGCAGAAGCAGCACAGGGGAAGAAATCCTTCCCATGTAACTGCAGAACTGTAGTTAATAGCAGAGGACTATGTCATGAGACTGCACTCCTGTGCTTTGTGTTGTACCGACAAAGATAAGGGCCAACACAATTGGTAGTCAGTGGCAGCACAGAACATATGCTTAGTGGACAATTATTTTTGTTAGTCCACCCCTCCTCTGTAGTGCTCTATGCCAGATCTTCCATAGAGTCACCTTCTCGACAGCCTATTACCAACATACCTCACCTCACCTCTCCTCACCACAAGGCCGTGACTAGGGGAGCATTTTCTGAGGAGAGGAGAACATGTCCAGGCTATATCAACAGTGAAAGATCAGTCAAGAAGGCTGGTGCAGCTCAGTAACCCCCCAGGACAGCACCATCCTGGGTGGAGCAGAGCAGTACTCAATCCAGAGCATGTTTCAACTTAGTATACATATAAAACAATAACATTGAATTTGTGTCCAACCTTGACTGCTTGTGAATAAATGGCAGCTAACATATCTCCTTTACGTTACTGAGCAAGAGCTGTACCTGTCAAACTAGAACAACCACTCTTCAAAAACAGCAAATATATTTCAAAGGTGTGGGAAGGTGGCTGTTAAGGAAAGATGAGCTCTCTGTAGGACTGTAGGGTACTATCTCAATGCTCCCAGTAATGTCTCTGGCCCTTTCCTATTGTTTTGTGCCGAGTTCCATCTCTTCATACACTAATGAGGTAAAATAGAAACTCATTCTTGGAAATAGTTACAGCTGTCACACTCCCTGTAGCCTGGAAGAATGCTATGACCAGCTTGTGCCCCAAGGCTCACACACAGTCACCTAATAATCTTTTTGCTAATTAGTTTACTGAAGGACAAGAAATTCTGGGCATGAACTTTGACAATAGACTGTCTCTAATGCCAGGATAACTTCCAAGAAGACCCAGTACACATGGCAATGATCATCTACAGCTGTCTGAAAGAAGAGAGGAAAATACTGAACAGTGCCCAGTTGTCAAGTCAGGTAACAGTCCTGGAGTATCTACTGCAGTTGTATCTGCAGTATCTTTTATGATTATTTGGGACAGAGTGAGTGGAAGACGAGTGAAAGAGGAAACAGGCTGTCCTCTTTCTGTCCAACAACATGTTTCATAAAGACAGAAAAGTGAACACTAATACGTACCAGCTGGACAGTGTGGCTTGTTTGTGCTGTAAGAAGCATTTGGAGGGGAAATGGCCAGAAAGTAATTTTTATTCCTTGGGTGATGTAAAAGGTACACTGTTGCGTTTATTTATAATGCTACTATAGTACAGCCTGATCTGTTAATCAGATTTTATTGCAATTTAATAATTAGTGCTTGCCTTATTTCTCTGGCAAGATTTTTAGCTTTTTTTCCTTCTGCATTTTACTCCCGAATTTACTCTGTATTAAGCAGCTGAGACTTAGTGCTTCTCTGGACTCTTCTAATACTTGATGTAGATATTACCCAGTCTTCAGGGTTGTTGTTTTCTTGAAATAAATTTAGAAGATACACAAAGATAAGCAAACGAAAGAATTGACTTGTGCAAAAAGAAAACACAGTATGTTCATAGCTGTGTATTGCTATGATGAAAAAAATACAGCATCACCACCCAACAGGCATTTTTAATTCACCATAGTTTCTTGCAGATTCACCTGAACTTGATTTTATATTGTAAAACATGAGTATGATTTACTGGAACAAGCCATGCTTAATCAGGCTGATGGTCAACAAAAGCCACTAACTTGCATCAATGAAAAAAATTACTTGCTGTCATAGGTCACTGGTTTGACTTTTCTTGTTTCTGCTTGCTTCCCTCAGATGGAAGTGGGGAGCATACAGAACACTGTGATTGGGATGCTGGACAAACAGAAGGAGCTTGATGCGAAAGTTAAGGCTGTAAAAAACAGCGTTATAGTAAGTATAGTAACACTAAAGTAGTGTTTTTTGATTCACAGATGTTGAAAAAGCTTTCTGTACCTAAGACTTTCTAAAATGACAAAACTAAGGTAATGGTTTGGTTTTCAAGTCTATAACCACTGTTTGTCTGAAAATAGAAAGTAATTATTTCTCAGTAGCACCATAATACAGGTTGGTATTTGACTGATTTAAGAAGATCAAATTTCTTGTGTCTGAATTTTAGCAACAGAAACATTTTACCCACCTGACATACTAGCAACTGAGGAAAAGCTCTTAAGAAATCATGTGCTGACCAATTTGTTGTTAACTGAAAGGTGTAGATTTTCATTTAGCTTTTAGACGTTTGTCGTAACAAGTGCTAACATGACAGAAAGCTTTTCTCCAAGCAGTACCTAAGACTGTGAGAGTTTGTTTATGTTTCAAGTTTCTCCACGGTAGGCTAGGTTCTCCTAAACTGTGTGAACTTATATGGCTAGATGATGAGGGCTTTTTCCATATTTAATAATTAATGGAATTTAATTGGCTGAGATGAGGGAGGGAGAGAAAACAGAAGGTGATTAAGCCTAGGGATATTTCCTGTTAGGAAGTTACAGGAAAAGGCATTGCTACAAAACTGGACTTCATTTCTGTAATGGGCTGGTACCAGGCAGTTCCTAATTAGGAGTGGTCTTACTTTACATGAAAGTATTGATTAATTCTGGCCACCTTCACTTGTGCTTTATAGGACGTGGAGCAAGACATCAAGACATTAGAGGATATGCAAGATGAATATGACTTTAAATGTAAAACCTTGCAGAGTAGAGGTGAGTAATTTATCAAGGACATACCCTATTGTATATAATTTGTAAGAGTAAACTCTGCTGTCTTATGTCAGGAAACGAAACCTAATTAATACACAGCCAAACTTACTGGTAATGGCCCTCCTTTATTAATTCTATTTTGATAATGTCCCTCCTTCATTAGTTCTGCTTTACTCTGAAACCTAAATTCCTGAAAATATGTTCTCTGCATCTGTCTGTTCTTACAAGTAAGAGAGACACTTTGTTAACACAGTATTCCTTTGTCCTTTACATCCCTTTGCTACTAGAAATAGCAAACCCTATAAACTCTGTGACCGTTCAACCACACACCTAAGTAGTACAAGTTTAGGCTTCTCTTTGCCATCTTTTGTTTCACAAATGCCTTCCTGCTTCAAGTTTTATAGACCTTTTTGTACTGACTACAGCTGTAGTCCATGCTGGTTTCAGTATATAGATCTGTCTCTCTTTTTGACTACTGTGTTCTAGAAAAAGCTTCAGTTTCCAACACAATTTGGCCATTAACTGTCCCTCAAAAGGGAGACATGTTCAGAAGACAATAAGGGGAGCACTGAGCCATGATTTTGCTCTTTGTGCTTGAGGGCAGGTAGTGTTTCCACGAGCCAGACAGGAACCTCTAACTTAAGGTCAGTAGGCAGCAGAGGTAGTAGCTAGGGCTACTGTCTAGGATCTGCCAGCCTGGGCTGTCCTCAGGAGGCTGTAAACATCATCCTTGAAATAACAGTTGACTTCTGTTGCCAGGTTAAGTAGCTTGAATGATTTGTGTCTGAAGTCAGCATGAGAACAAATTGCTCAGTGTGTATCTTTACACAATATTACCATTATTTTAAATCAGGTTCTTGCTCTAAAAAGCAAGCAAACTCACATCTTGGTTATTTCACTGGGATAATAGCTTTTCCTTGCTTTAGTACTTTAAGTGTAGACTGTGTCCTTTTCAGAAGGGGGAAAGGAGGAATCAGAAAAATCTAGGAGAAAATAAACATTTAGCTTTAAAGCATTAAGCTTTAAAGGTATACACTTGACATTAGCCAGGCAGGTCCCCTCCTCCTCACAGTGTTTCCCCCACCCATACTTCAGCACTCCTTCAGCCTCACCTTCACAATTTGGCCTTATTTTACAGAGCACGAGTCCAATGGTGTGTCACAGGAGGAATACAAGAAAGAACAGATGAATCTCAATAAGATGTTTTTATCACTTGACCTTAAGAGAAAGGTAGCAACTCAAGTTTTCTTTCAGAAGGCAACAGCACTTAATTTTGAAAATGTGTTCATTTTCACTGGATTGACATAACTAATTATATAAAGAAAACTTCACTACTATCAGTTGAACTAAGATTTCATTCTTTCAATCCTGACTGAAAACCTAGAATCTCTGTAAGCAATTTTATTTCTCTCCTACCAACTGTCAATGAAATTCTGTCAGGTAAAGCTAAAAGAATGGGAGAGAAAAGGTGTCATTATTAATAATCATGTTCTTGAGTAAAAAAAAAATTAAAAATTTGCAACTATATTAGAGTTAACTGTCCTCGGTCTCATTGCAGTGCTCAAATCTATGGCAAGCAGTGGGTGATCCCAGATATACACTTGGGACATACATGGATGTGAGACTGGGTCTCCAGAATTCAGTGACACTGAATAGGCTTTCTTTCTCTGCTTAATCTAGCAAGTACTCCAGCTAAAGAGAAGGAGGTGTTTATAGAAAACATCCTCTGTTAACAGAAACTATTACTTTGAGGTCCTTGGCAGAGTTTTGCAAAACAGATAGCATTAGCTAAAAAAATACATAGTTTTCCTGGGTGAAGTATTTTTAATAAACAGGGTAATTTGATATTCTCTATAGGAAGTGGTGAACAAGATAGTACAGCTGCTGAACAACACAGAGCACACACAGAGTGCTCTTATTAATGAGGAGCTGGTGGAGTGGAAACACAGGCAACAGACTGCATGCATTGGTGGCCCACCCAACGCTTGTCTTGACCAGCTACAGAACTGGTAAGTCTCTAGTCAAGGACTGCATTAGACACAAACTTGAAGTGTGTTATGAAGGAACACCTGATCTGTGAAATATGCTGATTTATATTACACATTATCATTCTGTTACAACGTAACTACATTTCACTGATTTTTATTACCTCACCACCTTTCCAATAAGCAAGAAGTGTTCTCTGTGCACTGCCTAGTCCTGAGGGACAGTCACCTGGCTTGTGTCTCAGCATTATTACAATACAAAAACATGCTACAAGTAATACAATTTGTGTAATTTTAGGTTCACCATTGTTGCTGAAAGTCTACAGCAAGTTCGACAGCAGCTCAAAAAGCTTGAGGAACTGGAACAGAAGTTCACCTATGACCCTGATCCCATCACAAAAAATAAACAAGTCCTGCAGGACCGAACATACAGTCTTTTCAAACAACTCATCCAGAGGTAACAGACAAAAAGGGTATTTTTATGTTTGCACGAATAAATGGATAGAAAGCACCTTCCCTTCTGTTCCCCCAATATTTCTTGCATGCTAACTTTCCATTTTCTAAGGTTTCCTTAAATTTGTCACAAACATTAAACAGAGTAAATATCAAAAATGATCCTTCAATCTAGAGTTTCCACAGGCCCATGGAAAGGGTTTGTGATCAGTCATCATGTAAGTTAGCTGGAGCTATGCTACCATATACATTGATTACAGAGTCAGACTACTAGTCTGTTAGTCTATTTCTTGCTTTAAGCTTCAGCCCTGCAAAGTTCAAGTGAATGGAGGCAAGAAACCATCTGCACCAAGCTGTGTCAAGATAAATACACACTAGATTCTCTGACCCTTTGTGTCTGGACACATCCTCTTTGGCTATAGTATAGGAAGGCCACCCCTATTTCTGTATGCATCTCTATGATGCAAGTTAGTGTAGCTGGTAGTTGCCCCACAGAGATCAGAGTTCCATTCTGTAAACATACAGTAGATAAAAGTTAATGCTGCAGAAGACTTGAATCTAGCAGATAAGAGCAGAGGCAGGAGGTAACACCCTGTTAGGGGGGACTAGAACCCAAGTTTCCAGAGTCCCATCAGATGCTTTGACCACTCGTCTTCAGTGGAAGTACCTGTGGAAAGCACAGGTACTGCTTTTCATTGAAGTGAAGGCAATGAGGAAGAGCTGTAGAAATCCAGCTGCTTAGTTATAAGTAAGATGCTGTTCAGTTATCTTGCCTGTGAGTATACTGGAAGGAAAAGTCTCTGTGCTGCCTATAACTTGGTAACAGTAGAAATATTTCAGAATTTATGTCCGTGCCGCATAGTGCTACACAAAAGGTGCCTGAGACAACAACAGCTTGGGGTGTATCAGAACAGGTTAGCCTCAGGAGTTTGCTTCGTGGGCTTAGCTAGCCCTTATCAAGTCCCCAGCTAGCTTATCTAGCTCCTGGGCATGTGTTGTTACATAGCACTGTCTCACAGCACTGCAATGGTAAGAATTTAGCAAGCCCTGGAATGGCAAACAAAGCAATACTCCTCACTTGTGTTATGATAGTCACATCACAGTGTTTACATGCTGTTGGATTTCAGGGAAGTTTGAGGTAGCACTCTCCCTCCTCAAGCCATCAACGTATTTAGGAAAAGGCAACTCTTATGAAATCAATTCGTACTTGCAATATATCTAGCCCCATTGATACAAATGAAAGAAACCAACAAAGACCTCCACGTAGATTGAAACTGAACAAATAAAATGTATAGTACTACTGGTACATCATCATTCTTTAAAGTTCACTTTTTAAATGTAATTTCTTATTCCTTAAAGTCAACATTGATAAATCAAAGTGCCTTTAACCTGTTCTTTTGTAGCTCCTTTGTGGTAGAGAGGCAGCCTTGCATGCCAACACATCCTCAGAGGCCCTTAGTCCTGAAGACAGGAGTACAGTTCACTGTAAAGCTGAGGTATGTTTTCCCCTTCCCCCTTCTTGCCTTGTGGTAAGCCTTTTGTGTCACTGGCTTCCTACAGCTGAGAGGGTGGCACATCTTCCGCTGTAGCCCAAGTGCTGAAGTCAGGAAGAGGGAAGTGCCACGTGGCAGGGGTTTGTCATCCAGCAGAGTTTAACTTGCTTTCAGCTTTTAACCTTTACCAGAAGTGGGGGGCATGGGTTTATAAGAAACACAACCAAGCAGCAGAAGACGCATGCAGACCACTTTGGTGTGCAAAAAGAATAACTCATTTGCCCATCTAGTTTCCTCTCTAAATGCTATCTTGTGCAGAGCAAGCTTGGAACCTCTATGTGGCCCTGAGTTGTGCAGCTTAAATACCAACGTGATAGAATAGAACCTGTCTTTTGCAATTGTAGTCATTGAAAAAAAAAATAATTTCTCTTTCCAGATTGCTGGTGAAATTGCAGGAATTGAACTACAACTTGAAAGTGAAGGTTTTATTTGATAAGTAAGTTGTATTTTTCTCTTGCCTGTGTACATTAATGGTAAGCAGCCCCCATGTTCAGAAATCCAAAAGGCAGTCATGTTTTATGTGTTGAGTCAGCCAGGAGCAGGCTGGTTCCTCATGGCAGAAGGTACATTCCCCCTTTTTCTTACCCATGGCCCTTGCCTTAAATCTGTCTCTGCCATTAGAGACACGTCACAAAGTACAGACTCCCTCAGCTTCTTGCCACCAGCTCCACTCAGGTGTGCCAAGAGGAGCTCACTACTGCTAAATCAGTCTAGGCATAGAGCAGCACTTGGGCACATGTGCACTGCAGAACCCCTTCTCTGTTGCCAATGTTTCACTTGGGCTAGCACTGCCAGTTCTCAGTCAGCTAGTAAAACAAATACACCCGCTTTCTGTCTGTGGCAGAATCTTTAAAAGGCTTTTATTTTGTCTTTTTTTTTTTGGCAGAGATGTAAGTGAGAAGAACTCAGTCAAAGGGTATGTAGCATCACAATTCGGTACATTAATGTTGGGTTCTTCCAATGAATTTGAGACTCTTAATTATTTTCTCTCTGTCTTCGTTTAGGTTCAGGAAATTTAATATTTTGGGTACAAGCACAAAAGTAATGAACATGGAAGAATCTACTAATGGAAGTCTAGCAGCAGAATTCAGGCATTTGGTAGGTGATTTTTTTTTTCTTTTATTGACATCCATTTAATTGTGTGGGTAGAGGGTGGGGTAGGAAGGAGACAAATTGGTTCTATTACGGAAGTAATTGTTTATTTTTTATATAAGAGGAACTGTGATCATCTCTGCTTTTTCTTTGTTCTTCTCTTTTTAAAATTTTTGGCTTGTTTCAATTGAAACGCTGTTGCTTTTGTTACTGAAATAGGGCTAGAAATGCAAACAAGAGTATTTGCTACAATACAACTTACATTGCAATGAGTTCTTTGTAGGAGGAAGGAAAAAAAAGCCAAGAAACTCTGGTTTGGGCCTTTCAGAGGAAGGCCCATAGGTAGGAAAGCTTGGAGTAGTTTGAAGAGCTCTGAGTCTGGAAGGTGAAAGCTTTTTAGGAATGGGCAGCTACAAGAAATTCAGTGCCTGGGCACACTTCTGATATGCAGATTGTGAGATAAATCAGATCTGTTCCATCATTACAATAGAAAAGAAAAAAATGCAAGTCCTGAACCAGTGAACTGTGGAAGTCTCCTGTCCTCCTTTCATTGTCCAGAACAGACCCTGTCTGGGGTTTATTGTCCAATTCAGAGGGATACTGTGATAAACCAGTATTTCATTTGCTCCTTCCTGATTTCACATTGCTTCTGTTCCTATCAGGCCTCTTATATGAAGGCATTACATCTTAACAGTGCAATATCTATTTTCACAGATAAATAGTTTATAAAAGAGTAGTAGTTACCTACAGTTTAATCCTTTGGCTTCCACAGCTTAGAACCAAATAGAATCAGACATTAGTGCAGCAAGTTTGCATACAGTTGAGTAACTAGAGCATGCAAACGTTTCCATCCTCTACCATTTTCATTTGTGGCTAAGGTAAATGAGTGACAGGGGGTTTTTTTTGTTCGTTTGCAGCAACTGAAAGAACAGAAAAATGCAGGAAGCAGAACAAATGAGGTAAGCAGTACTAACTTTGTTTGTAAAGCTTTCATATAACACTGAAAAGGCAGTCCAGCCACTAAGCCCCATGAAGAAACGCACAAGATGACAGATAAATAGGAGAGGAGTTCAGTGTTTCTAGGAAATTGTGTAGGAGGTGTCTACAAGTGAGAACTACTGCCAGAATGGTGACCCTCTGGACTGTCCGTCTCTGGCACCTAGCTTTTACAGGACTTTCTGCCTTCTAGGTAGGAGCCAAAAAAGAAAGAAAAAAAGGTGCCTGGAGAGTACCATTGTAACAGGCATTTTTAGGAAGTTAGCATTGGCACTTGACTTTGACCTGTAAACTGTTTCTGAGGTCTAAAGCAAGTAACCATAGGCAGAAAAGGCTTTTCCCCATGATACATCCCCTTACCTTTTCCCCGATACTTCCCCTTATCTTCCCTCCAAGCAATTCTCAGTCTCTGAAAGATGCTGTGTTTTTTTAAAGGGTCCTCTCATTGTAACAGAAGAACTTCACTCTCTGAGTTTTGAGACGCAGCTGTGCCAGCCTGGCTTGGTAATAGACCTAGAGGTATGTCTTAGGTGAAAACAGATGGACTTAAATTCCTGTATACCACTCATGTTATAATAATAAATTTTTTAAAAATTACTGGGATATCAAGCACTTTCAGTTATTTCAAAATATATGAATGACACTTTACAGTATCTCTGTATAGACACATACAGTGAAAATTCTGTCAAATCTCTGGGTAAATAAGAGTAGATGTGCTTTGCAAAGTGTCTGATAACCAGCCTGTGTTTTAATCTCTTTAGGTATCAGTTTATGTTTATTTGAGAAGCAGTATGTTATTAACTCAACCATTGTTACCAGCGCTATCATAACTGACACTAAATGAAAGTCTTTCTAGTACTTCATCATACTGACATTTTCTCTCCTACGTACAAACTTCAAGCAAAAACGTTGAAACCATGCAAGCAGGGAATTGCAGTGGGAATGGGTCTGTGGGTACTCTAGAGGAGGACTGCAGCAGTGGTACAGGGTAGTCTGACGTGTTTCCTTTTGTGTCCCTTTCAGACCACATCCCTTCCCATTGTTGTGATCTCAAACGTGAGCCAGCTTCCAAGTGGATGGGCTTCTATCTTATGGTTCAACATGCTGTCTACTGATCCCAAGGTATTTACAAAAAAAGTATCAGAAACACTATGTATAATTTTGAAACATTGTCTGTATAGAAGTGGCTGCTGCATTTTTTTTGCACAGTTGACTCTTAAGGGCTTTGAGATGTAGAGAGAGAAACACAGTCACTTCCCTATCCTAAACAGAGCCATGCTTGAAGCCCACATAAGGATAGTATGCATTATATTCAGTATACAGAGGGAGAAGCCAAATAAACATTCAAGAATTCAAATACAGTGTATTTGAGTAATCTAGTAATTCTGTCCACTGGGAGAAGACATGACCAGAGCAGAGTCCCAGAGATTGCTTCTCCTGATAAAGAGTGCCTATCAGGATAGCAGCCTGCTTTTGCAGAGTTGTCTCAAGCTGGCATCCATTCTTAAATCCACATTTTCTTTGGTAATACACTTTTATAGATGCGAATGGCATTCCAAAATTAATGTTTATGACTACAGATTGTATTTTTCCCTTCCATTCCAGAACTTGTCATTCTTTCTGAATCCACCCTGTGCGAAGTGGGCTAAACTTTCTGAAGTTTTGAGTTGGCAGTTTTCTTCTGTAACAAAGAGAGGACTCAATGCAGATCAGCTGAGCATGCTGGGAGAGAAGCTACTTGGTATGATCTGCTTCCATCACAGATGCCTTTTTGAATTGAAGCTAGTTCTACATCTTTTCTGCAACCTGTTTTAAGCTTTCATTTCCTCTCACACCTTTTCCCCTCATACTATCACAGCAACAAAGTATTTTCCAGTATGGTAGAGTTTGCAGATGAAGATTAAAAAAAAAAAAATCTGCAGTTTTCACTTAGGAGTTGTGTGCATTAGGGCAGTGCAGGCTACTTCTGCCTTTTGAAGAGCTACTTAAGTAATGCACATGTTTAGTCAATCTTTGAGGTGGCTGTTTCTTGGCATTGTTTTGTTTTTAACTCCGTCTCCATCATTTTTAACTTCATGCAAGCCCCCAACTACAGAGGGGGTTTACTCTTATCTGCATAAACACAGTTGCACTATGGAAGTGCAAACACTATGAAACTATTAAAGGGTATCAAATTGAACATCTCCTAGATGAGAGTCCTTAGTCAAAACCTAATCAGCCATGAGTTTTGTTTCCCAACACCTTGTCAATTTGCCTGATAGGCAGGGCACTCGACACTGCATCGTAGACTCTAGGTAAAAATACTGTTGATTCAGTATTCCACTAACCTTAAGCTTCAGGAAGCATTTATATTTAAAAGTATTTAACATTAGTAGGCCTAGCTGGTAAGTACAGCATTCCAGTCCCTAATTCTCTTCCTCTAATTTTCCAAAAACATAAGGTCTGACAAAAAGCTTACTGATTTAATAGATTACTTTTCGGAATTCTGCAAGGAGAGTAATTTAGTTAATTAACCATCTTGAAGACAAAGTAACCACTGACATATTTCTATGGCCAGCTTCATTTCAGAACTTCAGAGATTTTGTCAAGCTCTAGTAACAGTAAGGATGCTATTTAAATATTATCTCTACAGCTAAAAGCATTTCACTACTGAAAAAAAATCCAGGTAGCTGGACACTACATATTCAGAATTCCTTAATAGAAGGGGACACAGAACCTAACAGGGTGCCAGGATACAACTTGCCTATTGTTTTCGTGATGTGAAAGTTGGCAGAATCTTGGTCTCTAACACTAGCAGCATCAGAAGTGAGCTCTCTAACCTGATTTATTTTTGGGTGAGAGGGGGAAGGCAGCATATTTCTGACTTTATTGAAATACATAGCATGATCTGTAACAGAAGAATTTTGCTCTGAATACAGTCAGGGTCTGCAAAGCTTTAGCTACTGTAGTCACAGCGTAGTATTGTCTTTGTGGTTTGGATGAGTTATGAAACACTTGATGTAAAAACAAAGCAGGGGGAAATGATTGCAACAGGAATGAGATGAGTCTGTGGTTGGGACAGACCTATGAGTCAAGAGTTTCTGGGGCAAAAGCCTACAAATCACCATAACTGAGACAAGGAAGTGGTTCATTCCAGAAGGATCTTCTAGAATCCTCTGAGCTCCTACAGAAAAGCTTAGAGGTTGCAGTTTTCTTGTTTAGCTGGAGAAGACATGTGCAAAATTTCTGTCTCCTTGTGGTAACGATTTTGAAACTGGCAAGTGTTAGGGGTAGCACAGCATAGAAAGTGTCAGAATGAATTGGTTCCTGTTACACAAGGTCTGTTTGTATCATTTGGTCATTCTGATGCAGTGAACATCTCCAGAGGGGAACTTCTCAATCTCTCCCTGTACTAGCTGGGAAAATACAGTAGCTTTCCATTTCTTTTCTTTCTGAGTTGTAAATAAAGACTTGGTGCTCTAAGTACCTTCAGCCTTACTGGTAACTTATGGAACATTGCTAAAGTAAATTTATTCTATTCAGGGCCAACAAACGGAGGATTTCACGATGGCCTCATTCCTTGGACAAGATTCTGCAAGGTATGAACACAGTTTAAAAACTAAGATGGAAGAGGGAGCTTTGTCTTGGTTCATTTGGGTTAGTTGGTGGGTTTTTTTTGTTTTTGTTTTTTTTCCAGGGTGCTTTATTTTTCAGTAGTGTACCCAAATTATTCTAGAGCTTGCATGGTTGTGGGAGGTTTTGGTCGTGAGGTTAAAGTAGCAGCAGGAGGAAAAAGGGCTTGTAATAGCAAGGCCTAGGTTTTGGGATTGCTTTGAGCCACATAAACTATATAGAAAAAAACATTTTTCAAACACAGCATCTTCATTATTATTAATGTAGTTGCTATTAATAGAATAGTTCTCCATTTTAACCATTACAGAAAGCATAAAAAAAAAAAATCAGCAGACAGGCTATTCTTCTCTGTCATAGTGAAGGACATCTCCCAGACCAGGGGCAACTGGATTAGGGTGAAGATTAGCACAGGGTAGCCAAGAGAGTCAGCATGATGGCAGAAAGCCACATGAGATCTCATAACTGGCTGCAGCAAGACATGTTTTCTTTGGCTTTAGACCCTAAACTGGTATAGATAAGCAGGAAATGACAGCAGGAAGGGGCATACTCCAGGGGAAGAGCAAAGCCCTGGTGACCTACAAGCACTCAAGTTCATTAATATGGGCCTCTCAAAGATTTCGACATCCGAGTCTGAACAGAAAGTGTCTTTAAGCTGTTCTGCCAGCCAGCCCGGTTGAAAGCCCCATGGGATGGTTTGGGCATCCAAGAGCTCCAATAAGGACAGTGTCCAGGCAGGAGCCAGAGCCTTTTCTCTGCTCTTAGACCAATGTCACTGCATGAGGTGATGGATCACATGTTTGTGGATACTGTAGGCTCAGGCTGGCATTTTTCTCACACTGTCTCTTGCCTTACAATTCAGTACATACTTTATTCCCAATAGTTTCTGTCCTTCTGGAGTAGAGAAACAGAAAGGGAAAACACTCATAAGAGAACAGAGGGAGGGTGGAAGAGAATCAAGAGGGGAGAAAGAGATAAGAACAAGAAGATGCTGGCAGGGTTAAGAGCTAGCTTCCTCTGCTTAAAACTTGTGTTTCATTATCCCTGTTCTCCCCCCTCTCACTGCTGCCTTTCCATATTTTGAATTTCAGGAAAATATAAATGATAAAAATTTCCCCTTTTGGCTGTGGATTGAGGGAATCCTGGAGCTTATTAAGAAACACCTTCTGTGTCTCTGGAATGATGGGTAAGACTGAGTGAACTTAACAAAGATTGAGTCATTGCCTCAGACCTCTTATTTAGGTTCACAGTTGCATCCTCAGGTTGTGAAGTTGTTTGTGCAGATACTTTGAGTCCAGTAAAGTGGGACTTGTAGCAAGAACATCTGAAGGCAGATTAATTCTAAGGAAACCTCTAACAAGGCAACTGCTTGAAACAAAACTGTCAGATGTCCAAACTGTCCCATTTATGTCACAGAACTGGGCTTTGAATATTAGATTATTTTTTTTTTGGCTCTGCTCCTGCTGTAAGTACTTTCTTTCCATACCCTGGAACAGAGCCTCTTTTGTGTTTGACAGGGAAGACTGAAGTACAACAAAGTATTAAGTTGTAAAGTAATCATCCATCTTCAAAAAAAAAAGCCTACCCAGAAGGAAACATTATAGTGAGCATCCTGTAGGTGGCAGCCGGCAGGCTCCGAACCTCTGCATCTGTACTGAGTCTGGGAAGTGGCCTTCACTGATTTTAGTAGAGTATTATTAAGTAGGAAGGCTCTGCCAGATGGCAAACCGGTTTCATTTGCCCCTTAATTCTGGCTTAGTAAACTTTTGATTCTGTTATTGCCGATTTTAGAAGTAACTGCTGCCAGAAACAGGTTTAGCCAAGATCACAATCCTGCATTTTATGTTTAGCCACACTATGAAACCCTGTCAATAGCACACTCACAGTAGAGCATCCTAGAATGCAGGATCTACAACAGCAGGCTTGTCCTCTTGCTACATTCAACAGCAGGCTTCAAATTATTACCCCCTAGCTCCAGATGAACTCTATCAGAGCCCTTTATCGTACAAGCCTCGTTGCACTGCCTGAAACCTGTGTATTTCTTAGCTAAGTGGACATCAGTGCCATGGAAACTTTTGGCCACCATTATGGAAGCAGAGTTGCAGCTCTGTCCTCCTTGGTGCTCTGCCTCCATGTGGCTGTGGCAGGATGGTTTTCCCATGTGGCTCTGATAGTGTCCAATCTTGAGTAGCATTACTCATTCCTCTGTTATGAGAGCAATCTGCTAGTAAGGGGCTAACAGAAGGAAGAGGTGCAAGTTAAATCCTGAATGTAATCAAAACCAGAGATTTAGGACTATTAGTTTTTCCCTCTCTCAGCTGCCTTTGTTGGATAGTTACAGGTCTTTGTTTTCTAGAGAGGCAAAAAGGAAAACTGAAAGGAAAGTTCTTGACAGCTGCAAAGATAAACTTGAGTGTGAGAGACAAATCCAAAGTATTCATTAGGATAAAGACTCTCCTTGTGTACAAACAAATAAGCATTACAGCCCCAAGAACACTTGGCCTCTCTTCCTACTTGAGGGATGGGAAGGCAAAAGACTTTCACAGTACTTTTGCTACCAAACACATTTGTTACCTAAAGTATGCCATTAAAAAAAAAAAACAAATCACAGAACAAAAACCCCAACACAGAACAGCTACAGCACCTGAAATTCTAAGCAAAAATCATGGCTATTTAGTAGTTTTTGTGTAAAAAGCACTTTAGCCAACTTAATGCACAGAGGGACAGTAGTAGTAGTACTCAAAACTTCATTATTGATAGAGTATTTTGAGGAATAAGAAGCAATACAAGGAAATTTTCAAGTTTTAAAAAAAGCAGTTGGGGTTTAAGCAAGAGGTAGGCTGTGGTGCTGGCACGTACAGCTCCCTCCCCAGGACCTGTTCCAATCAATATGTTGTAATCACCATGTCGGTCACACAACCTTAACAGCTCATCTAAAACAAACCCCACACCTGTGTGGATGCAATCTGGTAGCTGGCAAACTTCGTTCCATCAGCCAAAAAGAAGAAACAACTATTCCTTAAGATATTTTTGAAGTTAAAGCCACTGCCTAGGGTATTCTGACCCTATTGCACACATACAACTTTACTCCCACAGCCCAGCTGTGACAGCAAAAGACAATGTCCTTTATTCCAAACTCCAAAAATCATTTGTATAAGCCACAAGGTAAAAGGAAGAGTGCTGAGGGAAGCTGTGATGATTCATGGCTTCCACAGGGCAGCTCCAGCCTGTCAGTCCTACTGCTGGCTTCCCAGCTATTCACAGGACAGAACCTTCTGTGAGACCTCTACAAGTACTTCAGCCCTTTTAGTGACAAAAGCTTTTTTAGTTTCCCTAGCTAGCCCAACACAGCTTAGATTTTATGTTTAGGAGTAAACTCAACTTTTTCTTTTCAACATTACAGATGCATCATGGGTTTCATCAGTAAAGAGAGAGAACGTGCTTTGTTGAAGGACCAGAGTCCAGGAACATTTTTACTAAGGTTCAGTGAAAGCAGCAGAGAGGGAGCCATCACATTTACTTGGGTAGAAGGATCTCAAAACGGTAAGTCAGTAACAGAGAACATCTTTGTCCTCAAAATACAAGCTTATATCAGAACAAGAAGTCTTTATGCTCATTTTCACACTGAGAACAAATACAACCCACCACCCCAGCAGTCCCCACCCTTACAAGCACCAGCAGACACATGCCTTACTTGGCATAGCTCATAAGCTACACATTCAATGTTCAAAGTTTCACCAGGACTAGTAACACTTCCCAGGTACTGCTTCTAGCCTGGAAGTTTGTTGAGGACAGACTGCCTAGACTGTCTCCTCTGCCTCCTTAGGTTCTCTCTTAGCAAGACACCTTTAGTACATAAACATCTGCATCTCCTTTCAAAGCCACATCACTTTCCACATCAGAGATTTCCCTCCCAGGAAGAATTTACTACAGACACATTCAGCCATCTCCACTGTTGTTCTCTCCCACTACTTCACCTTGTGTGCAATGCTGCTTTCTCAAACAGCTTTCTTTAACTCATGGTCCAACACATTTGTTCCTTCCCACATTCTTCCCAGATAAACCACATAGTCACTTACTTCATTTTTCCAGCAGTTCTCCTTCCTCCCATTTCCAAAACAGCAGCAGATGAAGAACAATTCTTCAGGTAGCTGACCTACTCTCCCACCATCTTTCAAGGAAGCCTAGAGGCTTAAGAACTGCAAAAAGATATAATCTCCCCTATATCCAATCAGGGTTCTTCCCCTCTCATACTACTTAAATCAGCCCCACCTGGCAGGATGCTGCAGCTGTTTATACTTCACTTGGATGAGCCCAAGACCTTCAACAGCTGGAAGAGAAACTGCTGAATGTACTTGAATGACTTGTTTCCCTTTGCTGCCTTCATGCCTAAGGCATCCAAAAATGGAGCAAAGATGGGTGACAGTATTTGGAGTGTTTAAGGAAGCTATTATCTGTCTCTCTTTATGATTTATAAGAGACCCAAGTGGTGCATTGGGCTCAAACTTCCTAATAGGCAATATAGTTTGAAGGATATCATTTGGAAGAAGGTTGAAAAGGTAGCACAATTTAAATCAGTTAATGAAATGCTGCAGGTCATTTCCATGGATCATCCTGAATACAAAATACACCAAGAACTAAATGCCATCCCCTCCATGTGCCTTCCTACCCCACAAAGCAATTGTGCTCCCTTTGACAATCATTAGGTACTGACCTGCAGCACAGTAGATACCATTCCAGTAAGCTCGTGTGACCTCTGAATTTGTGGAAGTAGCTGCACCTTTTCTGGGCAGCTTTAGAAAAAAAGCTTTGAAACTACCTTTAAAAGTCTCCTCACTTCTCGTTTGCAGAGCCCCAGTTCCACTCGGTAGAACCGTACACCAAGAAGGAGCTCTCTGCTGTGACTTTCCCTGATATCATTCGCAACTACAAAGTGATGGCAGCTGAAAACATTCCTGAAAATCCGCTGAGATTTCTCTACCCAAACATCCCCAAAGACAATGCCTTTGGCAAATACTACTCCAGGCCCAAGGAGGGTGAGTGCTACAAATGGCTCATACGGCCTCAGGGTGACGTTGGTTCCTGGGACACCTGGGCACTGTGTAATTCCTGTGGCGTGGACAGACAGGGCAGCAGCTGGACTGAGTGTCTCTGCTTGAGTGCCGCTCAGCTGAAGGGCAAGAAGAGGCACCTAAGCTTTAGAAGGTTAAGAAAATGTCTGTTTTTAAGGAGGCACAACATGAGATGTAGTCAGATCAAAAAGTGAGAACGTGATTGGAAGAAAAAGAATTGGAAGAAAAAATATTCAGATTAGATATCAGGAAGAAATTCTTTGCTGTGAGTGTGGTGAGACACTGGAACAGGTTGCCCAGAGAAGTTGTGGATGCCCCATCCCTGGAAGTGTTCAAGACCAGGCTGGATGTGGCCTTGAGCAACCTGCTCTAGTGGGAAGTGTCCCTGCCCATGGCAGAGGGGTTGGAACTCGATGATCTTTGAGGTCCCTTCCAACCCAAACCATTCTGTGATTCTATTCTATGATTGTTGCTGGCCCTCTAATACAGCTCTTCATGTCTGCCTGTGAGATAGCTCAGAGACATGGGTCCCACCAACAGCTGGACTCCTACTGGGCTGTTTCACAGGACTGATCCTGGCTGCGTGGGCCTGGCAGCGCATGTTGGTACAGCCACATCAAAACCAAGGGGAGGTTTTGTCCCTCATTTTTTGTAGGGGAAAAGCAAAAAAAGAAAATTTGACTAAAAAATGAAATGGATTAACCATAGTGCTGTAAAACGTATAAGAGGGAGACTTGTGTATTCTCTGGGTCACAGGCTTTATTTTTGACAAAATAAAGATGTCAATGTGAGGTAAACTTGCTTCTTTTTTTTTTCCTCTCCTTGAAGCACCAGAGCCTATGGATTTGGATGGCCCCAAGGGAACCGGCTACATCAAGACTGAGTTAATCTCTGTATCTGAAGTGTAAGTTTCCACAGAAATGCTGGATTTCTAGGAAGTGATAACTTTTTAGCCGTAGTTCATGTATCTTTATGATATTTCAGGCATAGGTGCTGTTGTCAAATCTTTATCCTCTTTCTCATTGAGGGTATGATCACACCACGTTCGTACAATGCTGTGTTTGAAACACCATTTTTAGGTAAAAACCATAGAAATGGGCAGGTAGTTGTTCTGGCAAATAATTCTTTGAAAAGCAAGTTCATAAAGGCTTGTTGGACTTCGATTAGAAAGTAGATCACTGACTAGTCTTCCCAGTTTTCATTTGAAGCCATGCTGCTTTTGCAAAGTGCATTTTTCACATGCTGTCTTCTTCACAAGAAGAAGACAGCATGTGAAAGAGACCTTGCTAGTGGCCCTTCAGGACTTAGAGCCAGACATGGTAGCCCAGCTGTGCCTCACTTCTACTGAAGGTTTCTCTCTGCTCTCCTCCTTCTCTAGCCACCCTTCCAGGCTCCAGTCTCCAGAAAACCTGCTCCCCATGTCTCCTGAAGAGTTTGATGAGGTGTCTCGGATGGTGGGCTCTGCAGAGATTGATACAGTGGTACGTATCACAGACCCTTCTGCAAGAGGGTTGAGCCAGAACGTTTCTTTTCCTTTTTCTCCCCTTCAAACATACATCAGACACGTGAGAGCCACTCACACTTCAGAACACGTCTCTTCAAGTGTGTAGGAAAAGCTGGGAATCCAGAGTTAGACTCAGGTTGCTATCACTTGATCTTTCCACTTGTTTAGAATCACAGAATGGTTTGGGTTGGAAGGGGCCTTAAAGATCATCTAGTTCCAACCCCCCTGCCATGGGCAGGGACACCTCCACCAGACCAGGTTGCTCAAAGCCCCATCCAGCCTGGCCTTGAACACCTCCAGGGATGGGGCACCCACAGCTTCTCTGGGCAACCTGTTTCAGTGTCTCACCACCCTCATAGTAAAGAATTTCTTCCTGGTATCTATTCTAGATCTCCTCTCTTTCAGTTTAAAACCATTCCCCCTTGTCCTATCACTCCACTCCCTCATAAAGAGTCTCTCCCCACCTCTCCTGCAGGCCCCCCTTTGGGCACTGGAAGGCTGCCATAAGGTCTCCCCAGAGCCTTTTCTTCTCCAGGCTGAATAACCTCAACTGTCTCAGCCTGTCTTCATAGGAGAGGAGCTCCCCTCATAGGAGAGGTCTGTGGGGACAGGGGTGAAGAACAGGAGAACAAAGCTTCCAGTGTGTGTTTTGCAGGGGAGGACAGGAAGGAGGAGGGCTGTAGTGCTTCCCGTGGGGTCTGGGTGGGGAGGGAAGCGAGAGCAGATCGTGCAGCTTGGAAGCCTTGCCCTTCCCCAAGCCTGTGAGATACTGCCAGTAACTGAGCAGGTTAAAGTGTGGTGCTTTGTTCTCCTCAGGGTAGTTTGATCCTAAAATGCAAATCTGGTGCTATTTGGGGAAGACCTGTCTGTGCTCTGTGGTTAGCAAAGGCTTGAGTATTAGGGCTTTACTTGGCTTAATTGACATGTACTTTTCCTGTTGCAGATGTGTTCGGCGTATTCAACTTAAAGGCTGAGCTTTTTGCTGCATCATTAACACAGCTGATTGGCTTATGCATCCCGCTCTGCAGTCAACGACTCGGTGACACGCTCCACTTCAGTTCTTTGGTTTCTCAACCTGAAGGTTCAGTAGCAATTTTTAATTCATGGGAATGTAAACAGCAGTCTGAGTAGCCTCTCGCATGCACTTTTTTTGTTTAGAAGTTCTTTGTTAAAGAATTTCCAGTTATGGAGATACCATGCCCGAGCGGAGGAGGAGGGGAGGATAGGAAGGAGAAGTCCTCAGTGAAAGTGATGGGAGAAACATGCATTTTTTTGTTTAAGGCAATTAGTTAAATGTAATGTTTAAAATAGTTGGCAGTACATAGGCGGCTTCAAAGCAAAGCTGGTTCTTCTGCAGAGGTTCTGGTCAGAAAGCTTGCCCCTTCTGCTTAACTACTTCTGAAGAACTTTCACAGCTTTGAATTGTCATCTGCATCACAGAAAGGAGAGGAGAAACACTGCAGGTATATGCCACATAGAATCCATATGCTGCTGAAGTTTTCCTGGTTTCATCTTTTCTATGGCATACTGAGAGAACATAAGCCAAAAACGTTATCTGCCTTTCATTTTGGCTTGTTTCTTAAGGCAAGGTCTTTCTGTGTAGGATGTTTAGCACAACCTTCCTCATAAAGAGCACTTCTTAGGACACTGTCTTGAGGCTGTATTGGCACACGTTGGGCTTGCAGCTCAACATGTACCCTACAGACCGTGGTCAGGCTGTCTGACCTACTCCTAAAGAGGGCAAAACCGGTTGGAGGACGTTTTCACTCACGGTGATTTGATCCCTCATATCTTTTACAATAATACATGTCCCATTTAGGTTTTAACAGGTGGAATGGAACTTAATTTTCTCATGCAGTATGAATCAGGGCATTTCTGTAAGTGTTGATTTGAGCTAGAAGACCCGACGGGCTTTGATGACGAAGCGGTTTTGCAATTAGGGGTGAGGCACAGGATGTACTGAGTAACGGCCGCAGGATGTGCAGTCTTTAGTGCTTGAAGGATGAAGCTGTGCTTCCACCAGAGGAGGAGCAGAAAAATGTAAAGGACCTAGACCCTGCAACATAATTATTTAAATAGAAAGGATTGATGAACTGACTTCTTTTTGGTACCCTGATTTACCGAGGTTACAAATGCTACGGAGTATCACAGCTGGTGACTTCATGCTTTTATGTAGCTGACTGTGTATCTTTATTGTAATATAAAAAACAAATATTTGTTTCTTGAGCTACACCTTGTACTCATGTTCGTTTTAATTACTTTTGTACTCACCAGGGCGAAATTTGCTTGTGAGACTTAAAGCAATGGCCTTTTTGATGGTTTTGTCTTCGCACAGCCAATACTTCTAAAAGCAATGTTTTTTCCCTGATGGAATATTCTTTAGCCATTTGAAATAAATGGAACTGTCAATTGAAACTTTTGTCCTTTCTCTTGTGTTTTTACTACTTCTATTATAAAGATGATGTGTCTGCCAATAATTGATGTCATTTAAAACTCGTTTGTGCAACTGAAGCATTAGAGCTCCGAAGCCTAAGGCAGTACATAGATGCTTTTAATTCACTGCATTGTTGCAGTCAGTCTGCATTACGGGGCACTTGAAAGGTGGCTCTTGGAGTAATTATTATTTTTGTTATTGCTTATATCACATCACTGATTTATTTTTTTCCTTCCCCAGTCAAACGTCAATAAACTCAACTTGATCTTCTACTTTGAGTTGATCAGTAGGGTAACTGATCTATAGCTAAACTTTGTGAGCTATCAAGCTTGCCCACCACTGTACCCTTTTTCTCTGGGGCTATTAAGTGACACGCATTTGTCAGGCTTTTGTATTAACCACACAGCCAGAAGGATAATGAAAGAAACAGGTGGTGAGATGAAAGACAGCAGGAGTGAAGAGCAGGCAGGAGAAAGCTAGAGCTGTTGAGGGCACGTGGCCAATCCACTTAAGAATCCCAGCATTAATAAAAAGCAGCCAGTGAAAGGACAGAAGTATAGGGTTTACAACAAAACAAAGCTGCATCAGATAAACTCATTCTGATTTCCTTTAAGCTCTGCACAAAGGAAATGACCAGAGCAGGTTTTAAACAGTAGTCACAGAGAGAACCAATAAGAACCACCACCATCACCATCTCGGTATTTCCATTTATTATGCTGTAAAAAGCAACACTATCTGGATTTTATTTCTTAAAATAAATAACTTTCATTTTCAGAACCAGTACAGCTCAAGTTTAGATTCATTCATGGGAAACTGCTAGAAATACATTCATCACTGTCTATTCCCCACAATACAGAATCTAAAAGTCAAGATCAGCCCAGTCAGTTACAATGACCAGAAATACACTGCCAATAAGTATAGTCACTGATAGTCCAGCTCTGAAGCAAAAAAACAAACAAAAAAAATATCTGGTACAATACATTTTGTTCACAAAGATAGGCTAATTAATGCTAAGACTATCACAATATTTCTGAGTACAAAGCATTAAGTTAGCTTAATGATTTTAGGTTTGGATACAGAAGAAACATACATGACATAAAAACAAAGGTGTGGGGGAATCCTCTTTGGAGCGTAAGGAAGTCAGCATTTGATAAGATAACCAAAAAGCCATTTACGGTAAAATCTACATGTCAGTGTCATGAATGATAAACAGCCCAACCGATGTACTGCATATATTTCTATTTATAAATAACGCCATGTCTAAGTAGCTGCGTCGCTGAATTGGACATTACAAAATAACGCCTCTTCTCACGAGGAGAAAATACTAAAACTAACCAGCAAAAATGCACTGAAGCTAAGACTGGCTAAAAGCGCTCCGTATGTCTCAGGAAAGCAGTAAATTTAGGGACAGCCATGATCTTTAACGCTAACTCAGTTAAAATGCCTTATTTTGGTTCTTTGTATATATGTAGATTATATAACATACTTATCTTTTAAAAATGCCAGTTTGAACAATGCGAGTTTCAGTTAAATAAAGCTAAATCGGGTATTTTTCTGAGAAGCTAAAGGATATGTTTTAATAGGGGGGGAAAAAAACCCACAAACATGGAAGAAGTCAGATTAGCAGTAGGATACAGAATACTAAACTGGAACCCATTTGTAAATATTCCTCTACACTGAAGCTGACAGATCTGTTGCCAGAGAAAACATCTTAGAACTTTAGTCCCGGGTGCAGCAAAGAAGAGTCTTGTGCTACTCAGTGACCAGCGTGGCTCAGTGAAGAGCCAGAGGCCACTCTCTTTAGTTCATCATTAGAACGAAGGTGGCTGTGACACAGGACAGGAAAAGAATGAGTTAAAAGCCTTCAGAAAAATAGCTGATCTTCAGGGGGGAAAAAAAAAAAAAGAAGAAAAAAACGAGTTAAAAGCCTTCAGAAAAATAGCTGACCTTCAGAGGGGGGAAAAAAAAAGAAGAAGAAAAAAAAGAAAGAAGGGGAGGGGGAAAAAAAAGCTGCTTAAGAACAGTATAAGAATTCTTGAGAAAAAGTGTTTGATAACCATGCCAGCCAGCCTGAGGGGGGAAAAAAAAGCTGCTTAAGAACAGTATAAGAATTCTTGAGAAAAAGTGTTTGATAACCATGCCAGCCAGCCTGGAAATGTGATTTCAGGGCTTTAGACTTTCAGACTCTTCCAAGATTTCACCACCATGAAGACAGTCGCTGCTCGTGCTGAGTATCAAGCACCTTTCCCTGTGAGGTGTCCTCCGGGAGGGAGGCAGTATGGCGTATCCACCAGAGACTCTACAGGAGCTCCAGAGGGCTCACTCTCAACTGTACTGACCTGCTGGGTCACCCTGGAGAAGTGACTTCTCACCCTGCCTTGGGGCACCCGTTTGCAAAAGGAGGATAGTGTGGTTCAGATCATCTTTATAAAGTGCTTGGGCCATTCTAGAAAGAATTTGGACGTTACTTCAGAGGGACTTTGGTGCCTAAAAAGAAAATGTGAACTTTGAGATCCACTACTGACTTGTACGCTGTGTGCTAGGACAAAAATAGCCACATACACCATTCTCAAGCACAATCTCCTTTTTCCATGCACTAAACAATTCTTGCCTAAAATTCTTGTGCGAAAATCCTTGCTTGTGTCCAACAACTGTGGTGTTTTGTGAAAATAAAAAAAAGAAACTTTTAACTTCCAAGTGAGACTGCTCACTTGGAGGTTTTATGCCACAATATTGGCAGAAGCAATTGCACAGGGGACAGGGAACTGTCGTAACATTGTTTGTACTTCTGCAAGTGACAAGTATCTGCATCTACATTTCCCTCAACGGGGCAAGCGCCGAGCTGGCGTCGGTGGCAGGACAAGAAATGCCACCAATGTTCACCCACAAAAGGCATCACCCGCTTGTGCTCCTGATGCTGAACTCCTGTTCTACACCAGCAAAACCCCACCAATGCAGCATCCTGCTCCCTGGTTGATGGTAGTGCAAGAAGAGAACACACCCAATAAATTTGGCTTATCTCCTGCTCCGCTCACGCTTTGATTGGCTCTATGCTCCTTAAAGCTGTTTCACTCCATCCGTGTTCCTTATCACAAGCCTAAATGAAGTCAGATTTAGATGCAGTATTTGGTTTAGTTCTTTGCCTTTTTATACTTCCATTCCCCTGGCTGGGTCCCGGTGCAGCCACCACGGACCCCACACCTGAGCCCAGGAGGGGCTTTGCAGCTTGCCAAGGCTTGTGGTAGTGCAAATAGAGCTGTGAGGAACACCACGGCCCAGAGTGGAAGCACCCGCTGTCCCCAGCCATGGGGGAAGCTCTTTAGCAGCTGAACATGGAGAGAGGAGGGAGGTGAGACAAAGGGAACTGAAAGAAATGCTTCCAAAACAACAACAAAAACCCAGCTAAACACCGTGTGATGTTACAAGTCACATTCTCCTATGCTATTTGGTCAAACAAACCTTAAAACAGATTCCCTGACAAGACTATCTCTAAGAACAAGCCTAGACCATTGACAACTGTCACTCTTTTGATATTTATATTATGTAAACAAGGTTGTGTGGAATTTTTTTTTTATGTTTTATTTTTTTCCCAAAGATAAGTGCAGATCCTTACTCAACACACCCAGCCTAAATCTACATCAGCATCCTCAGCTTCTGAAAAACCTCACTGACGCTCACACCCGACAGTACTCTGGCTCATCTCGGCCATACTGGAAACAGAGGGCTATAGAAACAAAAATGCAGCAGAAAAAAATTCCTGACCACAGACTAGAGTTCACACAGAACACAAAAATAAATTAAGTAGTGCACGGTAAAGCCAACAACAGCTAAATATTTTTATACATCAATTATATGCAGCATGAGGTAATATTGCTCACATTATGGAGGGAGATTCTTAGTTGGTTTTGTTTCTTTTGAGAGAGATTGGATTTGTCCTGTGCGTATAGAAACTCCTGTAACATAACACTGAAGTAACAGAGACTTCTGTAAAATATATACCACTATCAGATAGAAACACACACGCTCTTCATTACTTATGTATACCACAATTAAATAGGTAAGTGATTTGATTCTTAGGATCTAGCTGAAGATGATTATAGTAAGCCATCTAGATTTTTATGAACCGTTCGGTTCTCCTTTCCGTCGTTGGAATCCTCTGATGGCGTGTATTGGACCTGATATTCTTGAAGAATTTTAAATACGTCGTGGTGTCCAAAATGTAAAGCTTCATCCATTGGAGTGTTATTCCACCTACAAGGAGGAGCACAGTATTTCTGAGATCAGCACTTAACTGCAGAGCCAAAAAGCACCAAAAAAAAAATCTAGTTCTTTACAGATTTTACTTTTCTGCTAATAATTCAGCACACAGACCACTCCGAGCTCAGGAACTGTGGAAACACTTTGGAAGTTGAGCATAACCTTTTAAAAGTAATGGTTTTAATGGTTCACCATTTTTTATTCCTGCTCTGTCTGCAGAGCTTACGGAGAACCAGTAGCACCCTGCTCCTTCTGCTTCAGCCTACTGGCTCCACGTGTGCCACTCCTATTTGACAGACACTTCTCCTCACAGGGGCCACAGAGATGCCCTTAGAGCATCCCTCCTCCAAACCGGCAATAGGACCACTCACCTGTCTTTGGGGAAAGGGTTCACTTTGCATGCTTCCAGCAGAAATTTAACGACGTCCACATGTCCTATAAGAAAAGCAAGACTGTGAGTGTCCATAATTATATACCTCTCTATGTATAAACATACACAAATTTTTAGAAAGCAGGTATGCATGTATAGAGAGCGAAGATACTGTAAAGAAAACTGACCACGCTCCATTAACAGAGCAAATCCCACATGAGGAGAGGTTACCTTCTGCAGCTGCTACGTGCAGGGCTGTCCGTGAGTCATAGTCTCTCTGTTCCATATCCATTCCTGACAGAGCAAACCTAAAAAAAACCCAACAAAAACCCCAAGAAAAAAACCCCACGATTACAGAGAAGTCTTACATAATTAAAGCAAGTTACAAAGCTAGCACGGAACAATACCCCTCTGCTCAAATGACAAAACATGTCCTGCAGGAGGCTATAAACAGTTATCAACAGCACATCCTACCTTCAGTTCTAGCAAAAGGGGCCCTTAACTGCTTTGGCTCTAAAAATAAGTTTGAGGTTTAAAACTCCCCTGTGATCTCTAGTTATTATAAGGAAAACTAAAACAAAAACACCTTTGCAGGGTTCGTAATGGTCAACTTATCCGATTTAAAAATCTAACCAGGACAAATAAGTCAAATAAGACAAAGTAAATGTACGCCAGCTGAGGAAACCCAGGAAGGACTCTCAAGTCTGAAAATCCTGAACAGTGTTACAGTTCTTTCTTTGGGAGAGTTCTTTCATCACGCTACAGTGCTCCAGGACAGCAGAGCTAAATTATGCACATTTTTCCAGCCACCAACTATATTCAGGTATATTTTAGCCACATTAATATGTTTATTTAGTCTCTTACTAAGATTACTATAAACGCTGCCAGATTCTCCTCCAGATGCAGAAAGCAGTGTGCATTTTCCAGCCTTTTTTTTTTGTGGCAGTTTAAGAACTGAGCTATAAAGCAGGCTAGAGCACAGCTAGGATTTTCTGCCATCACTAGAGAACAAGTGGTTAAGGAAATCTATTTCAGTATGATCCAAAGAAAGGGAAAACGATGGGATTTCAGGACAGTGTGAGAGTACCTTATTGATGGTTAGGTTTGGGGGTTTTGTTTGGTTGGTTTGTAGGTGAACATATTCAATCTCCAGTGCAGCTCAGATGTCCCCAACATGGACACAGTGCACATTCATAAACAAACAGCAGCAGCAGGTACCACACCAGCAGCTTCCCTATTCCCAACCCCACACTGATTTTTACCTTCGGAGTGCAGACACATCCCCCGTGTAGGCAGCAAACAGCAGATTTATCACAGACTTCACCTACAGAGAGAGATGAAGGCCAGTTTATTTAGCTTCTTTTCTCAAAAAGAAAACAAATGGAAAATCCACAAAAAGCCCAGCGTGGCCAGTAGGTCCAGTGCTTATGAACCTGTTAATTTTATCCCCTTCCTGGTCACATTTTGCAGTGTAGAACACTGGAAGAATTCATTCCAGCTTGCTTTGCTACCAGTACGTGTCTGTCTGTCTTTCCAATGCTGAAGTCATAAGGACAGTAAAATAATCATTAAATGAGCATTTCCATTTACTGTGGTTAAAAAAAACCAGAAGTGCCTTGCTTTATGGACAAACCATATTTCTCTCTTTGATTGCCCAGTGATACCAAGTATTGAAGTACAAGGACAGAACCACTTGGCACAATTCACAAACCAGAAACACCTTGGAAGACAAACTCATTCTGGAAAAGCAAGAGAGGGTTTTTTTGGGGATGGGGTGGGGGCTTTGTTTTGTTTTGATTAAGGAGACTTCTAATACTAAAAGAAATGCACGTTAGCAGAAGAGAAGAAATGTATACCAGTTTTGCTTTGTATCACAGGTTTTCCTTGGATACATCTAATATAGAGGCTTTCTCCAAATAAACCATTTTAAGCAATTCTATCACATAATGAACCACTACAAAAAAAGCAAGGTTTCGAGGCTGACAGAAGTACAATCTTTTTAGATCCAATAACATCGGTAAAGTCTCAGGCAAGTAGTGCTTCTCTCAGCTGTATTAATGAGTAAGAAACCATACTGTTAGGCTACCAACTTCAGCCCACGCACATTTTTAACACATCCTGACTATAACAACTCTAGAAGTTTTAGCAAGAGGCAAAAGTGACAAGACAGATGGCTTTAAGCATCCCATCTCAGCCTCTTTCATAAACCGATATGGCCAATTCTAGGCACCATTTCACAGCATTTTCCAGTAAACTTTCTAAATGCTGTGTTGCTTTTTAAGTTGAGTCTACAAAGTTCTGTTGCTGCTACCAGCCAAGTAACAGAGATAAAGGAGAAAACTGATGCTGCAGCGACCTTCCACAAGGAGGAGGAGAAACAAACATACAAATAAATAATGAAAAAATAAAAATCACCGCCCACAAGCAAGTCTCCCACAGATTTCTGCAAAAACACTGGCATATTTTCACAGGGCCTCAGACGAGCCAACATCTGCGCCTCCTATAAACCCAAGTAGTGGAATTGCTTGTTATTTTTTTACACCTCAAATATGCACTGACGCAAAGAGAGACTGAAGCAAAAGGAGCCAGAGCCAGGACGGGAAGAGAACCACACTCCTTACTCAAGCATCCACAAACCCCTGCAGCTCCTTTTCAGTCTGCACTATGAGGTGCACCAGGAGCCTTGCACAGCAAGTGTGAGACCTGCTTGGCAGGACCTGCGGGTCTCCATCCCTCCTCAGGGGTCCCAGCATCCCCCAGGCTGCTCCTAAACCACACTGGCCCTGCAGGCTGGGCCCCTGGGCTCTCTCAGCACAGAGCCCAAAGCACCTGCGTCACCTTTAACTGTGGCAAACCTGACATCATTCTCCAGACCCTCCTCACAAGCACTACAGAGCGTAGATCTGAAGCAATCCTGTTCCTCCCATGAAGATTTTTTTGTTTAAAGCCTCTGAAAAAAACCCACAAACAACCAAAAAAACCCCCAAAACCAGCAACCAAGAATCTTACAGCTCATCACCGTGGGCTCTGCTCTGGATGCAAAGCCAGCCAGCTCTGGCTGAGGCCACTCACCTCTACAGCCCTTTTTCTCCTCCCCAGGCCACCCCTGTGCCCCACAGCCCGGCTCGCCCCCTCGCAGCCCCCAGCCCCATATGGCAGGGACAGGACCACGGGAAGGAGACGTTAAGAGCATCCTGCAGGGATGCTGCCCCTCATCACCCTGTGGCTGAGAGAAGGAGCCATTAAGAACATCCTGAGGGATGCTGCCCCTCATCACCCTGTGGCTGTCGGGGACGCAGAGACTTGCATCAGCGAGGCCTTCAATAGAAAACACCCCAGTCACACCAAAACATGAAAACCTCCTAAAAGGATGTACATCTTTTATAGATACTAGGCTGCAGACTGTGTTTAAGCACAGGCATGAAAGGGAAATCTAGTTTGATAATTAAGATGGTTCAGGAGTTTTCCTTGCTGCGAGAGAAGCTGAGCACAGCTCTACTGCTGGTGGACCCGGCTGGTCTCACTCGGGCAGTTCAGGTGCCACAGGTGCTGAATGCTCTCCCCTGCTCAGGATTGAGGATGAACAAAGGACATTCTGTCTTTCACAAAAAAAACATTTAAGAGGTAACCCATCATTTTGGCCGGGATTCTTTACGTTTCTGGGAAATGCAAATGTGTATTAAAATAATAAAATAAAAATAACACGCATTCCTTTCTTACAAAAAATAACTTCCAAGTGCAGCTGGGGCCAAGAATCCTTCCGGATTTAGCTGAACATCTTGCTAAGAAGCCATTTTCTTTTTCTATAATGATGTGACAAAATGTAATTTGCAGACTCCCAAAGCTTTCTAACACAATAATCATAGGCCATGCCTAAAAGGTTAAAGCCACTCCTTTCTTAAGATAAACAACATAAAAGCCAAAGTAACATTATTATAAAACTGAACTTCTTGACAGATCAAGACAAAAGGAAATTTAACTCCAGACACCAAGAAAAATCTCCGCCTGTTCAAGTTCAGAAGAAGGAAATCTGAGAGGAAATACAACTGCTCTCTGTACAACAGTAAAGATAATGGGATATGCAAAGTAGGAGAAAAACAAGTTTAGCAGGACAATAATTAGCAGAATAATTACTCAGAACTGGTCAAGAATAACTCGAGTTGGAAAAAAGAAAGAGGGTAGCCATCACAGCTTAAACACACACCCCCCCCAGCTAAAACCTGCTGCCATTTCAAGTGAGACTTTAATGCTTTATGAAAGAACTAATTGGATGTGCCAGCAACAAAACACACCTCAACTCTAACTTCACTCTGCTCTATTGGCAGCACAGTCCAGAACAAAAAATTAACAAATTTTATAAGGTGCAAAATAAAATTGCTCAAAAGGCAGCCATAAACAACAAATGTGGTCATAAAAAGTGACTTCATGAATAAAATTTTTAAAATCTGCAAATAGAAAACACATTTTGAATGCCAACTAAGAATATACAGCTTCCATGAGCACTCTCTGGAACATCCCTTAGTTTTCAAGAGACTATTAATCTAAGTAGCATATATATTAAACCATCATGTTGCCATTTACATTGAGAAAAAGTTATTATGTGAAAATAACTTGCTGCCAGAAACTTTGTACCTCCACAAAAATCTTACTTAGGCAGCCATAAAATCAGGCACAATCAAGGCTTCAAAAACACAAATAAAAATTCTCTGCCCCAAAACTCACAGCTTACTACCCTGAAATAACAAGTCCGTTGCAAAAAACAAGAGCCAAAGAAACTCTGAAATGGGAGCAGCAAACATATAATTGTGGGTGTTGTAACCGTAGGTGAGAAAAAAGTAACAGTGAAGATGACAGATGAGCTGTATCTACTCTAAGTAGGGCACAAGGGACGAGGCAACTAATTTAAGTGTTTAGAGACTGCCACCGAGTTTCTCACTGAGTGATTCATTATCTTCTATACACCACGTTCAGTATTGGTGTTTCCGTTAACTGCACTGATGAACAGTTTTCTCCTTACCTTCAGAAAGGGGAAAAGAAAGTCTTCCTTCAACCCAACAGCCATGAATTATCTTTTTCTACTGCACAGAATTCCTTAACTATGAGAATTTAATAGAAGGAGGAGGGATGGAGGCTCTTCACTATATATGAGGTGGATCAAACAGCTGTACGGTACCACACTCAGAGAAGAAAGTTCCACCTTTTGTCCAATGGGAGATAAAACCTGCACGCACCATACCAGAGGAACCCGACAGCTCTCTGGTCACCGTGGCAGAAATATAGGGCATGATGAAACCCTTGTTATCCAGGTGGTGAGACCAACAAGGAAAGGTTCATCAGGAATGTTTGTGTCACCCAACATTAAAGATCAGAACTCCCAGACCACACATGTTGTATTTTCACCTTCAGGTTAGTAGGTGTTAGAGGTCTCACACTCAGCTGGATGAAGTTATGATTGACTCAGTCTAGTGCTGGCAATGGTCCCACTTCACATTGGAGGTGGCAACGACCTCCAGAAGTCCTTTCCAACTAACCATTCCACGAATCTGCGGGTAAGAACGTGAGCAGCACCAGAAAAAAAAAATATAGAAAAATCAAGAAAGACTGTTGCTGCTGAAGAACTACATTGAGGTCAAGTTAAAGGAAGGAAGCATTCGGAGTTCGGAGCAGCAGGAAGTCACACGGCTGTGGGAGACATTTCAGATAAACACGGGGGGGGCCAAAAGGGGAAAACACCAACCCAAAACCCCAAAAGGGCAAACCAAGTGAGATACGGCATTGAAAGTTACAAAGATAAACACAGCATTAGAGTGACTCTAAGTACAAAGCTTTCATACTGCAATTATTTTAAATATCTCCCAAGCCCAACTGCACTAAAAGTTTTGAGGGAGTCTCCTTCCAGCAGCAGGATCCAGATGTGAAGCCAACACCACCCCAACGGCAGAGGCACAGCAGAACACAAGGCTACCTCAGTGCTTCAGGGAACACGTACCCAGCACAGAGCAAGGACACTGCTGTCCCCCAGTCTCTGTAACACACGTTGTCCAAGTACTTTGGAAAGACATGACAGCTTTTGTGTTTTGTTTTTTTTCCCCCCCGATTTCTCAAGTGTACCAACCTGAAAAAAATCTAATGAAAAAGTAAGTTTAATCTCAGTGTTAATATGCTGGAGTTACTTATCGCCGGTGAAATTCAACACATGTAATTGGTCTGGAAGGCTTGACTGGTAAGTGGGAACAGCCTTGGTGGAGCATTTATAATGGAATAGTCTTTCCCCGCTGGGCTGCACATCCAAATACAGCCCTCATGAGAAGACTTATTTAAATAGTCTTAGTCTCATGACAGTTAAGAGCAAATCCCCATAACAAGACTGAGATGAGACTCACTTCTCTCCACACAGGCCAGTTTAAAAGATTATTTTTTTTTTAACATAGATGAACAGCATGTGTAGCCCAGCTCTAACGCTATCAACAGAAGATCTCCCCAAACATTACCCAGAGCACAGGCCGCTAGTGCTACCGGCACCAAGATGGGAAACTGAGGCCCAGAGGTGGAAATGACCTGCCCCGGTCTCGCAGAGCAACCTGGCACCTTCTGCCCACGGCCTCATGCACTTCAGCATTACTACAGAACAACCAAACCTCAAGCAGGAACCAAACCCCAGCAGCTGGCCATACCAGCCCTGTCCTCTCTACCTGTCCCTGTCCCGCTCTCACTGCAATGACCCCAGCACAGCAGGACGAGCCTCTGCTCCGGACTCCGCTTGGGTCAGGAGAGGAATGCCAAACAGCTGTGCACGCAAAGGAAACAAATCCTTCAGAAAAAAAAAAATATTAATTTAGCTCAGAGCTGGATTAATTCCATGAGAAGCTCTTAGCTAAAAAGGTCACTGAATCCGGATTTTAATTTCCTCCTGTGTCCTGCTTCCTGAGGGCACTCTCTCTCCCCCTCCAATTTCTTTGAAAACATTTCAGGATTTACAGTAAAAAAAATAAATAATAATATATATTACTTCCAACTTTACTGTTTCTCCAGGTGGCTAAGGAATACAGCCCAGCCCAAGAGTTCAAAATGGTGCTGCTAAAGGCAATACAAACAAGGATAAACAAATAAACCCCCCCTAATCTTTCCAATGCTCTTTACGTGATATTTAGGGACAACGCCACCAGTTAGCCTTCAAAAAAGATGTTCAAAATATTTGGGGAAAAAAAAAAAAGGTTGTTGGAATGCATATTGTTTCTCAAGAACTTTGCCATATCTGAACCTCACTGCGCATCACACTCCCTGTGCTGACAGGAGACTTTCCAATAAAACAAGGCAGGGGGGGAAGCGGGGGGGAGATAGCACAGCTAGTTGAGAAGAAACAGCCACCACCCTCTTCTCTCACATCTCATTTTTTTGTGCTTAAAATGGGAGGCAACGTTTCCTTTTGGGAGCCCTGCCCTCCTGGCCAACTGGCTTGAAGAACGAAGTTTTAATCATTTCCCTGCACAGCGGAGAGGCGTGGAGGTAAATCAGGATACAAGCTCCAGCTCTTGCAGCTTGGGATTTCCCTAATGACAAGCAGCTGCCATACAGAGCCCAGGTCCTGATACACTGGGATCTCAGGGCAGGTCCCACGTAAGCGAGACTCTCGGTGCGTGACACCCCACCACCCGTTGGTCCCCTGACAAATGCTCCTGTAGGGGACCTGCCCTCAAACGGCACTAAAGCTCTGCAGCTCTTCACCAGCCAGAGAAATGAGACCGACGTCTCTGGAAGCATCTCTGAGGCTCAGTTCTCCACACCAATAAAACCTCCCAATGCTGCAGGACAGTTCATCTGCCTGTCTTCCCTTGGCACCTGCACCAGCGGCCGAGGACGGGGCAGCACAATTCCCCTATTTGTATGAAAAAATCCTGACAGATGTCATTTCAAAACGGTGGATCCTGGCAACACGTTGTTACGGCCAGGAGAAAGACAAGAGCACAAAGTGCTCAGGGATTTCTCTTAGGTGGGGTCTCTCCTCAGCCCTGTTTGGCAGCTGGGGAACCCCAAGCAGAGGACCCACAAGAGATGTCCCCGAGGCGGGCTGTGGATCCGCTGCTGTACCCATTGTTAACAGCACTCGGTGTCCCTAATCCGGCTCAGCACTGGATTAACGCCGAAACGCAAAAAATAGATTTTTAAGCTGTCTAAGGTGAGTGTTTGTCCAGTGAAGGGGGATTAATGTTTTCTACTGGGAAGAGACCAGCTACTATAAAGTCTTCCTGTTCTCCTGACCTTTGCAAACAGCCATGTTCAGACAAGGAACGCAGAAGCAAAGAGTTTACATAAACCTAGAGGGACTGTACCAGGGCAGAAAAGCTCCAGAATCAACATGAAGTTGCCCTCACAGGACTGCTCTTCTGCTGCTTGTCCCGATCCCATGGCCAGGGTCATCTGAGTATCTTGCAAAAAGCCATTCATTCTTCCCGCTCGCCAGAGAAGTTACAGATTTTTAAATGATCGCTTGATCAGTGGAAAAACAAAAAATCCTGAGATCTAAAAGGTTAATATAAATTCTAAAACAGCAGTGCTGACCCATTAAAAAAATAAAAAGAGGCAACAAAAAAGCCCCACAAAACTCCAACAACCGCTACCAGAAAAAAGTGAATCTAGAGCACAACTTGAACAACTCAGTCACCCAGTTTTTACAGGTATTTCAGCTACGCTGAAGCATAGGCTATAGATGACTTCCTCCCTGCACATAACGTTTCAAAATAAAATTCAGAAAAAACCCGCTCAAAATTACTTTTGAAGCTTCAACTCCAAAGTTAAACCTAGAACGCACGTAGACCCTAGAAGGCCAAAAATAAACCAGAGACTAGTTTCAGAGAGGAACACACATGCCTGTACATTCAGACACGAGACAGGACTGAATATTTTAAATATTGCCATTTTTCTATTTACAATTAATTTGCAATAAACTGGAACCTGCTCTCCAGGGCCTGCTGACACGGCTGGTGTGGAAGAATCACTGTTCAAGTCTACAAGAGAGCCAGAGGTTTCCCTAAAAATACAATTCCTCAATATGAAATTAAGCTGTATTTTGTAAGGAAAGAAACATCAACTGAAAGTCAGGATCTGCAACTGAGCTTCTACTTTGTTTCCTCTGAAATAAAGTGAAAGCTATTACCTAAGGGTAAGTGAAACATTTACTTTCAAAAGTAAAAACTAAGACTCAACTGTAAACAAACATCCAGCCAAAACAATCTGGGTCTGTCAAAAGCACTGCAGCATCACTCTGCCCTTCTGCTGGAGCTTCTTACAGCTTTTAAAACCTCCAGTTTTCAGTCTGGCACAAACAGATCTCTCTGACATCCAGATTCTTTGGTATTTAAACGTCCTTGGTGCCACTGCTGGAGAAGCTCACGCGTGACACCCCTCCCACAGGGACCTCCAGGCACAGCGAAGCATCACCTCCACCTCACAGATGGATGTGGATCTATTTCCATACTTCACCACGTGCCCCACTCCACTGCAAGCAGCCTGCTGGGATGCCACACCCAAACTAAGCACTGTGATTTATACCCCCAGTTTCAGCCCAGTTTCAGCCCCCCCAGCCGGAGCTCCCAGGCAAGCGAGGGCTGGCTCTGAAGCCATCTCAGAGCTCACCCGACAAGGATCTGCCCCCGAGCATTTCCAGGACAGACAGTCCATGAAGGCACTAAGGAACCTTGGGATTAAGCCAAAGAATTAGCTTATTCTACAGAAAACTAACAGCTAGGTAAGAAAACATAATTTCTCAAAATAAGCTAGTGAAGCATGCAAAAAATGTCTTGGCTGGACTAAGAGCAATCAACAGGGCACACCTACCCCTGCAGCAACCCAACCCCAGCTGCCTCCAACAGCGCCTCGCGCCCCGGCTGCAAGTGAACACAAGGCTCACAAAAAGTTTAGAAAAGTAGAATTCCTTGGGAAAATCTTTGTTCCCGTTATACTATAACTAATTAGAGGGTATGTGAATAGATTAACGCATACGCTTACACACCTTAATGACATACAGAACTATCTGAAAATACAGAGAAGGCTAGCTGTTCCATAAAGATTTAATTTCTTCTCCAGGACTTTTTCCCCCACCTCTCTAGCCTATCTTCTGCACTACTGATCCTTGTCTCCTCAGTGTAATTTGAAGGAAGCACAAAAATAACTCTAGAATCCGCAAACATTTACTCTTCCGTGTTTTGAAACTAACACAGGAAGTAAGATTTTGTCTTTTTTTTTTCCCCTCCAATCCATTTCCTAATGCACCAGCTATCGTTTCTTTTCCTCTAGATGGTGCAAGCTCCTCGTTACAGCACGGGACAGAGGATGATAACCCAGATCCTTTAGTTTTACGAGCTGTGGGTGCAGCATTTATTTTTGGAGTCAAGGCTGCAACAGTACCTTCCAAAGCTGCTACCACGGAGTTTTATTTTTTGGAGCCTCCCTGGTGGAATTAACTTGAAATGCTGCTTGGGCAGCAAGGACTGGCAGAGCTTGTGCTGTTGGTCAAAAACTAACAGGCTCCTAAAATACTTATCTATTCCTCAGCAACTGCCTTGCAGTTCTCAGCAGCCATGTTCAAACACAATTCGTGCCTATACTGAAAGCTTCTTCTCCCAGGAGTTATGTCTAGACTGCAGCCACACAGAGGCTGTATTTTCACGCACAGATATCCAAAGCAGCTTTAACACAACTGTTTTATTTACCCAGGTTCAGAGAGGAGCTTCTCAGCCTCCCCTCGGCCATATCAGATGTCAATGCAGCTCTAACAGCTTTCAGTCTGCAGCCGCTTCCATGAGTTAATTGCATTTATGACCACAGCAAAGACCCGTCCCAGCACACTGTAACCTACATACAGACCCTTACTGCATCTGGATAGTCGAGCTGATGACACAGAAACACAAGAAATGTGTTATTTTATGTATTATTACTGCTTATTCATGAATTTATGCTTTATTACAAGTGGTACAAATGCACTGGACATGTTGAAAGATTGTTCTGACCTTTAAATTATTGATCTAGCCACAGATTAGGATGGCAGCAGTCAGCAGCTGCTAAGAGGAGCTGGATACGCTACGAGAAATTAATTGCTGCTCAATTAGGAATCCACAAATAAGTGTGTGACAGGGAGTCACGAGGGCAGCCCCCCGAGGGCTAGCACTGTGGCTACTGCTGCTCCCCTCAGCATCAGATGGCACTTCACACCCGGATAGAAGGAAGGTGGGAAAAGGTATGAGACAGGTGTGACTGTTTGCTAACAAACAGATCAACTCAGCATTATGTAATGCTGAGATTTTTTTTTTTTTTCTTAACCGTATATCAAGCTGGTCAAAAATCCTAGTATGCTTTGAAATATCCTCTTTTTGCAATTCAACTTTTAAAATTGTTTCAAATCCAAATCTGATCTTTTAGAATAAAGTTAGTAAATTCTTCTGCTGACCTTGTACGTTTTTAAGTTAGCAGGTGGATATGTGACAGAACAATTCTATAGCCCTACGAATGTCCCTTTAAAAGTCTGAAAACAAAGCAAAGAGTTTTGACTAGGTTCAATTCAGCCTCCAAAGCACTAACATACAAACAAGCTTCTGCTGGTAGCTCAATCTTAGTAACTGCCACAGAAGCTGTGCTTGTAGCTGAATAAAAGAAACATTTAATTGAACCCAATATATACATTGAAGATTAGTATCAGACTTCTTGACACTGGGGTGGAGGTGGTGGGAATTCCAAATCCCTCCCTTTACCATGAGAACATACTGGATAACATCGCAAAAGGAAAAGGGCAGCCTTCCTGGAGGTGAAGGCTGAGAAGTGATGGTTTCTCTCTCTCTTCCTCATCTACTAGTTTCAAATTAATTTCTACCATTCACATTTCATTCAGACTCAAAGCTTTCAGAGATAGGTCAAAAAGTCTAGAGTATGCCTACCTGAAATTGCAAGTAATTAGAGTATCATTATTGCATTTTACAGTAAACTGATTTTCTTTGCTCATCTCTGCCTAAAGACCCTCTTTCATCAGAATACTTCAAAATAATCTAGATATTTAAAGGCATCTAAAACTGATACTTGCTACAAGCTAGCACAATGCCATAGCTGTTTGTCCATCTTTGTGCTCTGTTACCATGCTATTTTACATAAAATTTTAAAAGCCTAACAAGGACACAGGAAGCAGTAATTGGAAGCAGGTGGTTACCTTTTCTTCTGATCACATTTGCAGCTTCAAAAGACATACTAAACCAGAATTCAACTCTTCCAATTCCAACCTTTTGCTCTTAAGATGACCACCAAGTGGACACACAGTTCTGGAAAGAATCTGTCTCACTGGTGTTCCTCAAAAACCAAGTCTCTCTACCTGTGAAAAGGCTAATTCATCCTAAATACCAACAGGTAGGAATTGCAAGGAGTTAAAAAATAATTCTTTACAGATAGGGAGAAAAAAAGCAAGAATCATAAACAGGACTGAGCCCAGTTGTACAGCTAACCCAGCCCACTGCATGCTCAGAGATTAGTGAATTTCATTCTTCTAATTTTTAAACAATAAATAGGATTTAGCAAATGAAATTTAAAATACAATATATTTCCAATATATTTTGTGAATCCATAAGTAATAGTCTACTTCATACTATATTTGGTTTTGTTCAAATGCCCAAAAGACAGTAACAGCAGCACTGGTTGAACTGTCCTTGAAGATGGGAAGCTATGAAAGCATAAACGTTATTTCATAACAACATACACTGTGAATTTGCAACGACTTAGTGTTTACAATTCTTGCTATTGATTAATTCTGAAGCATTAGCAAACTGATTCTGTTCAAATTACAGATAAGAATATCCAATTAAAATGAATTAAGAGTTAAATAATTAAACAAAATGTTTACTAGATCAAGTGAAACATCTACTTACCTTCAGTAACTGAGATTGTTTCAGAAAGACCATGCCCATCTATTCCACTCCTGAAATGTGTAAACCCTCCGGGGTGAGCCGAGGCTGTTTTGGGCAGCCATCACACTCCCACCACTGCCTCCCCCCAGTGGGAGCAGAAGACTCAATCCTTCACTGATACTGACTCCAGAACTTGAGCTCCAGAGGTGGAGAGTGGGTCACACAAATAGAAGGTAAGTTGAATCCCTGCATACAAGCCTCTCCCCCCAAACCAGGGAATGCAAACTCATTTTTATCTACAAAAGAGTACACTATCATGAGAATGTCCAGGATGCATGGATGAGGCAGTTTCTCCTTTCCTGTACCATCATTAGGGGCATGAGGTGCTCAGCAAGACAGTGGGACAAGTTGTGGGAGCAGCAGTGCATGACTGATTGTGTCTCTTTCTAGCAGATAAAACCACTGTTAAAGATGAACTGGTTCAAGGGGTACAGAGAAAAAAGCACACGCAAGTCACAGCTCAAGACTGAGAGCCATCAACTCCACCTGTATTCGATTACAAGATCCCAGGAACAGAAGCTTCTCTCATTGGAAGACAATTCCTGCAAAGAGGCCTCAAGATTCCTTTACACACAACTGTGATACTCAATATTAAGAACAGGCAGTAGGATGGGCACAGCCAATATTCTTCTGTCACTAGATACCCGTGAAACAACTCACAGATGATCCTAAATTTTTCAACACAGGAGGCCTTTAATGCTGAAACTTCACCAAGGCTTAGATAACGATGAGGTAGTGACTAGAGAGCTTCTCTCCCTAAGCATGTGCGTTTGGATAAATGAACAAGTCTAGCAGAAAAGTAGCTAATCTCAAGTGCTACTCACTAACAGTTACAGATGTTTTATGCTTTGTTTCATACTGACGACCTTTGGGGGATGATTATGTTGATTTCAAAAGGTAAGAATAATGGGAAGAAGAGAGAAACCCGAGTACCAAAACTGCCTTGACCAGATTACAATGAGTATGGTCACGCTTGGTTCCACCTGCCATTCCACCTTTCTGATTTCTTCTGGCACCAATGAATTGACACACTTTACTTTTGGAGACAATACAATTAAGCATATCGTGGACAAAACTCAAAATACGTGAAGTAAAAAAAATTAATCCTCTCTCACTAGACTCAAGACCTAAAGTTGGTCGATTCCACATACTGACAGGGTCTTTAAAAAAAAAAAAGCAACAAACCTTTCGTGGACATTCATAAACTCATAAATATGACAGCAAGCAGGAATTTTTGAAGGCTTAATACAGAAAACCAAATTAGAACAACAATAATGAATTGGGCATTTCCAGAGAACTATGACTTAACAAGAGGGAGTAATAGAAAAACCCGACCTGGCTCCTGTCCTGATGACAAAATGTTACTGCTGCGTAGTTTGCCATAAGAGGAACGACAAAGGAATAGTAAGTAGACAAATTACTTCAACAAAAAGTTTACTAGATCGACTGACACACTTAAGGCATAAGGAAACAAAGATTTTCACCCTTCAAGTCAGAAGATGGAGACCAGGCAAATCTTCAGTTTGAGGTGGTATGCCATTGCCACCAGTACACTGAATGGAAATACTTCAGTCTTGCTGCCGTGTCCAAATCAAAGTTACGTGGAGAAAAATGAAGGACCCTCTCAAAGGCTTTAGATTCCTCTGCTGTCTTTACAGTTTTTCAACATTTCTTAGCAGCAATAAAATAACATTTTGCCAGTAAATTACAACTGGAAATTCAAAAATGGTAAAATAGTAATATTGCAGGAATCTTAGGGTCGCCGCCATATCATGATATGGATTTTGCTATTCCTGCTCAGTCCTTTCATAGACTAAACCCTGCAAACACTTCTGCAACAAAAGCATACAGAACATATACAGAAGTCTTTAACAAGGGGAATGAACACTGACCAGTTGACCCTGGATGCGGGGAATAAAAAACAAGAGCCTTTGAAGTAGTGGATACAGACATTACTAACACTGCAAGATTTGGGACCAAAGGACTGGGATCAACGCTAGTCACAGGAATAAAGCAGAATGCTGACGGATGCTTTAGTGAGGCAAGCTGTATTAAGCAGACAGGACAAAAGAATGTCTGCCTTTTCAAGGTCCTATTGACTACAACTGATAGCCACACAACTGAGTAATGCTCCTGCTTTCCAGGTTGTAGGTACTTCCCAACACTGAGGGTGTTGGTGGATGAAAAGCTGGACAAGACCCAACAATGTCCGCTACAGCCCAGAAAGCCAACCCTATCCTGGGCTGCATCCTCAGCAGCATGGCCAGCAGGGCAAGGGAGGGGATTCTGCCCCTCTGCTCTGCTCTGGGGTGACCTCCCTGCAGGGCTGCCTCCAGATCTGGGGCCTCCACACAAAGACCTGGACCTGTTGAAGCAGGGACAGAGGAGGCCACAAAGATGATCTGAGCATCTATCCTATGAGGACAGGCTGAGAGAGTTAGGGTTGTTCAGCCTGGAGAAGAGAAGCCTCAGGGGAGACCTTATTGTGGTCTTTCAGGACTTAAAGGGGGCATATAAGAAAGATGGGGACAGACTTTTTAGCAGAGCCTGTTGTGATAGGACAAGGGGTAATGGTTTTAAACTAAAAGGGGCAAATTAGACTAGAAATAAGGAAGAAATATTTTATGACGAGGGTGGTGAAACCCTGACCCAGGTTGCCCAGAGAGGTGGTAGATGCCCCATCCCTGGAAACATTCAAGCTCAGGTTGGATGGGGCTCTGAGCAACCTGATCTAGTTGAAGACGTCCCTGCTCACTGCAGCGGGGCTGGACTGGATGACCTTAAAAGGTCCCTTTCCAACCCAAACTATTCTGCGATTCTGTGAATGTATGGACAACAGTTTACTCTAAGTATTGGACTCAGCAGGAATTATTCCCAACATAAAGGAGAATGTTCTCAAAAGATTATTTACTGAAACTTTGCAAGCAAGAGACTGACTACACCATAGAGATTGAAAGCAGAATAGAGGAAATCTTGCTAGAAATTTGCACTCTACTCTTATTGGAAGGATTGTTTCTAAACTATTAGGAAAAAGTTTCTAGAAACCTTCTTCTAATTTTTAGACTATTTATTCAGTACATGCTTTTCTTACATTGGAAACACTTATTAGCTTAAACAGATCTTCCCCCTCCATGGTTTTATCTCCAAATCCTGGGAACAGTCATAGTATTCCCCATGCCCTATTTGATATATAGGGTAAAACGTACTCAGCTGTCTTAGTGTCTTCTCTTATGACTGGCTTTTACATTTCCTCAATTATAATTATTAATCCTGTTCTGCAACAGTTTGTTGCTTTGGTTTTTTTTTAAACACATTTGATCAGAACAGTTTATTCTCAGATCATGATTATATTTTAATGAGTTGTCTTGAAACAATTAGAGGTTGGAGAAGTTTAAAAGACAAGTCCTTCAAACGTAGTGTGAAATGCACTAACCATATAGAAAGCCAAAGCTACAGATATAACCAAAACCAGATCTACCAGTCCAGAAAAATTTATATTGAATGAGTAATTCCTGAACAAACAATAAAGTTGCCTGCCTCAAGGAAAAAGCTGGACTGTGAATGACATCAACAGGAAGCAAGCAACGTTATCTCTTTCTATCACTCACTCCACTTGCATTCTCAGTTCATTGTTTTGATAGTAACGGCTCTGCTCACAAAGGGGTCCTAATAGTAACATGCTGTCCCTCAGCAAGTAACATACTTCCATGTTTGCATTTAGCTTGTTATGCTTTAATAGAAAAATAAAGGGAATACAGAGTTTAAAATCCCAAAATAACCTTGTTTTCAATGATATAATTTAAAAGATTCATTAGGATCCAGCAGGAATTAGAGCAGTAGGTGAAAACGTTACTGCTAATCAAAAGCCATTTGGTCACTACAGCACTTGTAGGACTCCCTAAAGGCCAACAAATTTCCACATGATGAAAACCACATCACCTACAGCAAAAAGACAGCAGTCACCATCACAAGCTGCAGAATGGGAAAATTTCCGCTGAAAGTTAGGAAAAAATTCTTCACAATGGAAGTGGTTAAGAGCTGGGACAGGCTACCCAGTGACGTTACAGAAACCACATCCCTGGAGGTTTTCAACACTTGACTGGCAAAGTCCCTGAGCAACATGATCTAACTGATGGCAGATCCTGCTTTGAGCAGGAGGTTGAACTAGGTGCCAGAAATCCTTTCCAAGCGCTACGGCTTTATGGTTTCACTCTTAGGTTGCTTTCAGAATCTCCTGCACTTCGTACAAATGGGTTATGATGATTGCGCCCAGCTATATAAAGTTGCCCTCATTTAAGAAAATATATAGTATGAAGATAAATTCCCAATTTACAGTGTGCACAAGAACTCTGTAATAACAAATTCTATATACCAGCTGTCTGGCAACTCAAGAGAAAAGCCTACTTAACAGGAGCACTTAACTACTAAAGAACCTTCCAAAGAAAGTAGCAGATATTTGTTGACTGTATTATCAAAAGCATCACTTCATATTTACAGAATACTCAACAATGTAAAAATAAGAATCATATTCAAGCAATTCCACTGAAAAATCATGATGTCAAAAAGATTAACAGAAGTGCAAATATGGGGAGCAGGGGAGAAGTCAGACCTTATTCCAAGTCTGCCAAATAAGAATGAAATTAATGTGCACTGGTCTCTAAGAGGAGAAGCCCTATGAACTGTCCACAATTCACAGAATAATACTGCTGCTGAACCAGAGAAGATCTTTTGCAACTGATCAGATAAAGGCATCAGAGGAAACCTGTAAAGAAGATACACAGAAGACAGCTTTTGCTTTTTGCAAACATAACTGGTATCAGGAAAGTATGCAGACAAGACCTCAGAAGGCACGGGCTCTGTGCCAGCTACGTGGAGATCAGAGCAGCAGCTAATACAGGAAGCATTACCTTAAAGCAGACCATGCTCCCCCGCATGCCCACTGCATAAATGAAACACATGAAAGTAACACTTGATGGAACATTTTTGAGGGCAGAAAAGCATTCTAAAATTCTTTCCTTTCCCCCTTGTCCTTCATTCTACCTGGTTTCCTCATCAGCCTTAACGCTGAGGTATCAAAGTCTCTCTTATTCTACCAAGGTATAAATGTGCCTGTCTTCCCCTTTTTAAAAATCTGCGGGGTCCAGCTAACTCTAACACCCTTACTATAGGTCATGCATTCACATCAGCTTCATTACCTAAATTAAAATTGTTTAAACTGCTTAAACTGGTGAAAAAAGAAACCAAAATCCTGCCACCGCCACACTTCTGCCAGCCTAAACTCTACTGTGGGGCTTTAATTAGTTAAAACTGCAGCTTCAGATGTAACCATTTCCTAATGGCTGCTATGCACAGAAAAAAATGCACCTGCATTTCCAGGAGTAACTGAAGTACGTGCAGAGCTGGGCAGTCTTAATTCTCGCAAAAACTTTTAAAAATAAAATCAAGTGGTATCAAAAATCTGCATAAAGCAGTACTCGACACCAGTAATAAAATTAATATCTACTTGCACGAAAACCAAAAGGAAACAGGGCATTTTTGTTTTGCACACAATATTCTCTTGGAGGAGCACATGGTAAAATCAGAAGACTCACTTGATTCAAAGTAGGTAGTTTAAATATTTAGACTGCAACAAACTATTCAATTTAACAGCACAAATTCCTGAAGGAAAATGGGGCTGTGCATTACCCATCCTTTACAAGCATGTCATTACACATGCTACTTACTCATGCCCTTTCTAGACAGGACAAGAACAACAGGCAAGATATTAGCACGATAAAAAAAAATAATTAAGTTTTAGTTAGATTTCTACCTGATTTAAAGCCTCTTGCCATCCCTGCAACTACTACAGACATTTATGATGTTCAAATTCCTGGAAGAGACTCTGCACTGAAGATAAATTATTAGGTGTGTTTAGTCATCGCAAAGAATTCTACTGAAAAAACTCTACTCTTTCACTGGAATAACTGCTTCTGAACTCCCACCAGAAAACTACAGAAATATTTAAACAACATTAAAAAATAAAATAGTAAAATCCTACAAACAATGTTTAGGATACTAAAACATTATATATAAATTATGAAGCTCATAATTTACTACTTTGCTCGCAGCTAACTACTGTGCATCAATGACATGTATGTATCAAGACCAAGAGAAATAAGAACAATGAAAAAACAATCTCTCCCCTCCTCCCACCCCCCTCTTCTGACTCCATTGCCTTTTTGTTCATCTACCCACCCACTGGTGTTCTGACACAAATGCACAATGAAAACCAAAATAAAAGAGCCAAAAGAATTCTACAGTAAATCACCCATGGTTCTCTCTTTTTATCTACTACTTTTCTACCTTTCCTCGTCTTTCTGACTTTTAGAGAATAAACTCTTTTGGTGTGTGATACACATAATGAACAAACTGCTTATTTTAAAAACATAGTATAAGTAACTGCAGTTTATAAACCAACCTACAGAAAAGCTAAATTCTTAATCACAGCCACCCCTCCGTATGGGTATGTCTCCAGTGACAAAATCTTCCCTCAGAATCATCAAATTATAAATACATCTACTATTTAGTACCTCAAATTTTCATGGGGAAAAAAGTAATCCTGTGACAAAGGGCAAGATTCAGCAACCTGTTGTTCAGACACCACTGTTGCCAATGCATGGCTGTGGGGTTTGGACCACCTTCCTTGCTACACGTGATTTATTACAAGCTGTATTTTTCACTTCACAATGCTCAGGACCAACAGTTATTACCCTGGCACCGGTACCATTAACCACATATTTTCCAAGTGACTAAATTAGTATCTTCAAAACCACACAAATACACAGGGAAGTTAATAACCTACTGCAGCATGAAGTTTTTATTAGAAAAGTCACTGTGAGAAAGTTTTGCTACTTTGATTTTTGCTTTCAACTTCTAAGATAATGGTTCAAAGAGAAAAACAACTAGAAATCTTAGGAAGGTTTTCAAAGACTGGGTTAACTAAATCTGCTTATTCCACCTACCCTTCCAGAACTTTATATTTTCTAGAACAAAGTGCTCACTATCTCACTTCAGTCTCAAAAACGTGTTTGAACAAATCTGTTCTCCATTGAGAGGAAAAAAAATACAATAAAAATCAGCTTAAAATAAATTTATTAAACAATACAAAAATAAGCATGCTGGAAATCAAGATACATAAATAACATACAATGCAAATGAAAAATGGAAAACGAGACAGGTAACTTAACAACTGAGCCAAAAAGTACAACACAAATGCTAAAATAAAATTGTAAAAAGCATTTACATTTCTAATGAAATGTTAATGATGCTGACAAAGAAAAACAAACAAACAGCTAAAAATGCTTGAATATCAAGAATTGCTATTACTGTAGCAGAGGTGAACACTAAAACCGTTGCAGACTTCAAACATTCAATGACTAGCCTCTACCACCACGTCCCTTCAGACCTGCTCACCAAACACAGGGCAGGTGTGGGTAAGTCCTCACGGCAGATCTAACTCCTGCCCCTGTCCGTGTGCCCTGCCTGAACAAGAGCCATCTGCAGACATGGCAGCCCAGAACAAGAAACTGTTGAGCGTAGGCAAGTTATAAAATAATTGGTCCAAAGGAATCTCCTCCTGACCCCTCCTAACTAGAGGCTGGCTTAAATTCTGAGACAGGCTTCAAAAGCATATATTACAGAACTGTAATATATATCTCTAAAGCAAAGATTGTGTAAGCTGTACCCTAAATATTCTTATTACGCATATTAACGATCTTGTAGTTCCCTTAATTGTCTATTTCCCATTCAGGACTTGCCTCTACCAAAAGTTTTGTATGTAATTGACAAACATAAATAAAGATTTTTATTTTCAAGTTGAAACTCAGACGGAACAACTTTCCATCTTCAACTACTTTTTCAGAATTAGTTTCAAATGGTACTAAAAATCAAAATAATGTGTGTAGAATTAGATCAAGCAAATCCTCCATCATACACTTTCCTTTTCTAATTAAATCAGTAATTTAACCAGCAACATGTCATCACTGTAAATACTTTTCATTAGCAGCACAGACACATTACATTCCCCCTCGCAACTGAGGGCATTTCATGTAAAGACATGAAGCTTTGCAGGAACTGAACACTTGTTATGTCTCTGTAACTACTAGTTTACTGCAAAATCCTCAGATGGGTGGGATGTTTTTATAAATCAAGATTTTGCCTTTACTTATTTCACTTTATTTTCAAGACAAGCACTGACAAACCTAACGTTATCATCACTGATAAGACTATCAAATTGCTATTATTCAGCAATTTATGACTGACATTTATTACTGACATCTGCACCACAGATTTACCTCTTCATCCCAGTAGGACTTCAAAGTCACTGACCAATGATGTTCTGTATTGTTTCGCTTAAACATTTTAATCCTAGGCTTCAAAGACAGGAAGCCCATCCTTTTACAATACACTGTTAGATGAAGATTATTCAGGGTTTAGTCAGAGCTTATTTAAAATGTTTATGCAAAACTAACAATATCTAAACAGAGTAATTAAGAACAGCTTGCTTACTCAGAGAACATCAGCTTTGCTTTATCCATCTTCTTTAATGGGACAAAAAGGGGCAGGAAAAAAATCTAACTCTCCCCTTACGCAAAACTCACATGTGAATGTATTTTGGAGTTTGGGATAAACTAAAAGAGGAGGGATTGGGGGAGAGGGCAGGGAGAAGGGGCAGAGGTGTTACTAAAGCATTATCTGTCACTGTCTCTTAAAATACTCAAGCAGCTAATACCATTTGTCATGACTTGGACAAGTTTTCAATAGTTTTATAAACATGTCTCTGCATGATGTCTACGAGGGGTGGGATATATCAAATTATCTGCAAGCTTTTAAAGGGGAAAACTTTATAAAAATAGAATAAATTCCTAAGATTTTTAGCATCATTAAGTACCTAATCTGCAAATATCAAGAATTTAACAAGTCTGCCCTCTGTCCAGCATTGCCTACTGAGCCTATTTCGAAGCTTACATACACCATTTCAAGATACACTCAAAATTATCAAATTATGCAGGTAAACACATGTAGTTGCCTGTAGAAGAATGCAAGTCCTGTTTCTTAGCAAGCTGACAGAGGTGCAATCCCATTATCATTTTGAAAAGTAGCAATTAATGATAACTTTTTAAAAAAAAACTTAAAAATATGTAAGTAAATGAAACCTCTGATCTTATATACGAACATGCACACACATTAGCAGTTGAAAAATAAGTTAATTGTAAACAGTTTTAATAATACCTATCTATCTCCTTTACTCTGACTGTATTTTCTGCTCACTACTTGGTTGGTTGCCACTCTGAACCCAAGATTGCTTACATTCCTCTCTAGGGTGGAGCACAGCACTATTAGTAAGGCAGACTTCTGAGTCATAACTACCAGCTGGCAGTACAAGCAGCCAGCAAGACACCCAAAACACTTTGGTAAGAAATCTTTCCACAGAACTAGTTAACTTGCAGACAAGGCAGGGTTTTTTTCCCCCCTTCTCTCAGTCCTCCCCAGCCATTTTTGCTCTTTTTAATGAAATGTTAGCCTTAATAATTATTAAAGGCCTGATGAAAAAAAAATTATATATAATCTCCACTAGTGTGGCATATCGAAAAGATCCACTTCTGTTCAAAGCAATTTGAAAGCTCATATTAAAAAAAAAAGATGCAGTAATAACATGACTCAGAACCTATCTCCACTTAGTATACAATTATTTAGAAAGTCATGAATTTGCTGTGTTTTGCTCACACTACTTTATATTTTAATTAAAAATCCTCTATATGCTGAGCCTGATCAGAGGACATATCTAAGTTCTTGCTTAGCTCTAAAGTTAATTTACTTAAAACTCTCAGATATAAACAAACAGATATACACAAAAGCGGTATATCTTCAAAAACATTCAGATTTACCTTTTTCTTTTTAGAAGTAAATGTGTTTTAAGTCACTAGAAAAGTCAGTTAACAGCTTTGGGTTTTGTTGTTTGCATGTGCTTTCCCCTCCCCCTTGAACTTTGACAGTCTTTTTGGTATAGCATACAGAATTTACACAAAATGTATATATAAATGAAACACCAGGCAAACAATACTCAAATCAACGTTAAATCTAGAGATGCTTGAGGGTTTCTAAAATGAAGAATTTAATGAAACTAGAACCCATTCGTTTAGTTTTGCTCTCCCCGACCTTCCATTCTATACACTACGGTTCTGGAGATGTCCTCGTTTGATTCAGGTGACACTTTTTTCCATACTGTTTCTTTTAAAGCAAGTTCTTGCTGGAGATTCTCATAGTCCATTGGTCCAAAGGAATGCTAGTTGTTCAAGCAACATACATTATTTATTAGTGTATTTGAAGGAAAAAAAAAAATCCATACTTGCAGTCAATCCTAACAGAGTCAAGTTTTTCAATTCCTCACACAAACTTATTTTTTTCTTTTCCAGTTATAAAAAAATTCCAAATTGGCTATTTTTTTAGATGCATACATGCAAATAGAAAAACTTTAAAAATCATTCTATTGTATCTTCTCCTATTGAAATCTTCATGCCTTAGTCAAAACATTAATCATAATAAAAGCAGAAAGGTTTTCCGTATCTCAAGCACCCTTACACAAGCTTTTATCTTGTGTACATGTAGCTGGAGTGGATTCAGTTCATTCCCAGAGATGGCTTACACAGCTTCCTTAGTAACAGGCACTCGTCTACAGCAATATAATACCTGAATTCACTGCCTGTGCAACTCCCAGCAAGTCATGTGGCCTCAGAGATATCACTGTGAAAAAATGCTAAACAGACATCTCATGCATTGATTGCAGCACAAAACAGAAAGGCTAAGCCCACCAGCTGGTCAAATCTTTATTAAAGGCAACCAGAACAGTAAAACTCCTTGCCACTTTTATCAGATGCTGTATATTTACTTTAGCAAGGGAGATGAACTGCATGAAATGGGAGTCACAAATCTAATATGAAATTCTACTAGACAAACCCCTGTGATAGTGTGGTCCACCCAGGTAAGTGTCCACTAGTAAAGCTAACAAGTTTATTTGAAAGCTTTGATGCAATACATGTCATTGAGCAGTTTTGCACTTAAAGAAGAACTTTCTGTACTTGTGATGTCTAGAAGCAATACTCACTAAGCACACACATTAACTTACCCGCTGATCACCGCCTTCTCTGCGAGGATCAAGCTTTTTTGCAAAGTGTCTCAAATTATCGTAGTTATGGAAATTGCACAAAGAAACCAGATCCTGCAAATATTTACAGAACATACATTATTATTTGTATAAGATAGTCAAATGCATATGAGATTGCAATAATACTACCACTTATGTTTTACATTACACCCTAGTAACTTAAATCAATCATAAGAGAAGCATATTTAATAATTTAGTACCAATGTTGGTAAGGTCTTTTGAACATAACACAATGATATGACTAAGTTCTAACAACACCTTTAAACTCCTTTCAAAAGGAGTACAAAACAGGTAGCAATTTGCAAAATATCTGTTTTAATATATTTCTACTCCCATTGTATTAAACATTTCAGGAACAGAAAGAATAGTCTGGATTAGTCTACTACATTAAACTTTTAAATTCAATCAAAAGAATAAAACAAGAGAAGGTGTGACAATTGATTTTAGTTCACTTTGAATTACAATATGAAATGTTGCAATTACAGAACTTTGCTATGCTGTTGTATTTTTAAAAGTGAATGTTACATATTACTTGTGTGCCATGATGATCTATCAGTTTTTAGGTCTTATTATAACTGCAGTAAATCTCTCACCTATCTATTGTTTCTATGATTTTATATTTATATTATCAAGTACAAGACTATTTAATATGAACAGTCTCAAAGCACTTAAACTACAGTTAGTAACTTCTTAGTACTCTTACTTTGCAGCTGTACAGATGTCAGATAAATAGAAGTATGAACAGTTTTAACTGCTGTTCATCCACATGAACTAAACCCTTGCATACTGTGAATCCCACGCTGTTATCAATAAACTAAGTGAAGACATACAAGTCTTCACCCCAGGAACTGAAGTTCATCCAAACTAGTACCACTGCAGCTTAACTGTTATCACTACTTAAAAAAAAAAAAAAAAAAAACAAAAAAAACCAAAAAAAAAAACAAAAAAACAAAAAAAAAAAAAAACCCAAAAAACCAAAAAAAAAACCAAAAAACACACAACAAAACAAAACCACAAATAAACAAAAAACCAACAAGAAAAAGCCTGTTATGCCTTCAACTTCCAGTGCATTACCAATAAAATTACATTTCCTACTGGGATCTAGATAGCCTACTATTCTCATTTTTGAGACTTCCCCCCCATTTCTTATTACTGAATCAGTATCACAACGTGGGTTTGGGGAGAAAATGAAAAAGGTGGGGTTTTTATGTTTGTTTGTTTTTCTGTGGCTTTTGGGGTTCAGAAAAAAAAAACCCACACCAAACTAAAAAACCCCACAACCATTCTCCTCTCGCACAAAGCACCTTCATTATTCACAGCCCTTTCAAAAGCAAGAGACAAAGCTAGGAAAAACACAACAGGGTGTGATGTATGAAGACCTTTTTTAGGTCAGATTATTCAAAAATGTCTGTTTAAAAAAAAATATATCAGAGCAGCAATATTTCATGGAATCTTTTTTTCTTTTATTGTCATGAAATAAGAGTTGCATTTCCAATGTTCTGAAAATTGTTTCCTTTATGACTGGCAAGGAAAAGTAGTCTTAAATAAAGCTCTACAGCTTCTAATGCAGCATACAGAAAGACCAGCTCCTTTGCTACTTCATGAAGTGTTCCATTTCAAAGCTTTTCTACAATTAAATTCTCCAGTGCTTTTGGCATTGCACTGAATTAGTGTTAATTATTACTAAAATTCAAACATCTTTTATTGACTGTTCACCCTTGGATCAGATGAATCTTGCTATGCATGGAAGAGTAATTAATCACTATTTAATTGTTAGATCTCAGCAATACTAACTGAAGCAAAAGAAAAAGAAAAAAACAACAAACCGAAACCAAAACACTAAAGTGAATGCTGCTTACATGACAAAAATGAATTCCTTTAACACTGTTGCCCATCTTGTCCAAAGGAGGTGACCAGCACATCAAGCCCATGACATTAGGAACAACCAGAAGAATCCCACCAGCAACTCCAGATTTTGCAGGAAGACCAACCTATAGAAAAATTAGAGAATTACTGTCCTCTGCAAATATTCTTCACTATTGTAACACAATGCACCAGGATTTTACTTAAGATTATTATGTAGCATTGGAAAGTAATTTCAACTGGGAAATTATTACTAGTTATTTCTTTTTAGATAGACAGTAACCTGAAGCACAGTTTGCGGCAATCCGAGCTACGCGATCATAAACTCATTTGCTCTCAGAAACACAGGGAGTCAGTAATACAGTGAAAGAGATAATTCAAATCTATTATAAAAAAAGCAATTATGACTAAGCGGTAGTACACAATTGTATCTGTCACAAACAGTTTGCAACAAGAGAGTAGTACAAAGCTGTATACATTAAAAAAACCTTGATTGGAAAAGGTGAAAACAAAAACCCAAGAAAACAGAAGAGTCTGTCCATAAAAACCACACAATAGCCTACGTATTTACAATCTGGATAAAAGTATTCCTTTTTTCCAATAGGAACTAACATGTCACATATCCCCGCAGCCCAGTAAGCAATAACCTTTAAGTCACACAAAGCATCATAATCAGTTTTACATGTATGCAATGAGGAAAAAACAAAACCCCAAGAAAACAGAAGAGTCTTAACCATAAAAACCACACAATAGCCTACATATTTACAATCTGGATAAAGGTATTCCTTTTTTCCAGTAGGAACTAACATGTCACGTATCCCCATAGCCCAGTAAGCAATAACCTTTAAGTCACACAAGGCATAATCAGTTTTACATGTATGCAATGAGGAAAAACTAAAAACACTCAAAACAAAATGCTGAAGACAAAAATAAGATGCAGTACAACTTGAGATACTCATATATATAAGAAACGTAACTGCTGGAAAATAGAAGCACGGTACATATGCTGTGTATGACAGCCACTTCTACAGCACATGAGAATAATTCATTAAACAGCCTGAGTTAATGGTGAAAAAGCAACTGTCTGCAAAGGCTTTCTGCCATCCTTTACTCCCATATAGCAAGATTTCTTCAGCTATGCTGTTTCCAGTAGCATCTGCATCAATCACCTGTTTCTCTCATGAACAAGCTCTTAAAGGACAGTATTTAATTTTCAACATGAAAAGGATTCTCAAACATGAAGTGGCAGAGAAGAGCAAGTACCAAAAGGTATGGTCTACTAGTCAATTTCTAAACAATTAATGTAATGCCCTCTCCCCTACCTCAGAAGCAAGCCAGCCCTGGAACATGGGAAACAATAGCACAGATTAATCTTCCTGGTCAGTATAATTAATATCTGAAAATTACTTACATGGAAGGCAAACTGCCCTGAGAAGTCATACATGCCACAGGAATGCATTAAACTCAAGGTGTTCCGGACTGCTTCAGGACTCAGTACTCTCTCACCAGTGATCGGGCAAAAGCCACCATTAGCCAGAGTTGCTGCCATCACACTTGCCGACTCACACGTTACTTCTATTGAGCAAAGCTTATGAAAAAGAAATTGAGATTATAAGAACAGATGATTCTAGCACAATAAAGCAGGATCAATAACATGACTCTACAGAAATAACATTTCATAAAATAACTTGTAGCATAACATTTGTTACAGGTGATGCTAGTAGCATCAACTAATATGGTCTGAATCTTCCTAGTATAAAGATCCCAGCAACAGTGTTTGTAAGCCCTCTTAATAGTTTGGGATAGTATTTTACACAGGTTAGTGTCTTCACTTGATTCCTCCCCCCGCCCCCCATTATTTTCCTTTGAGAAGAAAAGGTCTGGAAAACAATCTCAGTATTTTGCATCTGCTTAAATGGCAAAGCCACAGAATGACTGTTTTGTTCAATTTGAGTTTGTTTTGTGTGGGTTTTTTTTTAGTTAAGCCTTAGAAGACCACACGTATCTATTAAAAGTATATTTTAAAGCTGCAAATTCTAGCACATGCAAGTTTTAATGCCAGCACTTCCTGCTGATGCAGCCTTATTTCACCTTTCTCTCATATATACTTTCTGATACATTAATGATACAACCATACGATAAGTTTCTCCCAGGATCCCTGCTTCAGTACAGACTATACATACTTTGGTGACACATCAGGAAATGTGATGTGATGCCATCACCTGATGCTGCCTCATTTCTGTAGAAACCAAAAGATAAGCTGGTTTCAACCTGAAATGCTACTCTGAAAAGTAAACAGACTAGTGCTTGTATTCTTGCTTCTGCCAAACAGTCATTACATGATACTTTCATGAAGTTACCTACGCCAAGTTTGCATGAGTGGTTACTACCTGGAATTCTTATTTTCCGGGTGCCAAACTCAATACATCCTAGTCCAATCAACTGGAGTTGCAAATCAAGAGATTGTCAGAGACGCATCTAAAATGGCAACTGTGTTTTAAACATATGAAGTATTACATAATATCACCTACTTTGAAAAAAGTGTTTCTAGGTTCTCAGTTTAAGCGCCTGCATTTTGTACCTCGGTTCTCTAAAATAAGAATAATCTGTCCTCACTTTACAGAGACAATAGGAAAACAAGTTTATTCCTGTTCAGAAAGTTCCCAGTTACACAATGGGGGAAGGAACGTTACAGAAAACTCAAAGAGAAGAAATAACTAGGCTTCTAAGTAGAATCTGAGTGTTGGAAATTAAGTGGTGTACAATGAGAAGAAAAGAAAATAGAATTGCTGCTCGTGTATGAGCTGCTCTTTCCCAAGTATGGAGTGAAAAAGGGGATTTTGCAAGGTGGAATTAAAAAAAAAACAAACCAGAATGACGTAGTCATGAAATCAGAGGTCATAATGCACTAATATGAGGCCAAATCAAAATACATCAGAAAAGTTAGTTTTGGCATTTCTTAAACTATGAATAGCCTTGCACTCAGAAGTGTATCAGGACTTGAGGCAGTGGGATAGGAAGCGTTTAAAAAACACGTTTAAAGAGTCAATTCAAATAAGTTATCAGTTTTGTTCTCTAATGACAGAAGTTCAGAGTAGACTATTAACTTGTACCTGGTTCCAACTCAACAAGAGGTCAGCTAAGGCTAGTCTCATATACCTTGCTTCATAAACACTCATTTCATTCAAAGATTAGAGCAGGTGCGTCCCAATAAAAAAAGAATCAGATAAAATTTGCATTTAAAAAAAATACTGTTTATAATTTGCATAAGTAAAAGCAAGTCTCATGAATCAAAACCAGATTCGTTTTGAGAACTAAACTCTGGATTTCTTTTTAATCTATCCCAGATGGACTGAATCGGTAACACAACTTGAACTGCCTCTTGAGAACTACATGCAGCAGAGCTGAACATTAGGAAGCCCTTACTGAGGAAATACCTCACACTTGGCAAGTTCTCATTTTGTGACAGTTGCAAATAACTTGCTGAAAGTGAAAAAGAAAAAAAAATGGGGGAGGGGAGAATATATGACTCGATTCTTTGTTTTACTCATAAGTATTGAATTAAACAAAAAGGAGGAGATATTCATATTATTTCATTTATAACACTACCCTTGAGCTTACAATAGAGCATGCACATACTATTTTAGTTACACACAGAGTTTCAAGTCCTTCACAGTACAATAAAGAGCAGCAACCCAAAGAAGCAGAAATATTTTGTCAAACTCACTGAAGTAATACAAGACATTTTAAGGTTCTAACTACTAGTGTTTTAAAGTCTATTGCTAGTTTGCATTAGCAATAAAGACACCTAAGTGCATCACTTAACAATAGCAAATCTGGATACATCAAATATACATCATTCATTTCCAAGCAGAGTTTAACAGAAGCTGACAAGTTTAACTATAACCCATTAAAGCCTTCATATCTATGAACAAATCAGCTTCTACTGCTTATAATAGTAATTCTAAGTCTATAATGAATCTCAATTTTAAAGTCAGTTACCTGAAAATAGAAGTCTAGTATAGCAACCATATCGGTGCCTTCAGGAAAGCACTGAGAAAGAAAAATAGAGTCTTTAGGTAAAATTGTGATTTTTTCTTATTTTTTTTTTTAAATACTGCTTTTAGGGATACATAAATCAAGCAATATTCTTGTCAGCATATTAAGCATTTATATTTAAGATTCTAAATTAAATATTTATTTAAATGTAACAAGTAGAAATATTAAATCATGTCAGATTTAAAAGTAACAGTGCGGTGAGGTCATTGAGCAAGGTATTCAAGTATTTTTCACCACAGCTTTCAACATCTCTAGATCAGTAAACTGTAAAATGCATCTAGGAGTTTTGTAAAGTCATCTGTACAATACAGATTATGCATTTTAAAAGAAATAAAACAAATTATCATGGCTATGATACAGAAAAGAGATAACACGTGTTGTATTAGGGTAAGTATCACACTATAAATGACAGCAACTTCTGCCATACTGTACATAAAATAAATCAAAAATCTTCACAGACTATGAAAAACCCCCACCATACAGTCTTCAGAATACAATAAACAAGAGACCAACCTTTTTTTCTTTCAAGTAATAGCCAATTGCAAAGTTTCTATCTCCACTCTCTCTTTCGGACTGGAATCTTAAAATAATAAAAAAAAGTAAAAATGAGACAAGGCAACATGTAAAACTTTCAAAAAACCGTTGAACTTCAGAGACACGTAATGTAATTCAGTAACACTGCATGGAAAGGATAAATTACTTCTGAACACAAACATTCTACTAACAGGACAGAAGTCACCATAGAAGCTCACCCCAGTACACCCAGTTGGAGTGAATTAGCTCTGACATCCAAATAACACACAGCACTTCTTACCCACACATACATAAGCAGACTTGGAGATAAGGCAATAAGATGCTACTTTTAGAAGCGTTTCTGGAGAGGCCATAGTGGAATGAAACACCTCACAAGCAGCTGTAGTGAAACCATCATTCCCTGCCGACGCCGACCAAACTAGAGAGGAACCTGATGATGAAGCTGCAGGCCAAACATCAACCAGACTGATGGCTGCAGTGTTTATTGTGACAATTAAGTTCAGGATAAAGCCTAAAGGAGGAATCTTTATGTGCATACAAGGGTAGGTAATTCTCACCTGTCTGTTTCCTTCCACAGTAAACACTTGAACATTAACAAACCTCACGAGAAACACTAGATATCTCATTCTGCTTCTCCACACCTGCGGTCCAGCTAGCAACCTAGAAACTACTCTGTTATATGGAATCTTTATAATTTACCCAGTGCTGCCTCCAAAAGCTCACAAGATTTGGGGAATTGTTTTAGAAAAGAATTTAAATCAGCAAAACAAAAAAAGCATAAAGAGAGTCCCAATTGTATAAAGCATGCTTTCTGAATATTTCATACGCAACCATCAACATGCAGAGTTTAATTCTTTAACATGAATGCCAGGAAAGCAAGAGTTGCACTTACAGCTCTCTCTGCCATAGTACCAGAGTACTGAGCACAGAGTATTCCAAGACAGAATAATGTTTCAAAGAGGTAACCAACATTTTTATGTGAGATATAGCCACACTGATGTCAGAGACATGCACAACTTCAGTTCTTGTAAATTTTAAGTCAGACACTCTCAAACATTAGGGATGAAATGATGGTTTCAATGTAAATAACTGAACTTTTCCATAAACTCAATATGCCAAGTATCAGTTGGCAACTGCCAACTATAATTTTCCATCTAACTTCATTAAGTAAATAAAAAATACTTACGTAGCATTACTGAATCCAACATACTCATTACCAGCCATTTTATTCATGAATTGCATCACCTGTTAGAGACAGGGAGGAGGAAGGGAAAAGCATGCTAACGTTTTCAGACATTAAAAAGTTATAATTAATCAAATTTCAATCCAGCCTTACCCTAAATCTTGTAACACAATTTTACAGATGCAATACAACACACTAAACGTTTAAACAACCAAGTACAGATAAAAAAACAAGCCATTTGAAATTATTAAATTTCACTTGCAATTCCCTTGCTACCTTGAAACTTTTACCACTGAATTTAGTTAAAAAAGGAATGTTGTAACATTAACTTACGTAGTCAAATTTTTCTGCGTTATTTGCTCCTTGCTGCAAAAAAAGAAAAAATAATTTACAAAAATTGTTAACATAAGACAGACATAAGTTCACTTAACAGTATTAGGATTTTTAATGCATATAACTAAGTTATGAGGCTAACTAAGAATAAGGTACTACAATCATTTCATATATTAATGAAAAATTAAAGTGTTAGATAAGTAAATCTTTAATTATAATTTAAATTAAATAATCCTATAAGAGTCTTATCAAACACCTGTATGTTGGAAATGAATTTAAACTGAAAAAGGTATGCTTTATTTTAAGTGCTCTCTATTCAACTTTACGTGTTTAGCATAAGTAAATGTAGTAGTTAAAGCAAAAAATACAAAAGTAACTACAATCAGGATAATTATAATGAAAACACTAACTCTTTACAGATTAGTAACCCAAAGGTATTCTTACATTACCAACACAGCTGAGCATAGGAAAGTTCAAGCTACTGAAGTTAAAATATTTCCATGGCTAGCGCCCATTCTAAGAATTTAGATTGAAGACTTAAAATAAAGTGTTACCCCTTACTATGAAAATAATTGCATTTAATCAAAAATATCTGATTGGATTAATATCCGATTAATGTCATACCTATTAAAAATTAGATAGTTAGAAAAATAGAATTTCACATCATAGAGTACGTCATTGTGCTAACAATATAAGGAAAAAAAATCTAAAACCAACTTAATAAGGATGCTAGTGAAACTTAATTCTTAGGGTTGGTTGGTTTGGGATTTTTGGGAGGACAAGGGGTGTTATTTTGGGGCTTCCCCCACCCCATTCTCAAATTTAGCAGCTGCCAGTTAAAAATGGCAGCTTTTTACAGGTCTTTGACAGGTGACCTTCCACAAATTCTTATAGCAAGACCTTGAAAGAGGGGTGGGAGGTAAAAAAATAGCACATGGTCTACTGGGAGGGAGTTCTTAATAATTATTTTTAATTTTTAAGTAGCCAAGTAAAATTTTTTCAGGAAGTTTAACAAACAGTGGCATCACATACACAAGTGGAAACAATGCATCTGGAGAAGGTATTTTAAAATTAAAGATATTGTATTTAGATAACAAAACTCCATGTAATGTATCTCAAACAGCCCAAGACGCTACCTGCACTGTTTAGTATGGGAATGGGAAAGGAAGTGGAAAAAAACTGAAGCTTTATATCAACCAGTATTTACTTAGTGAAATGCATAAAGCCAGTCTCATTTCCCACTCTGTATGCAGATTAGGGTGTTGCCGATAATCTTTGAAGCCCGTGCATCAGCTCATCTACGAGAGGATGCGCAGTCGTACACGTACGATCACTAGCTGAAAGGAACACCACACTGTTCTGCCAAAATTATGTGCCAGTGGTTACCTTATGCCTAAAGGCTAATAGCTTTAAAGTCAGTCTCTAGCTAACTTGCAATAAGATTAAAAAAAAAAAAATCATGATACATTTCAGCAAAATGTTCCTGTATAATATACCAGAACACAAGTCTTAAAAATTTAACTCCAAATCTGTTCAATGAAAAATAATTAAAAGAAGAAATTACCAACTTCATTGAACTGTTGCAGTTGTCAAAATATTCCATAGATCCTAATGCTGTAAAATATGTAACAACATTTAAACCACAAAAACCTTTTCAACCTTTCAAATGCACAATGAACATCTTTTTCTGGGAAAGTGGGTCAGCATTAGTTATGGGATGCTGCATTGATAATTGTATGGTTAGACACGTATAATAAATTGAAGCAAGTTCTTTTGTTAAAAAAAGAAAGAGGGAGAAAAGGATCATGCTTTCTGCAAAAATGTAAATACATAATACTTTTTTTTTTTGCCCAGTTGAAAAAAAATTCCTAGTCCTTCAACAAAAGCCTGGCTTTAGTAGCAGCATATAAAATTGATGGGCAAAAGACTCAATGCAAAATTTTCCACATCAACTTGTTACAAAAAAAGGTTTCTTTTTAAAATGTACATCTAATCTAGTATTTTGGGATGGAAATCTTCTGTATACTAACTCGGTGCATTTTTAGTCCTTGATGTTCCACACACTTGTATAGGTACTTTATACCAAAACACAAAAACATAATTACTGAAATTAGAGTGCTCGTATACCTAAAATATTTGCCTAAGTAATCATATGACCAAGATTTTCAGTACAGATTTAACATAACGCATAACTAGAAGAGAAAACTTTGCTTCCATACACAAGATGACGACTAAAAAACCCAACATATTAGTTCCCCTCTTTCAGCAGCCGATAGAGGTTTGCTGCTCCTCCTAAAAAAGCTGAAGAGACACAGAGGCAACACACATTCTATGATTAAAATCCAATTGCAAATATAAAATCTTAACATAAAGAATACTGAGCAACTTTGCCATAATAATTTAAACAGACAACAAAACTTCTGTTCTTGCACAACTGCTTCTCATTTTTAGCTTGATTTTATACGCTTACAAGTTTGGGGGCACCAAAACATTATTTCTTAAAAAGCACTTTTATTTAAGTTCAGATGCAATTCATCTACCTAGGACATCAAAGGAAACATTCCATGCACTAACTCCACAAACACTTAGTACATGTACTGGAACATATGTTCATATACACACTTACTGTATACATGCTTGTGTGTATATACATATGAAAAACACTTCTAAATGAACACAAAATGAAATTGGAAATGTTAAGATTGCAGCAGTTTGATAGGCAGAAAATTTAAACTTGCAGAAGACTGCTCAATACAATTTTGTAAACACTTAAAACCACAATGGACACTATGGCTGTCAATCATAAATTTGAATTTTTTGTCTATGTCATGTTTCAGTGATCTTTCCTTTTTTTTTTTTAACTTTAAAAACAAAGTACTTCTACTATTTATATTTCTACTAAAAAAAAACATAAGCAGTTGCATAGGTTGCATGCCTACATGTACATAGGAAAGAAGAGACCCATGGATACTTACCAGAGCTTGCAACAACAAAATTAGGCAATATTTATAAGAAAAGTAGTTAATATTAGCCACTTTTCATTGATCAACATTCAATGTTTACACAGTCAGATCACATAAGCTCTTACCATGTGTCTCTTATTAAAATAATTTTTCAATTTTGAATCTAGGCCAAGCTAATAGAAACACCTGGATCATGAGAGGTTTATAATCTTCTAACAATAGAAGATGGTGTAAAAATTAACTTCTGGATTTTTTAAAATCCAAATGTATAACCTAACACTATACCACGATGAAAACATCCAGAAAAAAAGAAATAACGCTATGTCAGAGGGCAAGAAAACATTTTTTTTTTTACATTTGTGCATTTTACATTAACTTAACTACTAATGTCTTTATTTTAGTTTTCTGTACTTACACACTATTAAAATTTTATTTCTTAATCTGGGCCTGTTCTGTGAGAACTGGTGTCTTGAATTGCTTAGCGTGCCATTTTCAGCTCTGAAATACTTGAGAGCACACTGTCACAGACAGTATTTGACCCACTAAGATCAATACTATTATTATTTCAAATACACGTAAGAGTTATTTTTGTTGTCCTTCAGGTATTAAATACTTGCATGTTACCACCGAATACATGTCATTTCAAGTATCACTGCTCCATATTCTATGGCAAATAACATCCAATACATTTGAGTTGCAACAAAAAGCAAGTGCAGAATAAAGTGAACATATGTTCTATGCAAAATTAGCTACTAAAAGAAAATTAATAACCCAGGAATAGAGCAAACCACCAACAAAAAGACAAGTATCTGACAGAGGAGATCACAATGTCAACACATGTTTTGAAGTTGTATGTATGTATATTTACACATCAGGTTAACAGGAAGGATAACTGGAGTGGGTAGCATGTATCAATTAAGCTAAATCTAATATTCATTGTAACTATGTTGTCAAGTAAATCCAATAAACCATGCACTTTCCCACCCCTCAAGTATTAGACTATAACTGTATAGGTTTCCTAATTAACTGCATCCTCACAGCAAACAGAACCCTTGGCACAGCTGGAGAGGTTTTTCTACCACTCTGCCTCATTTATTTTATGCTTTATCAGCATATTTGGAAAGCTGTATCAGTATATCAAGTCTATTTAGAAAGCTATATCAAGTATCTCAGATAGACGTCGTTATTTGACCTGGACAGGCTGGAGAGGTGGGCCCAGGTGAACCTCATGAGGTTCAACAAGTGCAAGGTTCTGCACCTGGGCCAGAACAATCCTTGCCATCAGTACAGACTAGGGGGTGAGGTATTAGAAAGCAGCCCTGAGGAAAGGGACTTGAGGGTCCCGGTGGATGAGAAGCTGTACATGAGCAGGCAGTGTGCAGTTGCAGCCCAGAAGGCAAATCATACCCTGAGCTGCATCAAAAGAGGCACTGCTAGCAGGTCAAGAGAGGTGATTCTTCTGCTTTACTCTGCTCTGGTGAGACCTCACCTGGAGCATTGTGTGTAGGTCTGGAGCCCTCAATATAGGAAAGACATGGACCTGAGCAGGTCCAGAGGAGGGCCACGAGGATGATCAGGGGGTTGGAGCACCTCTGCTATGAGGACAGGCTGAGGGAGCTGGGGTTGTTCAGCCTGGAGAAGAGGAGGCTCCGGGGAAACCTAATAGCGGCCTTCCAGTACCTGAGGGGGCCTGCAGGAAGGCCGGGGAGAGCCTGTTTACAAAGGCCTGTAGTGACAGGATGAGAGGCAATGGCTTTAAGCTGGAGGGGAGCAGATTTAGATTGGAGATGAGGAGAAAGTTCTTTACTGTGAGGGTGGAGGACCACTGGAACAGGTTGCCCATGCCCTGGAGATACTCAAGGTGAGGCTCGATGAGGCCCTGGGCAACCTGGTCTAGTTGGGGGTGTCCCTGCTGGCTGCGGGGAGGTCAGACTAGATGACCTTTGGAGGTCCCTTCTGGCCTGGACAATTCTACGATTCTATGTTTTGGACAAAAAAAGAAAAGCTTTCATCGAATTAAGTTTTTTTCAGGGTCAATAAAATCAGCATTATCATCTTCCCATAAACCACATTTTTTTGCAAGGATTATGAACATTACTATGCCCTCAAACATATCTAAATGCTTCCCACGTCAATTCACTGGCATAGAATACTGAAAATCCAAGTCGATCGTCACCATCTGCGTAAGATGGTGCATGTGGCTGTCAGCACCCACAGGACTTAGACACACTGCATTTGCCCACACCTTTGCTGTTACACAAGGAGAGCTTTCTGCATCTGCAGGTGGAATCTTGAAGCATACAATAAAAATGGCTTAAGATAATTCCCTTGTTCTCTGGTGATTCCTTCCACGGCCCTCTGTTGCCTTCTACTCTGAACCCTTCCTCTTCCTCTCATTAGCACCTCTAACGTACTGCCCTCCCCAGCCAGTAAAGACACATAGAAGTGGGCAATTGTTGACACAACCACTGATATTCCTGGACTTGACACACTTTGAGAATTGAGTTTAAGGTTTAAGAAAAAACAACAGATCAGAGCAATAAAATCCATCCATACTACAGGCAATAAAGACTTTTCCTAGTCAACGTAACGTACAGAAAGCTGCATGGTTACAGAGCACTCAATCTGTACTAGAGCTAAACCTTCTTCTTTCAAGCACCTGTTTTCCCCTGGAGACATGGAAGAATTTATCGTTTTATCTAATATTACTTTTCTACAAAATTCTGTAATTGCCACTACAATTTTCTTTTTATAACAATTATTTGATAATTGTTGTAACTATGCAATTTATTCAACTAGTAATAAAGGGAAATGGCTGTACAATTACAAACAAGGGAAGAGGTCCTTAGGGCTTTTCGAAAATTTTATTTCATTAAAACTGGCCCACAGGACGTCCTTTTGCTAAAGGATTTTTATTGTAGATAAATGCTTTAAATTGCTGGAACAGTCTGTGTAATGCAAGTCAGTTAGAACAGAGCCGTGAGTTAAGGCACCAAAATGTAAATACATCGTAGTTTCAAGCATAACAGCAGGAGAATCATTTAAGTGGTAAAAGTATGATATAGTCATGCTTAAGTAAACCACCCAAACGTACAACTTAACATGCTTTATTTTTCTGAATAGCAACATTAAACATAACATTGCAGTTTAGGTCTATGCTCTGTTCTGTGGTGGATATACCAAATTCTTAATGCTGTCAAAACCGAGTATGTGATGCTAAGAAGCCTTTTCCCCCTCCTAAAATGTTAACATATTACATATTCTGACAAAAAGATTATTCCAGGTGTCATCTCTTACCCACAAGTAATCATAATTTATGTCAGATTCTAAGGACAGTTGTGTGCAAGATCATGTATACTAGCAACTACTAAATTCAGTAAAATGTCTGTAAACTTTGAAAGACATATCAATTTCTCAGAAAGAGATAAAATAATGAATGTCAAAGGCGGTAAGAGCATTCTTAACACTGAAATGCAGCAACAATCTCTCCATAGATATCAACATGCTATCATCTGATATATCTGTGACTTCGACCATGTTTAACAGTCACTTAATTTTCTTGGACTCTAGGAGCCATACACAGCCTTCAAGATATGCAAATGACACCTTAAATAAACAGCATGAATGCAGAGGAACTGAGGGCAAAGCATGGGTTAACAAAGTCACCTCTTCCAGAAAAAAAGTCAGTCTTAAATTAGATCAAATATAAATGTGACTTAAGTCACTGAGTAGTTAGTAGGAGTATTGTTAAGTTCCAGATCGCAAAGAAGTTATTTCATAAAATATATACCTACTAAGTAACTTTGTACCTGTGACCCTCTATGCAATTTTCTTCAGAATATGTTTAGTATGGTTAGTTATTCAAATGATAAATGGTATCTTAGTGGAAGCAGTACATAAAATAATCTACATTTTAATCACACCGATAACAAATAATGGAGTGTGATAAGTATGATATGGGTCCAGTAGATGTCCAGTTACTACATGCAAAAACATCAATGTAATGCAATACTTTTCATAAGAACATTACAGCAAAAAAAAAAAAAAAAAAAAAACACCCAGCAAAAACAATCCCCCAACCTTCTAACAAATACCACAGTTGCATGCAGTAAACAAATCCATATTATCTATTTAGAAGTACACCATTTATCAAGAACTATGTGCCTTCTGCAAGAGGCACATGCTTGTGTTTTGTCTTAGGACCAGTAGGGCATGTTGTACTAGGACTAACATTTTGACAGTTCAGACAAATGTGTTAAGTCAGATTTTAAAATTCACTATTATCCAAGTGAATTTCAATGCTCAGTCAACCTTTAAAAAAATATTAAATGTGAATAAATTTACCTGTCATACTTAAGGCCATTTTCTTTCACCTACAGCTATTAAAGATAAATGTCTTTAAGCAGGAGTTCTTACACCTTCTTTAAATATAAAATAACAGAAAATCATGATCTAGTAATTTTAAAATCAACAATTTGGAAATAGGAGGTAGGAAACACACTGTAGCTAATGGACTTTGAACCATAACCAGTTCAAAGGCTGTAAGCAAGACTTTTAGACCTCTGAAGTAACAGTATTAAGTTTTTTACTTCAAAACTCCAGGGGACTGACATGTTCCCCACAATTCTAAGCAAGTACCCTTAATTTTTTATTTTTTTTTTAATCAGTGGCTATCAAAAAAAGGCAGAAAATGCAAGTGAAGCATCTGGCAAACATTAGCATTACATGGAATTTATGCCACTTACAACTCGATATATACATATATATATATATAGCTAATTTAAGGAAAAGTAAAATACAGCTTTCCAAAAGCTGCAAGATCAATGACTAAAGATGTTAAGTCATTATTCAGCTATGGTTTACTCAGCAATATACAGGTAACTGTTTCTAAATACACTTATTCAAGAAAACACATTTAACACTCCAACAGAAACTACGGAACACAGAAGTTAAACATAATTTAGTTGTAGAGTACATTAACAGTGGACAAATTCCGTATTAAGACTGACATGCGAATATAATCGCATTGCTCCTGTACAAATTCTAGCATCTTCATTTCTTCTGTACAGCGAGAAATACTGTTGTAACTTTATGCTATATAAGAACATTAGACATTCAGAAACATATTTTTGACTGCTATAAAATACATTCTTGAGGACATACTCTTAGCATTTAACAAGTAGGAGGCAACTCTCTCAAGAGAGTATCGAGTGTTGTGCAGTTAAAGAAGGAAACAAATTAAAAGTAAAAGCACTAAGGAAAAAGAGAGTCTTTCAGCTGCACTGTTACTTTTTAAAAATTGCTAGTCTAATATTGCATTTGTTTGGAAATGTTACTGTTTACAAACCATCAGAGCTTGTCTAGCTGCTAATGAGTAAACTACCATCAGATATTGTACACATAAAATGAAAACAGTTCATAATCTGTACAAGATAATTTTTCTACATTCTATTCAAATACTTTGAGAGAAACTAAAAAAGAACTTTTTACCTTGATTAAAGACGTGATCACAATTGCTCCAGCATTCACCATAGGGTTATGAGGCCTGTCTGTGAAATACAGTTTTCAATTACCAATATATCCCAAGACACATTTGTCAAACAAAACTAGTCAAGTGTTTAAATGAAAAATGGTAAATATTAATGTATGACTTAAAGCTATGATTGTGGAATATAATCCTAAATTAAAAATACTGTAATCCAACATTATATACAATTTTTTGTAAATCTGAGCAAAGTATTTTACAGCTTAGAACTCAGCCTAATGCTACTTAACAGTCCAGTAAATGAATAAGTTAGGCACCATTTCTTTTAACGAAAATATTCAATCCTCTCCAGTGTTTCAAGATTTGATCAATGCAACATTTGCAAGTGGAACAACCCCTAAGGGGCTTTCCAGTTTTTCTCCAAGTTACCAAGTCTCAGTGATTTTAGAAGTGCTCAAACAAGTCCTTTAAAATAAAAGAGAATTAGAGTTCTTGAATTTCCTTATTGCTGTACACAAATACAAAATCTTGATTCTTTTTAAGAATCAGATGTTTCTTTTGTCAGCTGCTGAAATACAAAGAACAATTTATTCATCCTCTCTAGAATTTACCTTATTTTATAATTGACTTGCATATACCTGCTACACAGGTTTTTCTTCTTAACACTGATCTCTATATTAAGAGTATTTTTGCATTCCCAGTCATTCTTGGCTGCTCATGTGAAAGAATCACCTTTTTTTTTCCTTTCTTCTTTTTCAAAAAAAATAAAATAAAATAAAATAAAAGCTTTCCTTATCAGCTATCTACTTCTCCCATATACAAGTTTTCATTCCTCAATATCTACCTCCTACAGTTTGTTTAGTTTTAACTAATATTTTTGCTGTGCCTTCTAACTAGGATATTGATTTTTGAGGGTTCTGATGTCTGAAAACCTCAAGCAATTCTCAATACATAAAAAGAATTCAAATCTGTCATAATATTAATTTGCTGTTACTTTATCACCAAATTCAGAAAAATTTTAAAAAAAGAAACCACAAACAAAAAAACAAACCCACAAAGAGTTTGCTATTTTTCTATATAATACACATGCACGCTAAAGGGAACTTGAGGTGATTGCTTTTGAGAGGTCAGTCTGATATTCACAGTACGTACACACACATATTTTCCCAGGAAAATTACCCTGGTCACGGTCAATGGCACTTAGCCATCTATGACTATCAGATAGTCTCCAAAACCTAATCATCTCAAGTTCCTTGTTGTATTTTTCAGAAAGCCAATATTAAAAGGAACTTTAAAAAATAATAATAGAGTTATCCTGTTAGTGAAAAGGTAAGACCAATACCTAAAGTTCACCTAAAATACAAACTAGTGTCTACATGTTATTTTTGAAGTTGTTTGTGCCATTCCTTATCTCTCTGCAGCAGACTCAACAATTGTTCTAATTTCATCTGATTGTACTTAAGATCCACCTATATCGAACACCCTGTTCTACCTATTTAACTTTTTACTGAAACCCTATTCTAAGTAGCAAAAATGTAGCATTTCCATAGCTTCCTAACTCTGTCTCTCCTTAGGGACCAAAAACCTGAAGACAAGTCAAATGACTATTCGAAGCATCACAGACTGCTGGTCAGTAAGGACACATGGAGGTCATTTCCTTCCCCTCCCACTCAAAGCAAAGCTATTGCCAAGGTTCCATCAGGTCAGTCATGCCTTTATCAAGTCTTGAAAACATTCAAACATGGCAAATCCTCTACCTCCCTAGACGTCCTGTTCCTCCTAGATGACAAGTTTACCCTAACATCCAACCTGCACCTCCCAAACCACTGCGTGGGGCCACCTTCTGATACAGCAGCTCAGCTTACAACACACTAACAAAATTTCTTCCTTGAGGGTCTCTTCTACTGCTGCCTAACACCAGCACATTACAGAGCTCAGTAGGACACCTTCCATTAACCCACTGCTGCCTCTTCTAAGCAGAATAAACCCTGGTAGGGCACCCAGGTCCCAGGAAAGCAATTTTCATTATTATCTGGAGAGCACCAGATAATGCTATCCAAACACTTCCATCTCTAATTGACAGATAACCTGTCTACCTTGCCACAATAGCTACAGGCCTCTTGATAGGTAGTTGATGCTCCGAGCCTGTCCATGTTTAAGAGGCATTTGGACAATGCCCTTAATAATATGCTTTAACTTTTAGTCAGCCCTGAAGTGGTCAGGCAGTTGGACCAGATGATTGTTGTAGGTCCATTCCAATTGAACTATTCTGTTCTACAACGAAAAACCTCTCCACTGACTTAAGATATACTAACCCTTTTTAAGGGCTAAGATGCCCAAGTGAAATCTTACATTCTGAAAGACTCCTGTTAACTTCAGAGAAGAGATGTCTCCTATTCCCATCAATAATACTTCCATTCTCAGGAATTTTTTCTCCTCTCAGGGATGTGTAGGTTCTGACACTACATTAATTTTTAAAGTAAGGTCATGCACAGGTCTCCTAAAGCCGCAGCAGCTACTGATTTACCTCACACTGCTGTCAGCAAGGGGATTCCACACTGTACAATGACAAGGAAAGAAGATTGATACTATAATTGCAACAGTCTGCCAAAGAGGTGAACTCATCTATTAATCTCTAGAAAGAGTTATCAAACTCTGCAAAGATAACTGACACACATCACTAAAAACCCACACATACACTCTCTGTATCGAATCAAATAATAAAGGCAATGACCTGCTAAGACTAAAAAAAATAAATATCTTATAAACGGCTTCTCTGCAAGTCTTTTATATCGCTGTATCATCTCATACTTCAGAGTAAATTCCTGCTTTTATCCTTAATGAGAAGCACAAATCACAATAACCCTTCAACCTTAAGTGGGGTGCCCTGATTAAATCTAGCACTGATCCAACAATTTGCCTCTTGCATAAACAACCCACCTAACAGCCTCTGAATAGTAAATATATTCCTCTCTGATACAGTGCTGTTTTTCCTATGGGAAGGAGACGCTTGTCTAGAACAGCCTTTTACATCAAGAACTGCAATATATTTAACAGGTATATATAAGTTCAAAATAACAGAAAATATAATTTATTTAGTTACCTAAATATGTCCTCACTGTACATCACTACTGAGTGGTGAAAAATATGTATTTTTTTAATAGAAGCAGAAAAAAAAACTGCTTGACAATTAGCACAATTGCTCCAGCAACCTCCCATGCAATTATGCCATATGCAAACTAGACCCTTCCCCTAATAAGTTCAAATTACAGTGTTTATACTCTGGCACTTCCAACCTTTTTGGTTGCATATCACTTCATAAAATCCCAATTACAAGCATGAAACTCTGCTACATCAGAACAATTTGAAAGTAAATAGATTAAATATCTGTATTAGATATTTCTTTTCAAATCTGATCTTCAAACTAGGTATTCAGCTGTTTGAACATACATACTCTGCATATGCAAACTTCATACATCAATTTAGATCTGCAAGTAAAGTGTAATCCCTTCTTCCCTCCTCCTCTTCTCTCCCTGACTGAAATGTTCCTATTTATTAGGCTTCTACCTTCTGTTTTAGTCCTTCACTTAAGGACTATACAGATAAAAGGCTGTTTGGGTTAGTTCTAACATATTTTCCCTATGTCAGTTTCCTATATCAGCCACACAAGCACATACTTAAAAATAAGATTTCTAGCATGTAGATTAGCCCTCTATTAATTTCATGCATGCTGGTCAAACTTTCAACAATACCAATTTTCTTACTGCATAACAATCTTAAAGTCTAACAGTAACACAGTAAAAGCCCACAGCCTAACAATCTATCTTGTTTTGTAGTTCAATTTTTAATGTAGCAATAAAAAGAAGGAAATAACTACTATACTTTCTGTCATTTCATTAAGAATTAAAAAACAAACACAACAACCCACAAACTAACACCTATATTGATCCAAAGGAAAAATGGGCAATTCTCAGCACCGTCACAAATTTTTTATATGAAAGCTTTCTTAAGATATGAAAGTCGTCTTCACGGTGTACAACACAATTAGAAAAACTAGGAAAGCAAAAACAAGACAGCAAAGCTTGACAAAATGCTAAATTCCCTCTTGGACACATGTACATGCTAGTATTTCATTACCACCTATTAACGTAATGAAAAAGAAGATACATATTGTCAAGATCCATTTTATTTGTAAGTGATGATTTTAAGGCACATACTAAATATAATTATGTATCATTTCTATATAAATAATATAGATATCTAAGTTAGAATGCAATATAGTCCTTAACAAAAATATAATCTAAGCCTTATGCTGTTAATTAAATATTAATTGCAATACCATGGCAACAGAAACATTGTCTGTTCTCTAACTGAGAAGGATCCACTAGAAGAAACATTTGTGTTTCAGAGATAACATCCAGTATTTCCTCTAAGGCTACATGAGTCATCCTTCTCAGATTTTTGCCATAGTGTTTTTAAAAATAACATTTTCATGCTTGAGAATAAGTACAAGATGAAAGAGAAATAATCTAGAGAAGTACTGTATGAGAAATTCTTGCTAAAGCACTGCTGCCACAGGAAAAAAAAAAAATAAAATAAGAACATTGTTTTGAATCAGTAGCCACATTCAGTTTCAAGTACTCTGTGGGAAGATGTGTTCAATTTCGCCTTCTGGAAACCAGCCAGCGCTCATCTTTGGCACCAGCACCTGCTTCTCAGAGGGCTGAGAAGGGAAGTGATATACATGTTTCTTAAAATCAATTTAACATATTTGATTCTTTTACCATCACTTTACAGAAGGCATAATTAAGGAATACTTGCTCCCAGCTCAACTAAATAAATATACTTTTCGAATACCAGCATTATCAAAATTACTTTTTTTTTTCTACAGGTAGATACGATCAAATAGAAGAGAAGTAATAAAGCATCTTTTACTAGCATTCTAAGTTAGGCAAAAGTGAGTGACAAAGGATATGCCTACCTTGCTGATGGCAAAATATTTTGAGACACATTAAAATGAAAAATTTTGGGATACAGTAAAATGAAAAGACAAAAAAAAACTTGTGTAGCTTGCTTTGTAATTTTCTAAAATCAAGCATTTGCATTATTAAGTAATATATATGTCTCTTACCATCTTCATTCAGGAACAATTTGTTGAACCTTAATCCACTAGGCTCTTTACCAACATATCTGTGCACATACTCTGTGCCAAGATCATTAACAGCAATAGCGTATTTCAAAGGCTTTACACAGGACTGAAGACAAAATGGAACTTTGGTATCGCCAACAGAATGCCTGGGGAAAACACAGATGAAGAGATTTGAAATTTCATGTTTGCCAGCTGTGGCAAGCAGAGTGTTAAACGCTGCATTTATTCTTCTACGTACTAGGACTTCTAACAAAAACACCCGAAAAACCAAAAGCAGATTATTATTAAGTCTCATTTTGAAGAACAGAACTAAAAGATTTAGAGGTTTTAACAATTGCCTCCATAAGCTAAAGCATAACAGAAGTCACTTGCTGGGGATTACTGCAGATATAACAAAATAAAAGCAAGTTCAGAAATGGGTTTGTACCGGTGCAAAATAAAAAAAAAGTCACCTCAGAGTTCTATTATCCCACTTACCCTACTCGGTTGCAAACCACATTCTCAAAAGGGCATGACCCGAATATAGCCACTATACATATTTACCTCTATATGAACACAGATGAGGTATGATTCATTTTTGGAATTCAAGGGCAATAATTAAATAGCTGTATTTACATTCCCTTTGATAACGGCATAGGTATTTTATTACAATTATTAAACGCTATCTTTCAGAAGGTTTGCTTTCAACATCTAAGGCAGACTGCATCAAAGAATGACTCATAGAAGCAGCATATGCCCCATCTAGAGCAAAAGGCTCCCAGCAATCACTTCCCTGATGGCAAATTCAGGAGTGTATTCGCTTCTTTCTTTGCAGAAAATGCGAGAAGGTTTCAGAGAAAGTCACAAACCCATTTTGGCCTTATAAAAACTAACATTACACAACATTAAACATTATAAAAATGCACATTATCAAAATTTTCATCAGTGCACGTTATAATATCCAAAACAAAGCAAAATCCTGATTTAAAATATTCAAAAAGGAGAACATTTTTATTTTTAAAGCTCTTTTACTATGAATAAACTATGTAATTCAGACACCTAAGCAGGGAGCTGAAAAATACTTCAACTCACTTGTATAGCTCTTCCTCTAGAGACTATAGAGCACACAGCTAACAAGAAACAAACACGCAGATCATAACAGACAACAGTAAAATGATCCCAAATCCACAGTCACCATAAGCAAGTCTGATCCTCTCTCAGGAATGCTTCATTCACTTGGGACAGACCAAATACCTAAAAATTATGGTACTCAGAATACACAGTATGACTACATCAAACTGCAACACAGCAGAGAGATGCAAGCTGATTAAAATCTCACATTGTCTAGTCCCAAAGGTGGGCAGAGAATAGCTCACCTTGCTTCTCAGCTAGATAATGAGAGATACTCCTTTACTTCCTGGCTCCTAACTATTTCTGCTACACTGAGTCACCATTCAATAAAATCACTCCAGATATACCTAAGACCTATATACACCCTTACAGGTTAAAATTTAATAAAACTGAAAAGCAGAATCATGTTAAGTTCTGTCCAGTCATACTTTCATTTTCTTTTTTAAAGAATCTGGGTATGAATTTTTTTCAGTGACATACAGTGATCCTATAATAACGCTACAATAAGAATATTAAAGTGTAGAAAAGGAACTAACTTTTAAGTAAATCGTGACTTACAGAAAAAAAATAATGTAGCTCAAGGCATGGGTACTATTAGCAAAGCCCTTCAACTTCCACAAATTAATATGACATAAGCATTGTCTCTACCTTGTCCTTTGGTAATCACCAGAATTACCCACAGCTTTGTGACCGTATTTGGATCATAAGCTCAATATAGCCTAGCTTTAAGTATAATATTTACAAATACTATTTAAACAACATTTTATAATAACAGCAAAATAATTCAATTTAAACAGAGAAGTTGAAAAAAAAAAAATCTTAAGATGACCAAATGGATTTCACTTCTTAAACACCATCAATAAAACTTTCTCTTTATTAAACCATGAGATATCAAGAAGTGCTGTGTATCACAGAATATCCCAAGCTGAAGGGACCCATAAGGACCATCATGTCCAATTCCCTGCTCCTCCCAATATACCACATAATTTAAATAACTGAAACAGTAAAAGTTAGAATATACCTCTGTCCATCCACTGTGCAAAGTGAGACACCCCACAAATCAGGGCTGAACTTGGCCAGTTGTGGAATATAGTCAGCAACCTATCACAATGTGAAATAAACACAGACACATTACAACATCCAAAATATTTAACTACACATTAATTAAAATAAATGCCAACAGAAAGGATACACAAATTACAACTGAATTGTTCCACTAATAATCATCTAGTATATCTAAAACTTCATTACAAACAATTACACTCATTAGATCATTATAAAATATTTTTTCAATGAAAGTACAAACTTCAGCTCATTCTAAGAGGAATCTCTCTTCTATGTTACAGCACGTTTAGTATTTTCAAATCATACAAAGTTTTAGCTTGTAACAAAGTTTGGGTTTTTTTTTTCCAATTAATTTATTGAAATAAGTGCTAGAATAAACTTGAATTACCAACATAGGTATGGTATTGGCAACTATTTCTGTCACACAGCCCAGGCAGTTGTATAGTGTAATTTTTTTTATAGACTAAGTTTAGTCCGACAAATTATAAAGCAGTTTTATAATTTATGTAAAACAAAGAACAATGCAATTTTCTCTATTCTTCAAAATTGTAAAATATCGTTAGAGGTAACAAGCTTTATTTCTAACACAGTTTAGAAGTTGCAGACATAACTTGATAAATGGTTTTACATTTTGCTGAAAACTTAAGAAAAATCTGTCTGGTTAACAAATATATTTCGTCAGTATCAAGAAATCTATAGAAGTTTCAAGTGAAATTTACAAGTGAATTTACAAACAGGTTACCTTTCCTCCAGATTGTTTTTTAGCACTTTCATATAACTCATCAATATGTGAAGTAAACGACATAAAATCTGGAATGACAAACTTCCTCCTGAAAGCTTGAGTGAGCAACACAATATTACTTTGTACACACCTGCAAAGAGTTAAAAAAAAATCCATTAGTATTTTGAAAAAGTACTGTCAAAAAGCCTACTTAAGCAGCAATTACATGCTATTTAAATAAGGACCTTAAGTCCCTTGAAGTTACATGCCTACAAGAACAGGACTTTATTAGAAAGACCTCTCCATTTTCCACTCCATAAATCTTTTTTTTATTTTTTTAATATTTTAAGTTATTTCATTGTATTGGCTTTTATGCCTTTTTATTTAAAGCCCTTATTTGAAGTGTCATTTGTAAGGCTGCACTGCAAGGTACTATCAACTTGCCTTCAAGTAGCATCTAAGCTTGCAAAAGGGATCTAAGCCACCCATTTCTTAGGATGAAGATACGTGACAGCCATCTAACCCAGCCCTTGTTCAAAGAAGTGCTAATTTCAAAGTTAGATCCAACTTCTGAGCTTCAGGGTTGGCTTCTCTCTTTCCAACTGGTTTTACCATGAACTGAACAAAACAACTGACAACAGACAAAACCAGTGTGCATTTCCACTCTAATAAGAACATAACCCTGTAGAAGTACTCGGTAATATTTTCTAAACTAAACAAAAGTTAACAGTAAGCAGTACAGCAAGTCACTTCCTTCAAACTAGCACCAGTTAAGGAATCTTTGCTGCCTTTTAACCCACAATACATTATCGCCCACACCCTCTGAACATCAGCCCATCTGGTACATTTAGAAAACCGATGAGGTAAAAAGGAAAGGACTTATCTAGGAGAAACAGGAGGAGGGAAGGATCAAAACACAAGCAGAGACACCCTGCTTAAAGTGGCGTGTCTGGGGATGTGGGGGGAGCAGAAGCAGGGCTGGGAACTGGGAGCCATTATCACGGCAGTTGAAATATGACCTGATAAAGGGTATTAACAGCCCTATCCCAGTGCAAGAAAGAGAAAGGGAGCTTTAACACCAAACAAACAATTTCCTTTAACACTGTCACACTATGCATAAACAAACTGTTAATTCAGACAAATGGGAAGTTAAGAACATCTAGGCCCATATTATGAACGAACATATATCCTTCCAATGAAGAGTTATTCAGAAAAGTAAAAAATTATTTTTTTTGGAAATTCTTTCACTTAAAATAGATACTTCCAATAATCCTATTAATAAAAGTCATTATCAGTTCAAAATGAGATTGCATGAAGACCAGTGAACAAACAGAGTTATCTTCCCTTTGAATACCCTTCTCTTTTTTTAAAGCTTCAGTTCGAACTCCTTTGTACTTCAGAAACTTGATTCCGAAATCAGCTGACAACCGTTTCAAATGCTGGAATGCACTACCCTCCACAAGTGAAAGAGAAACAGTAGAGAAGGTTCTGTTGTACCAACTGGCATCTTAAGAACTGCTCTGTCTGTAATAAGTTGCTTTGAAAGTCCATGTTAAAATAGCAACTGAGTTGGTGGTGTTGTAATTTGTCATGCTTATCCACTCCTTTTTCGTGTATCTGGCAGAAAATCCTGTTCATTTATGTTCCCTGCGGCCTCCAATTACAGTTACCTACTCCAGGTGCAACAACCCCTATTCAAAAGTAATTAAGAACAGTTAATGGCAGTTACATGTGCTGAAGGAAAAACAATGCACATATGCACCAGGTTTAACCTTCAGATGCACTTCTACATTGTCTGGATCACCTGGACAGCATTAAGAACTCTTGTGAGGAAAAAAAAAGTTCACCTAAACCTGTAAAAAGAACTCAACTAAGTGTAGAAAACAACAAAAAGGCAGTATGCACTGAAATACAGTCCTCTGACATGTTTCTGGAATAGGAAGGGCATTTACACACCAATTCATTTCAGGTCTAAGGATTCAATAATTTCATCATTTTAAGCTTGAGACTGAAACTCACTGCAGAAATAACTATGCTGGTTATGGACACTACCTATTTCTGCAAGAAGTTATTGTTCCCAGACTTCTGCCAAGGTCAGTGTCTGAGTATTTACCCTGCTACTCCTTAACCCAAGTAAATCATACGACATTAAATATGGGAGTTCAATTAATCTAGATGGGTATGTGGAACAACTACCACATGGACAAATTGACAGGGGTCTCAGAAAGCTCCAACTAACGGGGCAGTAATGTTTTCAGTCAGCAGAGGACACTAGCTTTGACAGCCTCTATAATTCTGCAACTGGCATCTCCTTCCCACCGGAATTTCTAATCGGTTTGTGTTCCAGGCAACCCTTCAGAGACAAATGCTCCGAGGCTCAGAAGTGGAGCAGTAGGAAAAGATCACAACAAGGAATCTAAGTCAATGAACATATTGATAAATAAAAATATTTCTACAGTCAAATTTTACTAACAATGTAGCCCTCATCCCTCACGTACTTCTGCAGTGTTCAGGACAGACACACTAAAAACCTCACACTTCAAACTTTTCCATTTCTCCAGACTTTACAGTCTCACCCTAAAATATTCTGTCTTGCCAAATCCCAATCCAAGCACTTCTTCCCCCATTTGGTAACACATTTTCAAAAACTATAAGACTTTCCTGATACATTTGGGTTAGGGAGATTAGGATCTACAGTAACTTTCACTGAAAGTAACAGTTTCGTGGGTTTGTTTGGGTTTTTTTGAAACTGAACAGCTGGTGTCTAGCATAAAGTTAGGATCACTTTGTTTCCTTTATCCTTTCCTTTATACAACTTGTTACATTTATTCATTATTTTTCAAGTTCTGGCTGGGCTGCCCAATTACTGCTTTCCTACCCAGAAAGGACACCTGCTAAAAACAGTGCCTGAACCCCCACCAATTCTGAAGAACTGTTAGGGTGTCTATATGCCGGACACCTTTTTTCCTGTTTGAAAAGCAACAGCATAAACACTACAGAAAGGAATGTGAAACTCCATTTCCACGTAGCAAGACTAGCTCTGTAGAAGTGTTCAATATATTTAGACATTATAGGAAACAAAGTGACATTATTTTGACAAATGAGGTATTAATATTATAACATAGCAGAGGCATGCTACATCTTCTGTCAAAAGCTTTCTAATTGCTTAAATAGGATAAAAACATTTATATACCTGGGTTGAGCACATCTAAAAATGAAAGTTTTCCCCAGCATTTGCTACATAGAAGACTGAGAGCAGCACAAGCCACTTGAAAGCAAATAGAAAACCCTGTTTGAAATCCAGCAGGTTTATGCCCAGAACACAACATACCCAGACTGCTGCTTCCTACCTGCAGACCAGAAGAGATCTGGCGAGCAAGAGCGTGGTTCTAGGGCAAGAAAGCAGGACAGACAGCACCTTGTGGCAAAGGCTAACTCTACAAAGCCACGTAAGCTCTCGTGAAGGAGAGCTGAGTTTAAACCTTGGAGTTATAGCTGTTGGTCAGAAGGAGAGCTGACTTTAAACCTTGGAGTTATAGCTGTTGGTCAGTAGCTATCGCCACATTCAAGTTTCCAGCATTTCCAAAATAACTCAGTTCCGATTGCCTCATGCCTTTCCTTTACCACCACCCCCCACTGACTAAAATAGTGTTAGGTAAGAAATACGGCTTTTTGCAAGTCTTCTATTGTTCTGTTAGCAATGAGCTGTGAACTAAAGGAAAAGCTAAGAGGGGTAGGAGGATTTCTTACAAAGATTATTAGAAATTTTCCTAAAAATTAGCTACAGTGTGATAGAAACAGATCTATAAAGTAGGATATGTCAAAATGTGCACATTTCATGAGGAAGATTAGCATGTACAATCTTCCATATTTGTTAAGTTGCCTAAGTTTCATCTGATAACAGCTGGATAGTACTACTGCTACTTTATTAACTAGTGTGTAGGGTGGTCTGTGTTAAATTATAAAAAAGGTTAACACCTGCTGCTGCGAGGAAAATCTGCTACGTGAGAAGAGATTCACCTCTCCACCCTCTTTGTGTTCCAAACTCCTCCTACACACAAAGCAACCACGTAAGCTTCCCACAAATTATCATAGTAACAACCACTCTTCTAACACAGGGGATAAAATCCTAGAGATATGACGTAGAACACAGGCATTATAATCTCCAGCTCTCTACTTAGCAATCACTTGTCCTTTTTTAAATATAGAGCCCTTGCCTAAAACATAATTCATAGTTTACTATTACAAACAAGCCTTCTAGTATAAATGCAACGCATAATAGCATAAGCATCCCCTTTCCAATCCAACCATACACCCAGGAAAGCTTCTGACTCTTAAAATTTACAGCTTTTACTGTGCTGACAAATAACCAGTGAAGACCTAGTCTTGAACTTAAATATAGGAATAAAATTAGCCTGTGTTGTACCTTTAAAAAGTATCCCACATTTGGTTAAGTATTTGACTGGTTTGTTATTTTGTCACACACATTCATTTTTTCTCAATGTACTTCCAAAAATGTTTATGTATTTAAAAATATATAACATGTATAGTTTATATAAATTATGTAAATATGTAATACAGTATAAATATACACTGTATACTATTTCTTTTATATACTTAGATGTATATAATATGTAAACACACTTTTTTATATACATCTACGTATTTTTTTAATTGTAACCGAGAGGAAACTGCACATGTCAAAATGTGCTATTTTGACAAAAGTATACTCTTCACTAAAGAATCAAGTTTTAGATATTATGTAATTTACCCTGTAAATGGAATAAAAATATAGATTCAAAAATAAGTCCACAAATTTAATTTCAAGATTTAAGAGCCTCTAAACATCCAAACTTTTGGCAGACAAAAACTGTAAGTAGAGGAGCAAAGGAGTAGGCTTGGAATGAACTGAAGACAACCTGAACAGAACTTCTATTGTTCAGCTAACTGACCACAGACTTCTCTTAAAAAAAAAAATCAAAAAAAAAATCACTAAAATATTGCATGTAAGTCTCTTCCAAAACAGTGTCTATAGCCCAACTGCTCTCATCTCTACAGATCTTGAAAGTTAGCTTCACTCTGTTTTTTCTATACTCACTTTTAGAATTAACTACATAGATACTCTGAACATTTCACTACAAAGAAGCAGCATCCTGAACTTCAGATTAAAAACTGAGGACGCAGCAAGAGAGCAGCTTTGTGTACCCATACTAAATACTCCATGCTGCATCAATTAATTTATTTGGCACCTAATCAAGTGTTGCAGTATGGGGTCAGATATACAGGCAAACAACCCTGATACAATAAACTCTAGTGGAGATCACACAATCTGAGAACACAATCACACAAACCAGAGAACAAACTCATATGAAAATAGCATCAGTAGGAGCATGTGTTTGATCCCCTTTCTAATTACACATTGATTTATGTACCTTATGTCTCTCTTAAGACAGCAGTCAGTAACATACAGACACCATTCATTCAGAATTATACAGTTACATTATTGACAGAAAGTTTACTTTTTAAAAAGGTCTTTGTCCAGCATAACACCATCTGAAGTTGTTTGAAGGGTCAGTCTTAACATATCCATGCACTCTTTCAATCGAGGATCAGACGTACGTAATCCTGTAGATTTGAGTGCCTATTATAATAAAACAGTAATTACTAAAATGAAAACATATGCTTTTACAATCAAGTTCACTACTGTTAGGTCTCATTTATCAAGATAAGGGACATCTGCCACTGCATTATCAATACAGAGACATTTTGACACCTTATTGATCCTTATATTTAGAATGACAATGAATTTACGAACTGGGTTGTGGTTGGGTTTTTTTTTTGCCATTTCCTTCTGCCATTTTGGCTGCGTCTGACATCAAAGAATTCATGTAATTCAAAATTCATAGCGGTTCAACTACATTTTACATAAGTGCAAATACTACCCAGCCCTGCCATAGACAGATGCTTTCAAGCATTCTCTTTTGCACAGCTAAGCAGCAAATAACAATACTAGTACACGCATTCTCTTACTTAATTGCAGGAACAGGGTTGGGAGGGGGGAAAATAGCTACATTCCGTGCTGCAGCTAGCCATGTATAACAGAAATTCTTTGCTTTCTATTCTTGCATTTAGAATGTTAAAAATAACCTTGTAGTAGGTTGCTTTCATACAGCATTCTGGAACAGTAAACTTACAGTTATGAATTTATGAACTGGTATTTTTTCTTGTCCTTCTGCAATAGTATAGAAAAGTAGATCTTCCAAGCTGGGAAGGAGACCTTGCTTCACTTTACTGAAAAAAAAAAAATAATACATGCATAGATTACTTCAGTGCATATTTTTATTTACACGCATTTTTGCATTATTCACAAGGAAACATAGTCACTACTAATATAACTACTACCATTAATTTCAAAGAATGCTTTGAACACAAAGCTTAATTCAGCTTTAAGTAGGAAAAAACCAGTACTATTAGAAGTAGCACAGATATACTTCACAACAGCAAACACTTAACTGCAACAGTCATGTTTTTACTGACAGATTTTTACTGCTAAGACTATATTTAGAATTTTTTTGGAGCAGATTCATCATGTTTCTCTCATCATTACAGAGGAGAGACATGTTACTTACACAAAAGATAAAGTATTTGTAAGACCCAAAGACCTACGTGCCTCATAATGAAGCCGGAAGAGAAGACTGACCCAGTGGTTCCACAGGCAAGAGAAAGTAAAAAGATGATTAATGTGTATTATTTTCTACAAAATAGTCCTGATTTTAGGAACTCCTAGGAACCCTAAAGCCCTTGTCCTTCTAGAAGCTTATGGAAGCTTCAACAGTTACAAGGAAAGCAAGCAAAGCCATCTGCAGCACCGTACAGTAACCTGAACCAGCTCCAGCACCAGAGCAGTACCTTTCATCATGCTTACTTAGAATAAGTTAACGTGCAGTGTAGATACATCTTTAATGTATCTGCTACGTTTATCAAGGTAAATACACTGACTCTCCAAGCATTCCATACGTTAACTATTTTACTCTGAGATATGCTTCCTGTGTGCCTGAACTTTTTTGTAAGTTACATCTCTGTTTTAAGTGAAACGTGAAGGAAACCTACCAGATTAAGCACCAAGGAGAAAGATATAATACTGACAGCTGTCCCTCAAAGCCTTTGGAAGCTCTCTAAAAGTTTAACCTCAGGGTTTTGACTTTCCTTGGTATTCCAAAGGACCCAGAAAGTTTGTACCCAGCTCTTTATGCGTTCCCTCTAAGGGATGGGCATGGAAGAATACAGCAGGAACATACATCTCCGAACCGCGAGAGGCACAGATAGCAAAGGGCTTCTGATCAATTCTTTTAGTCCCCTGAAGTGCTTACGTGTGTTTCCAGACAAAGTCAGTTTAGAGAAAACCAACGTTCTGCTGTTTGGCAAGCAAAAATAAGTAAACCAAAACAGTTCTCTCATAAAGACAGACATAAAAACTAAAAAGCAGAGTATGCAGTCTTACATTAAGACTCAATCTAAAGCTCAGTCTTATGAACTAATATAATACTTTGTTACTATACTGTAACAGATAAAAGTTATTGCCCAAAAGTAGAATGTTCAGTAGTAATTTATCTGTTTTTATATATTTATGCATGTACGTACAAAAGGCAGGTATATATTCTAGCCATGAAAGTTATCACAAGATTAGTAATTCTTTGAATATCAGTGCTCATGGTTATAACTACAAAAATAAAATACTACAACTAAGGACAGACTCTAGGCAGGCCAATGCAATCTTACAGCCTGACATTTAATCCTCCCTCCTCTCCCAATACTAGCTTACTCCAGCTCAACATCAGCCAGATTTATGATTATTTTTAATAAAAATCTGATTATATCCAAATACTCTTTTAAATTTAAGACAACCTTTAGATAGCACTCGCCTCCCTCCTTTCCTCATAACCAGCAGTGAAAACCAGTAGTAAAAATCTCACTTCTCATTTTCCAATTTATTTAAAACACTGTACTTACATACTAGGAACAGAAGACAGCTTTGTAAGCCAACAGAACTTTCCTTGTCTTCCAGTCTGGATTTTTTTATTTTTTTTTTTAAATGATGCTGGCTGACTAACGCACAGACAGGCAGGCAATTCAACCAAGACAAACACTTGCAACTACCTCAAGCAAAATACTGAACACTTTTTTTCCTAAAGAAAATTCAAGTCTTCCACCCAGCACATTGCGCTCTCGATCTTTTGAGAACAGTGTGTCCAGTCAAGCCAACAGAACCAGAACTACTAACATACCAAGGGAAGCTTCATCCCTTATCTGCATCCTAACTCTGCAGCTAGGGACTTTGTTTTTTAAGGCTATGCTGAGTTACATAGTCTACACCCCCACATTCTCCCCATTTATGCAGAGCAGGTAACTAGGTTCCCCAAAGCGTCGAGATTTCATGTTTTAAGGAATATCTGCTACAGAGCTCATTACTGGATTGCTGAAGGTCTGACAGAGGGAACTTCCAAATTTCACTTTGACAAATCAAGCCAGCAAACGCACTGAGAAATTTTAACTGATAACCTATTTAATTACAAGGTTCTGAACTATTACTCAGAATTTTACAGCTGCTCCAAATGTGGAATTTCTACCTGAAAAGGGTGCAGAAAAAAAAACCTCAGACATTTGACCAAGATTTTTATCTGCCTCTTTGTAAGATTTTAATCTATTAAAGAGATGTGCACCTTTCGCAGCATAAATTCTCTCTTGACATAGTTTCCATATCTTTCACATCTGCTGCTGTTCAATATTGGGTCAGTCAGCCTAATTTAACAATGGATCTGCACCAACTGCCAAAGCAAAGAGGATGGCATTCAATATATTTACAGAAAATTGCTCTTCGTCAAACAGTCCATCTTTTGATAAAGATTATCAGCTAAATAGAGGTGGAAAGGCTTGCGCTGCAGTTTATCAGGTCAATGATGTCAGTAACTAATGTTTGCTTAACCTAAAAGCTATGTTTTGGCACTGTGAGCACACTTACACCATGTGCTGAACAGCATTATCTTGGTAAAAAGCTGTTTTTCAAGTTGGGGAACTTGCAATTTCCACAGTTGAATTAAAGTGGAAATTCTAGTTTATTCCATTTCATGAATGATGACTTTTGATACTTATTTCCCTTCTTTAAAAAAATTAAAAAATTAAGCCCTGGACTATTATACAACTAGACTTCTTCAATGGTACACTAACCTATGGGCTAGAATAATTGCTGATGCTCCACACTGATATTTAAATATAAAGAGAATGCAGGAATTCCAAGCACAAGGACTTTGTCGTCCATAACGTTCCTTCCTTCACCTCTTCCTTCTGCTTATATCACATTCCACAGATGCTTTCATTTTAACAAAAGCTGAATTGTAATTTCTACAATACAAAAGAGATTAAATTTCAAATATAGTGGAACACTTCTACTTTGGACTTCAAGATGTAACTGGCAAAATGCAGAACAGGATTTATAGAACAAAAAGATATAAAGATGTGATACTGCTAGTAATAGTTAAAAGCTCATTATTAACAATAAAACACCAGCCATAAAAATACAAGGTCACAGCAACTGTTACAAACAACAGTCCCTCAGAGGTCTGTATTGAGACCGGTACTGTTCAATATCTTCATCAATGACATTGACAGTGGGATCAAGCGCCTCCTCAGCAAGTTGGCAGATGACACCAAGCTGAGTGGTGCAGTTGACACACCTGAGGGACAGGATGCCATCCAGAGGGACCTGAACAAGCTCGAGAAGTGGCCCCAAGTGAACCACATGAGGTCCAACACAGCCAAGTGCAGGGTCCCACACCTGAGTTGGGGCAACCCTGGTACCAATACAGGCTGGGGGATGAAGGGGTTGAGAGCAGCCCTGCCAAGAAGAGTACTGGTGGATGAAAAGCTGGAGAAGAGCCAACAGTATGTGCTCACAGCCCAGAAAGCCAACCGTATCCTGAACTGGATCAAAAGAAGCGTGACCAGCAGGTCAAGGGAGTACTGGTGGATGAAAAGCTGGAGAAGAGCCAACAGTATGTGCTCACAGCCCAGAAAGCCAACCGTATCCTGAACTGGATCAAAAGAAGCGTGACCAGCAGGTCAAGGGAGCTGATCCTACCCCGCTACTCTTCTCTGGCGAGACCCCACCCAGAGTACTATGTCCAGCTCTGGGGCCCCCTACATAAGAAGTCACGGACGTGTTGAAGCAGGACCAGAGGAGGGCCACGGAGATCATCAGAGGGCTGGAGCAATTCTCCTATGAGGACAGGCTGAAAGAGTTAGGGTTGTTCAGCCTGGAAAAGAAAAGACTCAGGGGAGACCTTATTGTGGGCTTTCAGGACTTAAAGGAGGCTTGTAAGAAAGATGGGGACCAACCTTTTAGCAGGGCCTGTTGTGATAGGACAAGGGGTAATGGTTTTGAACTAAAAGAGGGTAGAATTAGACTACATATAAGGAAGAAATATTTTACAACGAGGGTGGTAAAACCCTGACCCAGGTCGCCCAGAGAGGTGGTAGATGCCCCATCCCTGGAAACATTCAAGCTCAGGTTGGATGGGGCTCTGAGCAACCTGATCTAGTTGAAGATGTCCCTGCTCACTGCAGGGGAATTGGACTGGATGACCTTTAAAGGTCCCTTCCAACCCAAACTATGATTCCATGGAAGCTGCAAGGGCTGTAGCTGGTAACAACTCTACCTAAAACAGGCACCTCGAAGAAGTTGTCACCATACTAGAGATAACAGATCTCCAACTAAAAGACACAAACACCTGTCAAGTAACTGAACTACTTTCTGTCCACTTATACTTAGCCACTGACCCCATTAACAGTGGTGGGCAACAATTTACCAGAGAACTTACTAAGATTAGACCAAAGACAGACATGTTGTAGTAGACATCAGAGTGTTTATGCTAAAAAGAAGAACTGTTGCTTCAAAACCTTAGCCTTGAAGGATGTTATGAAACATCTCATGAAAATGCACTCTAACAGTTATTTGCATCTGCAAGCACTATATCCACACTCTGACAGGAGTAACAGTGAGACAAACCACTGCCTGGTTACTATACAGCTATTTCTCTGGAATCTGGCCTGGGTGCAAAAGCAAAATGAATTTTAAAAAATATCTGCAGAGTTTATCCCTGTCCTTAAAAAGCAGTACTACCACTCCCTTGTTATTTGAAGAGGAAGGAGAAAAAAAAAAAAAAAATCAGTAAAACACTTTTGTTAACCATTTTGCTACATTCCACATACTATCCATCAGTATTGCCATTTAGCTAGACTTTAAAAATCAGGGTTGCTCACATTTTTCTCCTCCCTCTCACCCTAATCAAGGCCTTTTTAATTTAGAAATAGCTTATACTAAGATAAGCTATGTTTGAACCTACTACTGTCCAGCATAAGACGTAAGAAGAACAATGCACAGTTGTACTGAATGTAAAACGGACAGTTTTTCAGTTCTACTGAATGGACAACGCACAGTCATACCACAGAAATAAACACTATCAAATATTATACAAGTTTATAACTTAGGACTCTATTGGGTTATTGTGTTTTAGGTATTTAAGCATGAACATAGATATGATTGCATTTTAATCCACAGCCTTCATTGATCAAAATTACCAGTCTGTGACCACCCTAAACTCAAATATTTACACTCAAATATTTTTCCTTTGCAAAATATATTGTTTCAGGTGGATACACAGAGTGAAGGCTGGATAGCAGGGGTAATGAGGTGGTAGAAGATGTTTAGGAAAAAAAATACACAAGGGGATGTGGTTATGCAATGAGATACTAGTTATTTCATCAGCCTCCAGACCTCATAATTTATTCCCCCTGTGAGGAATTCAACTGTTTAAATTTCTGTACAGTCTTTGCACAAAACACTTTGGGTTTTCACTTGCAACTCCTACTCTCTGTACACAAGGAAGGGTAAGCAAGTAAATGAGTAAGAACATCCTAGTGCTGTCTTTTGACTCTGTAGGTTATTCCAGCATCATAGAACGATGACATTACAACTGAATAGATAAAAATAATCCTCCAAAACAAATAAAAAAAGAAGGCATAAAGAGGACTATTGTCTTCCCAGTTGGGTCCACAAATCATCTGCCAAATACAAGTCAAATGTTACATACTGCTGGACATCAAAGTGCTGGAATCAGCAGAACCCACAGACTACACTGACTTCGCCCAGTTGTCAATTTCGTCCAGAAACCTGTCTTTTGAAGAACTTCACCTGTCTTTTGAATCCTGCACTCTGTCTTAATATAGCAAAGAATTTCACATGTAATGTACCATTTATAAATGCTTAAGGAAGATTTTCATAAATCTGCATTAAGAAAAATAATAATGAAAGTGTCCAGCAGCCTACCTAATGTGCCACCAGGAGTTCCTGCAAAGCCTGAACTGAGAAGAAACTGTTTCCAGCTTTTTCCTTGTTCATAGCTGTATGCTATACAGTTTATATAATTGTTCCTTGTTCATTTTGCAGTAAGGCTCAGAGAACAAGCATCTGACTTTCAAATACATCCTTTTGTCAAAAGCCAAAAATTATTATAAGCGTATAACTGGTTTGTGACTACATAGCTTTACCAGACATATTAGAAATTATAGGATTTCCCTAATTAATGCTAGTTGTAGGAAGCTGTTCTAAAGGCTGTCTAAGAAAATGTCATCTCTTTAATAAATCACCTTCACAACATCTTCAAAAACCCCTCACAGTTGGCATACTGGTTTTTCCTAAGTTTTTAATGGTACTGTCTGCATTTCTCATTGAAAACGGAAGTACAACCTTTATAAACCACACCCACCTGAGCCACAGCTAAGTAATATTCTGTTCTGAAACCTTATGTATAAAGCTAATTCGAAAAGGAGACTTCATATATATTGAACAATAGTATAAATATAATAAAAATACACATGATTGTGTATTGTATTTTACATGGTTATATAACCTGACATACATTAATTTTAAGGCGTTTGACAGCAGAAATGATAAGTGATGCCTTTAAAGTAGACTATAGCCCATTGGAACAAAAAGCTAGAACCAAGCTGAGCCGCTAAGACATTTGGTGGGAGAAAGGGGAAAAGAAGATTCTTTCCCCACCTGCCATGCCGAAGGAGTACAAGTTCGTGCTTAAAAAAAACACAAAAAACCCCAAAACTCAAAAGCAGAACTATTAACAAGCTAAGGGCTCAAGCCTTCCAAACTGGCCTCATGGAATCTTTTCTACACTTCCTCTTAGCATCAGCCTAACAGAGACTTTATTCAGTGTTAAAACAGGGCCTTATTTCCCCCGCCTTTTGCTTTTTTCATCTAGGTAATAAGCATAGTAAAGCCTGGGAAAGCAGCTCAGTTTTAGATTTTAATTATGCCACCCCGTAAGTGGCGCAAAGACGACACATGAGCTGGCTACGGAAGAGTCAAGCGTCATGTTCCAAACACAAAGAAAGGAGATGGGTCTTCACAGGGCTTGCAGTTAAGCTGTCAAACTTCTTGTCGAAGGCTATCAGAGATAGTGAGTGTACCCAGGTTCAAACAAGCAACTGGCAAACTATCAGATGGGGAGGTAGGAAATTAACATGGGGAGGTGGGAAATGAACAAGACTTTTTCCAAGACCTGCATAATGCTGAGGACTAATAGAGAGTGCTAAGAAGAACCATCAGTCCATTTAATACATCACTAGACTCTATCCCTAGGCATTACCAGCAATACAAACTGAAGCTGATACATTTATGCCTGAGTAATTTTTTCAAATAATATTTCAGGTCCTAAGTGAAGGAATATGAAGACCATAAACGTACACGGTCTTATCAGTGTATTACCTGCTTGGACCTTTATCACCTATAGAGGACCTACAGAGGGACAAGTAAGGACCTTTTGGCACAGGGCGACGTTCAGCAGCACCCGTGAAGGTCTGTCCCCCCCGCTCAGGGGCGGCAGTGGCTGTCCCTGCCTGCACTAGACGCAGACGTGGAGAAGACAGCGCTGCAAAACTTCCAGGGCAGAACTACACACCACGTACGCTGCCTTTAATAATTAATGTCAGATGACACAGCTTTCACTTCTGGTGGAAAACACTTTATGCAAGCGGCAGCGCTGGAGAAGACAGGCTGATGAGGGCTGCCTCCTCCGGGCCAAAGCACAAAACCCCTCTACAAAGCTCCCTCTCAGCCTCACACGGGAGGGCCCCCAAGCTCAAGGGGTGGACAGGACCCCAAGCGGCGGCGAGGGCAGCCCCGAGGGGCACCGACGCCCCCCGCCCACGGGTGTTATGCTTCCTTACCCCTTCGCAGCCCGCCTTTCACCGCCCGCCGCACCCCCGACTCCCCGCCCGGAAGCAGAGCCGAGCCGGGCCCGCTCTCCACAGGCGCGGCCCTGACAGACCCC